>NC_087357.1:55395403-55698433 GCF_030014295.1 Loxodonta africana | reverse complement strand
TTTATAGAATCATCTAATGTGATATACCGATTTTTATAACTTAAGTGATATTTAGATATTCTAATAACTGTATATTTGACAACCTATTAAAATGTTTTGCATTGGAGCTTTTTTCATTTATCATAGCATGCCTCATGATAGTTTGAAAATAAGTTATTCATTCAACAACTATTTCATGTGCCAGAAACTATAGGAATCATTAGGGATACAAGGATGCGATGATAATAGAAGCATACACACCGGAAATTATAAAGTGCATAAAATCTTTTTAGAAATATTTTCTTTTTCACTATTATCAACCTACTAGGAAAAGTGGACTATAGGAGAAAAAAAATAAGTTTACTTGCCTGTGAAAATGTATAATTTAAACACATCAGATATATTTGTGTGTTTTTCAAACTTCATGAATCAGTTTATCAGTGATCAAGTTATTCTTCATTAACTAAAAAAAGGGGGGAGGGGTATTGTAGAACACCTATTCTTTACCTGTACTGTACTTGGCAATATAAAAAGTTAGTACCTATCCTCAAGATACGTACTGTCTAGTAGGAAAACAAACAATCCTGTAAATGTGGGAAAAAATGTTGTGGCTATCATTAATACCAGTGTCCACCAGGGTTGTGAAAGGGGAGTCAGTTCTAATAGCATGCAAGAGGAAGAAGAGGGTGGTGCTTCATAACGTCATGGCAGTCGTGAGTCGGTGCTCCAGAAGGATGTATTGAATTCCTCCTTTATATCGGCTACTATGTTTGCACTATGAGGAAGGGCAGTCATACGTGAAGTAGTTTCTTCCTTTGTTGTGGTTAAGACAAGTTAACGTTTGAAAATAGGGAACCATACTGCTGTGGACCTCGAATTACAGTGAAGTGTAAGGGCTAAACGCTGCAGGGAAGTCTCATAAACCAGTGCCGCTCCAAATCTAAAGTGTAAAATCATCACTTGAGTGTTCTGTTAAAATGCAGATTCTGATTTAGTAAACCTAGGTGGGGTCTTTGGTACTGCTGGTCCATTGGCTACACTTTGAGTAGCAAGGTTTGCTAAAAATTCCTGGGGGCAGGGGTGTACAAGTAGAACGTGGATGACATTGAGCAGAAACCAGAGCTTTTGCAGAGCCAAGAGAGAGTGCTAGTAACTGAGAAAGAAATGGGGTTTAGAATGTAAGAAAATACAGCCAGCAATGGCTCGAGATAGTATCAGCCATCGTCGATTGGAAGCAAAATTCATCGGCTCGGTTAGGCCATTAAAGCCTGTCTCCTGCAGCAGGTCTTGGGAATCCTGAAATAGTCGATGGAACTTTTTCTAAGTTATGTGGCATTGGCCTTTCTTTTGTATGGATGATGATTACTTTGCCAACTGAAGAAAATATTCTGCAGATGTTCGTTAACTACATTGTAGTTGCCTTCTAACAACTTTCTAGAGATATTTTGGGCATAAGTAATGTGATATAATTGGTTCAGATGCCCCAAAATGATGAAAATCACATCTTTGTTTCTAAGACAAGTTAGGAAAGTTTTTTTTTTTTTTTTTAAATGATTAGTTATTAATTTGACGAAGCTAACTGCTTTGGGATGAGCATGAGAAAACGATGAATATGGAATCATCATATGGACATTTCTTAGCTTAAACAGTATCACCTCCTATATTTTGAAGATTGTAAATGTATTTTTTTGGAACTTTTATTGTACTTAAAGTGAGAGTTTACAAACCAAGTCAGTCTCTCATACAGAAACTTATATAACCCACCTCACCCGAAAAAACCTTGCTATGTACCCCTAGCTGCTCTCCCCCTAATGTGACAGCACACTTAATACAGTTAATACAGTAGCTACCCTGTATTAACCAGCTCCTGTCCCCCTCTGCCTGCTCATCTTGCCTCCAGACGGGAGCTGTCCACAGAGACTTACGTGTCTGCTTGAGCCAAGAAGTTCACTTTTTACCAGTATCATTTTCTGTCTTATAGTTCAGTCCAATCCCTGTCTGAAGAGTTGGCTTCAGGAATGGTTCCAGTCTTCAGCTAACAGAGAGCCCAGGGGCCATGACCTCTGGGATCCCTCCAGTCTCAGTCAAACCATAAAGTCTGGTCTTTTTATGAGAATTTGAGGTCTGCATCCATTGTTCGGCTCCATCAGGGATTCTCTGTTGTATTTCCTGTCAGGACAGTCATCCTTGGTAGCTGAGCACCATCTAGTTCTTCTGGTCTCAGGCTGATAGAGTCTCTGGTTTATGCGGATCTTTCCAAAAACTGTAAATTTAAAGTGGAGCCCTGGTGGTGCTGTGGCTAAGCGCTACGGCTGCTGACCAAAAGTTTGGGCAGTTTGAATCAACCAGCCACTCAGTGGAAACCCTATGGGGCAGTTCTACTCTGTCCTATAGGCTTGCTATGAGTTGGAATTGACTCAATGGCAATGGGTTAAATTTAAAGTAAATAGGTTTAATTGAATAGCTTTTGGGTTTGAATCTAGTTGACAACATTCTCATTTTTGTAAATTTATAAAGAAATACAGCATAACTTTTCTCATCACTCTTTTTGCACTCCCTATTAATGGTTGAGCCTGACCCACCCAGGTTATGCCAGAGACAGAGAGGACAATCTTAAGTGATGGGGGCCAGCCGGACCCATTATCGCTACGTAACAGGCCAAAATGTAGCGGCTTAAGTAACAACCCTTTATCGTTTCTGTGGATCTATAAGTAGGGTGGATGGTTTTGTTGGTGTTCATCGGGCTTACTGCTTTCTCTGCAGCTGGCTGGTTGGTCAGGTGAGAGAGGGATGGTCTAGTTTAGGATGACAGGGATGATGGGTCATATCCCTTCAGCAGGCTAGCCCAGCATTTTCTTTTGATGGTAGTAGAGGCCCAAGCGAAGAAGCTGAAACGTGCATGTACTTTTCAAGCTTGTGTTTGAGTCAAGTTTGCTAGTGTTGCCAAACCAGGGGCAGTGTGGCAGGGTACTCAAAGGGCATGGATACTCGGAGATGATAATGGAATCAACCCTATGCTTCAGTCTCAGACCAATTCACACAGGGCACCAGGAAAGGGAGTCTTGTCACTCAGCAACGTGGAAGCAGGTGAAACTATGAGTATTTAATTCTGATCAGAACAGAGGCAGCAGGACTAGCAGCACATACAAAAATTTTAAATGCTTTTCTTTTTTCTTCTTTGGACTTCATCCAGGTTTCCATCCATTTTTCCCCCTAGGTAGAACCTGCTCGGCACTCCCACAGTGTCTTCCTCTTCAATTTATATTACCATGTTGTTACAGTTTGGGGAGTGGTTTGTCCTAAGCAAACCTTGTTTAGATTCGTTTATGAACTTCCTTGGTGATAACTCAAATGTCAGCCGATTTTCTTCCAACTGGGTACAAACTTATGCTTCTGTGACAAAAATTATGCAAAGAACCATAGTTGCAGGGACTCATTTATAAAATAGTATTTGACATGAATGTGTGGTTTTATTGTCAGTTAAGCTGGTTTTAGTTCCCCTAAATTAGAATTACATTGTCATTTTCTCCCTCGTATTTTTTTCATTATTAGTATTTGATACACCAGTCAGGGTGAAAATTCTTAGGAAGAATGCCTGCTGACTTCATAATTTCCATGCCCCACACATTTTCCGTTCATTGCTACCAGAGGTGATACTGTTATGGTTTTTACCTTCTTAATTTGGTTTGAATATATGCCTTGGGGAAAATCAAATTAATCTTATTTTTAGAATGGAAACATCTGGCACTCTGGATTTATCTAAAGCTGTCAGTGGGTTTATCCCTAATATTCAGTTTCTAGATCTATGGTAATTCTGCCTAACCTCCAGTAGGATGATGAATCACTTAGGCTCAGTAACTATGCAAATAAGTGCTATGTAGCTTTTCCAGGCTGTCTAATTTTTACTTTTTCTATATAGCTTTTTAGTAGAGGCCTTGCTTTTACAAAAGGGCCCAAGTAAGTATTTGACTCTTGCATGTAAGTTCATTTCTTCAAGTATCACAGTGTTTTTAAACTTCTTACAGTAGTCCTTCCAAAAAGTATTGCACAATTCCTTATGTTTTCAGAAGCAGATATTGAAAATGATCGGTTTTTCACCATACCTGAATAACTTCAGGCCTGGAGCTGTGGTAAGTGTCCTGTAGCCCTTCCAGAATCATTGTTATCCCTGCTGCAGTCCTTAAACAAAACAAAGCAAAACAAACTCCTATGAAGTACCTGCTCTCCCTCCTTGTTGCAGTCCTTGTTCACACCCCCACCCCCCCGCCATGATGTCAGTTTTAGCACCTGGCTTACAGTCATACTCTTCATCCCAGTTTCTAAAGTTATTCTTGGTGATTTCCATATATATATACATAGGTGATTTTCCCAACACCCTGACCTCTCACTCCCTGACCTTGCTTCCTGCTTTAGTCACTCATTCTTATAGGACACATCCTAGATGTTAATATTTACTATCCTACCTGCGCCTTTAATATGTACAAAATAGAACAGTTGATATTCCTTCTCTAAACCTCCTATCTTCCTGGTGATCCCCCCTCAGTTATCTTAACGCTATCTTTCCATTTGTTCATGCAACAAAACTTGGAGTCATCCTTGACTCCTCTCTTTCCTTACACCCCAAATCCATTCCACTTGCAAATCTTGTTGGCTCTGCCTTCAAAATATATCTAGAACCTGACTTCTGCTCACCACCTCCAAGCTGCCATTATCTTTTTCCTGGATTGTTTCATGTTTTTTGTCTTGCCACTCAACGTCTTTGTCCATGTAGTAGCCAGGATAATTATTTTAAAATACAAATCAAATTGTTTCCCTCTCCTACTCAAAGCCCTCCCATAGTCTCCCATCACACTTGAATAAAATTTCTAATCAACCACTTCCTCTCTGATCTCATTTCCTATCATCCTTGCCATTGCTTTCTGCCCTCTGGCTGAGATGGCATTGCCCTCCTTGCAGTTGCTTGATCTTGCCTCTGAGCTTTGCATTTGCCTTTACCTGGAGCTTCCTGCCCCACATATTCATATAATTAATTCTCTCCCATACTTCTATAGGTCTCTGTTCACATATCACCACCATAGAAAGTTATTCTCTGAACAAAGATAATTTTGTGTTACTCTGGCGTTTTACATAGAGCCCTGGTGGAGCAGTGGTTAAGAGCTCGGCTGCTAACCGAAAGGTCGGCAGTTCAAATCCACTAGCCACTCCTTGGAAACCCTATGGGGCAGTTAAACTCTGTCCTACAGGGTCATTATGAGTCAGAATCAACTCCATAGCAACAAGTTTGGGGGTTTTTTTTTGTTTGTTTTTAAGGAGCCCTGGTGGTGCAGTGGTTAAGTGCTGGCTGGTAACCGAAAGGTTGGCGGTTCGAACCCACCAGTTGCTCCATGAGAGAAAGATGTGGCAGTCTGCTTTCGTAAAGATTACAGCCTTGGAAACTCTATAGGGCAGCTCTGCTCTGTCATATAGGGTTACTATGTGTCAGAATCAACGATAACCTGTTGTGTGTGTGTGTGTATGTAAGGAGCCCTGGTGGTGTAATGGTTAAGGGCTCGGCTGCTAACCAGAAGGTCAGTGGTTTGAATCCACCAGCTGCTTTTGGGAGAAAAGGCCTGGTGATCTGCTCCCATAAAGATTACAGCCTAGGAAACCCTATGGGGCAGTTCCACTCTGTTCTATAGGGTTGCTATGAGTGGGAATCAACTGGATGGCACACAACAACAATTCTTTATAGTCCATTATATGTCTTTTTTCTTATTTATGATTTGTCTCTCCTTCTCCTGCCCCCACTAGAAGGGGAAAATACCCAAGAGCAAAAGCTGTGCTATTCTTTTTCACTGTTCTTTCCTAGCATCTAGAATGCTCTTGGCACAGAGCAGGTGCTCATGTTTTCTGAAAGAAAGAATGAATGAAAGAGCACTGCATTTTGGTGACTCTAAGATTTAGAAAATAAACATCAGTAACTGTTACCCAATTGATTTCGGGGCTTTTGAGGGTTATGAGGCTCTAAACTGCTGTGCTTTTTAATAGCTTTAGTTTTTTTTTTTTTTAGTTTTACCTACCGTTTAGTAGCCCCTCTCCTCCTTTTTAACCTATCACTTCTGCGGTGGGCGGGATGAACATAATCAAGTCGGTTAGTGAGGGGCTATCAAAGACGTGAAGAGCTTTTGCTCTTAAGTACAAACCTGTAAAACTTTTGGCAACTCAGTGACTGTAATTTTGTACATCTCTGTCATTTTGTGTGTATATGTGTGTATATATATACAGAGAGAGAGAGAAGAAACGAGTGCTCTGGTGGCACAATGGTTAAGCGCTCAGCTGCTAACCAAAAGGTTGGTGGTTCAAACTCACTCAGCCACTCTGAGGGAGAAAGACCTGGCGATCTCTTCCCATAAAAATTACAGCCTAGAAAACCCTATGGCCCAGTTCTACTCTGTCGCATGGGGTTGCTATGAGTCAAAATTGATTCCCTGGCACCTAGAAACAACAAGTTTCAGTTTCATATTCTTCCTAAGCCCTTGAACTTATTTGTCTTTGCAGCTGCTCTGTACAAAGCTGACAGTGGGACTCAGCTCCTTTTCCTTGATTTCCTCCCAAACTACTCACATAGGGCCTTCGTATATGTAGCAGATTTTAGGGAAGTTTTGGAAATAATAAACTGGGTTACATTGCAACAGCATAAACAAAATAAAGTGTTAAGCACCCTTGTTTTAAACTGTACTTCAGTTCCTTCCCCTACCCCAGGAGTTTAAGATATTTCCAATATCTGAATCTTTAATGTCTTCGTAAAATAGCCTATCTACCTACCCCAGATTTTCAGCTTAACAGCACTGGCCAAGACTTTAGGAGTTCAGTCTTTGGTTTTATCCTTTTCCCCAACAGTGTCTGTAAATAGAAGAAAAGAGATTTAGTTTTAGTGAAGTGAATTATGACACCCACTCTTTAACAAGCACAATTGGCTGTGGTAGCTTTAGCAACTTTTTTTTCCTTCTGTTACTCATATGGAACCCTTTTAATCCTCACAAAACCTTTATGAGAGAGTTTTATTCCTAATTTATATCTAAGGGAAAAGGCTTAGAGAGGTTAAATAACTTGTCCGAGTTCACAGAGCTAAGTATTATTGTAAGGATTTCAACCTAGACCGAAGGGGCCAACACACTTAACTTCCGCACTAGATTTTCTTGCTTCCCAGTTCTCCAACTTCCCTACCAAGAGATAACCTGGGTTAGCAAGAATATACAGTTCAATGTCTTATCATTTTAACAATAAGATCTATAATCAAATAAAATGCTGAAATTATCATCCAAATTAAAGATATGGTTTTATGGGCCCTTCCTTTTACGGAGATAGTCTTCATGGTAAAGAAGACATTTAATAGCCACAACTAAAAATCAGATTGTTTCTATTTACTAGTTCTGCGTAAGCCAGGAAAAAAGGTTTTAAATTTGTACTTATATTGGTTAATTATTTACATGCAGCTTTTTTTTTTTTTTTTCTAGTCATTTTCTGATGTTGTAAGGCGATTTTGATAGGATTCGGATTAAAGGGGTCAAAAAGTACAGTACAGTGCTGGAGGCATGTCCAGATTATATAAATGAATTTAAAATTTTAAGTTGTAGCTAAGCAAAGACTTTTCTTACAAATATATAGCCAAAGTATATGAGTGCTTTTAAGATATACCATGAATGGAAAAGTTTAAGATTTCTTTCTTTTTATATCTTTATTGAGTATAATTTAATGCTTTTTAATAAGTTTATAGACTTGTGAAACCATCACCACAATTTAGTTTTAGGACTTACTCACCTTCAAAATTTCCCTCAAGCCCATTGTGCACCCTTTTCACAGCAAAAAATAAGCTTACGTAAAGAGGAAAGGAAAATCACCTAGTACCACCTAGTGGCATTTAAGTAAATAGCACGTTGATATTGGAGTTCCTGAAATCCTGATTCGAGAATTCTGTGTGATCACATAGTCAGCTGCAGGTATTTGTGATTTATAACCGAAACTTGACTTGAAAAGGTCCAAAAGCTTATCTAGAAGTCTTAATAGATTATTTTTTTCTGTATTCTTTTTTAAAATTTTTATTTATTTTGTTGTTGCTCCCTAGATACATTTTTAAAAATTCAATTTTAGCCCTGGTGTCCTTTTTTCAAGTGAGAGTTGACTTGGAGTCCCATTGTTTAACTGATAAATGCTTAGAAACTCTGGTTAAAACAGGAATGGGGAGACAGGATCCTGGCCTTCTTGCTTCCCCCTCCTCCTTGATAAAATTAATTTTGTAAGGAAAAGACCGGGGAGAAATATACAAAAATAGAGAGCAGTTATCTTTGGGTTTTGGAAAATCATTGACTTTTTCCTTCTGTTTATATTTTTCTAGTGACTATGTATATATAGTTGAAAAATTATAATTATAGTCTTCCTAGAAACCAGTGCATTAATACAGAAAATTATTAGAAAAACAATAATTTTGGCAGACAGGTATGTAATCAGAGACCCCAGATATAATAATAATAGTAATAGTAATAAACAACACACAATTTAGATTCAAATCCTGGCTGTCTTACTATTTATGTGACCTTGGGCAAGCCACTTGATCTTTTTCTGAATTTGTTTCTCAACTCCAAAATGGGGAGAATAATAATAGCACCTGTTTTTACAGGGTTCTTATGGGAATTAAATGAAATAATATAAGTGTAGCAAATACTACACACTCAATAAATGTTGGATATTGTTACTATTATTTTGCATTAGTACTATTTTCTCAGAATGGTGTCTGAGACGTCTGGCTTACCCTGTGACTTTGGAGATATATGATCACAGTACTCTTACAGGTATACACACAAAGCTAAAAATATGGGTGCGGTGAGGCACAGGTGCTGTCCTTGGTTCTGAAACTACCGTCTCTCGGCAGGCGTGATTGTCTTCCAAACTTCAGACGCTGGCGACTGCGCATGTCCAACCTCTCCCAAGAATTTTGAAGCAGACAGTGGCAGAAGTGAGGGGAAATGCGCGCGCGCGCACACACACACACACACACAGAGACAGGCTAATATCCTGGCTGGGGGGGCGGAAAACACATTTGATGTATTTTTCAAATTGCATTGTTTGCTGTCGTCAAGAAAGGAATACTGTCCTTTGTGCTTCTGGCAGAGGGTTGTGTGTGTTTTAGACAGGGGAAGTTTATAGATCCTTTGCCTCAAACTCTGCTTCCCTATCACAATATTTAACCACCCTGTACCTACCACTAGGTTGTAAGTTCATGAGGTATGGGTTCGGTCTTATCTGCTGTTCCTGCCTATAAAGGGGGAAGTACACGGTGTCTATCATACTGAAGACCATCAGTCTTAAGATTCAGCCTTGAAGGTTGTAGGCAAAAACATTTCTGAGTAAAGAAATTATTCAGAAATCAGGCTTTTATAAATTGATAGCTCCAGGTCATCTTGTTTCTTGGAAAGTAACTAGCAGTAGTCTGGGAGAAGAAATTATAGGGTGTCAGATTGCACTAAGTAAGGGTCAAAGTGAGTAAATCCTACCTTCATCATTAATTGCCTGGTAAGGATCAGCATGAATCCAATCCCAAAATGTGGGGATGGATACAGTCCTCACCTTCCCACTTCTCCATCTTCATTGCTAGTTGCTCACATGGCCCTCTCTCTGACCCTAGCCACCTGGAGCTGGATCAGAGCTCACAAATCAGAAGGATACCTTTCTTCAGACCATGCATCATTTCTCTGACCTAGCCACTCAGAGCTGGGTCAAAGCTCACAAGTTAGAAGGACATCTTTGAGACTGCCAAGTAGGCAGACATCAGTTCCTGCTGGGTCTCACTGCCCCTGTGGGTTCAATAATTCACTGGAATGACACACAGATTATCACGGGAAGTATACCACACTTATAACTACAGGTTTATTATAACCAGGAAGAATACACATGTAGAGATGTATAGGGTGAGACCTGGGAAGTGTACCAGTGTGGAGCTTCCTTATTTCACAGAGAGAGGTGTTAGCCTTTCCTGTCCAAGGTTACAAACCAGGAAGCTCATCTCAGCCTTCGGGTTCAGGGTTCTTATCAGCCTCCCCATGATAGATTACTTCATGCTTCCTGAGGTTTAGTCAACATTGTGCTCCCAGGTGGTTCGTTGTGATTTGGTCATCTCCACTCATTAACCTTAGGTGTGGCTCAGCTCTCAGGAACCAAGATCAAAGGCCAAATTGCTTTTTGCCAGGTGATTCATCACCTTGCAGAGATCAATTGAGATGAGTCCATTATCCTAAAGAAAACATTCTACTCTGAATTCAGTTAGAGTTAATTGATAAGATTTTGTCAATGCCCATTCATTTTCTAGAGATTGTTGTGTTTTTGATATCAAAGTGGTATTAAAAATCTTTTTCACTGCATTCAAGGAAGCTTATAGCATTTTTGGTATAAAAAGAATTGAACAGAAAAAAAAACTATTAGTAAATCATGGGGCATCATAAACAGAATTGCAAAATAGTCTGATTTTAACTATAAGTAGTTGGCTGCCATCAATTCCCAGGGTTTGAACTTCTAGCATTTCCACTTTATAATACCCTAGATAGCATTACTTCAAAAGCTCAATGAACAGGGAAGGCTGAAAAAGCTTTAAGTAATTACATGCTGGATTAAATAAAGTTAAGGAGAATTTTCTACAGGAAGATTTACATACTTTTTTTTTTCTCTTTGGCCTATTTAAAATTTTAAATCTTGAGCAGCAGAGATCATTTTTGTAATGTTTGGCTAAAAAAATTATCATTGAACCATGGTTGCCACTTTGGTCAGGAAATTAATTTTCCAAGAGAACCCAGCCTAATGTTTACAGATTTTATGTTTGAATCTAACAAGAAAAAGGAAATAGGTGTACTTGGTCTTAGATCAACGTCATTGATCATTTAAAAATAACTCCTCATCCAACCCCACCATCCTCCTTCAGGCCTGTTTTTTTCATCTTTGTCTTCCACTCTTGCCATTCGATGCATTGCTAAGCATTTCATGGGTGTGATCAGTTAACACCACTCTGGATGTTTTCTGATGAGTTGTGGAATTCCGTTCATTTGCTGAGTCTTATTTGTGCCCATCTGTTAGTGGCCGGATGTCCCTGCCCACATACTGACAGCCTTCTGGGTAATTCACATCCAAAGGAACTATCTGAGAACATCACAAGGGGACTAGATAATCCATAAAAATCTGCAGTTAAAAAAAAAAAAAAACTTTATTCAGTTAAGTGTGTCCTTTTATCCTTACAAGGCTTGCTTTTAATCTTTGTTAGGTGGGTCCAGAACAGCCTTTGTTGTCATTGTTAGGTGCCATCAAGTAGGTTCCAACTCATAGTGACCCCGTGTACAACAAAGCAAACACTGCCTGGTTCTGCAGCAGCCTCAAAATTGTTGCTATGTCTGAGCCCATTGTTGCAGCCCCTGTGTAAATCCACTTCATTAAGGGTCTTCCTCTTTTTTGCTGACCTTTAGCTTAAGGCAGATTTGGCCCGCTACTGAGGCAAGACTCTTCTGAGGACTCTTCTTGATGCTCATGTGTTAAAAAGTCTTTCTGCTTTTGCTGATCCAAGCTGCACTGAAGGCATTGGCAAAAAAAAAAAAAAAAAAAAAAAAATTGTGTGTGCATGTGTGCTAAATACAGATTTTGTTAAGGATTATTCAGTTTCACAAAGGAAAGGGGTAGTGGTTGGCTTCCCCGCTGGCCAGGGAGTGCTGATGGGTCATTGCTGTCCATCATAATTCATGTGCTCTAGCCCCTGGGCACCTCCTTGGAACTCCCACCCTCCCAGGGATGTGTCCAGCCAGGGTTGGGTAACAATACATGCTAAATGTAGCTTGTTCAAGTAGAACTCACACTCAAACCACAACAGTGAAAAGAAAAAAGAAAGCAAAATAATTATATGCTCTGAAGGATACCAGTCATTTCATGGAAACCATAGCAGTTGGAAAAAAAAAAATAGCATTCACAGTAGTCAACAGTCTGAATATTATAAAAAAGAATATTATATGGAAGACCACATATTTGCTACCCCAAAACACTTTATGAAAGTTAATGATATTGTAGCAAATAGCTTTTTATTTTGGTTCAGAATTCTTAAAATCACTTTCAAGTTTCCTTGATCTTCCCAAGACAATCAGTGACCCACTTAAATTTAAAGCAAAAACAAAACAATACAAAAAAACCTTGGAATCTAGGAGCTTGCTAATTTGCAACACCTCACATCTGGTAGTTCTGGTAACTGGCAAAAATAAGGCTCCAGGAATTGACAGAATACCAATTGAAATGATATTCAACAAACAGATGCAACACAGGAAGCATTCACTAGTCTATGCCAAGAAATCTGGAAGACAGCTACCTGGCCAAGTGACTGAAAGACATCCATATTTGTGCCCATTCCAAAGAGAGGAGATCCAACAGAATGCGGAAATTACCAAACAGTGTCATTAATTTCACGCACAAGTAAAATTTTGCTGAAGATCATTCAAAACCAGCCGCAGCAATACATCGACAGCAAACTGCCAGAAATTCCAGCTGGATTCAGAGAGGACGTTGAACGAGGGATATCATTACTGATGTCAGATGGATCTTGGCTAAAAGCAAAGAATACCAGAAAGATGTCTACCTGTGTTTTATTGACTCTGCAAAGGCATTCGCCTGCGTAGAACATAACAAATTATGGATAACATTGCAAGAAAGGGAATTCCAGAACCCTTAATTGTGCTCATGAGGAACCTGTACTTAGACCAAGAGGCGGTTGCTCAAACAGAGCAAGGGGATACTGCGTGGCTTAAAATCAGGAAAGGTGTGCATCAGGGTTGTATCCTTTCACCGCATTTATTAAATAATTGATAATTATTGAATAAATAATTTGAGAAGCTGGACTATATGAAGAAGAGAGTGGCATCAGGATTGAAGGAAGACTTATTGACAACGTGTGATATGCAGATGACACAACTTTGCTTGCTGAAAGTGAAGAGGACTTGAAGCACTTACTGATGAAGATCAAAGACCACAGCCTTCAGTATGGATTACACTTCAACATAAAGAAAACAAAGATCCTCATGATTGGACCAATAAGCAGCATCACAATAAATGGAGAAAATATTGAAGTTGTCAAGAATTTCATTTTACTTGGATCCATAATCAACACCCATGGAAGCAGCAGTCAAGAAATCAAACAAGCAGCATTTGGGGGTCTTAAAAGCTTGTGAGCAGCCCTCTAAGATGCTCCACTGGTCCCAACCCATCTGGAACAAGGGAGAATGAAGAAAACAAAAGACACAAAGGACTAAGAGATCACAACTACCACAGCCTCCACCAGACTGAGTCCAGCACAACTAGATGGTGCCCAGCTACCACCACTGATTGCTCTGACATAGATCACAGTAGAGGGTCCCAGAGAGAGCTGGAGAAAAATGTAGAACAAAATTATAACTCACAAAAATAGGACCAGACTTACTGGTCAGACAGAGACTGAAGAAACCAGGAGAATATGGCCCCCTGACACCCTTTTAACTCAGTACTGAAGTCGCTCCTGAGGTTCACCCTTCAGCCAAAGATTAGACAGGCCTATAAAACAAGCAATAACACACATAGCTCAACCATGTATATGAGACTAAATGGGCACATCAGGCCAGGCACAAGGATGAGAAGGCAGGAAGGGACAGGAAAGCTGGTAATGGGGAACCCAATGTTGAGAAGAGGAGAGTATTGACATATTGTGGGGTGGCAACCAATGTCACAAAACTATGTGTATTAATTGTTTAATAAGAAACTAATTTGCTCTGTAAACCTTCATCTAAAGCACAATTTAAAAAACAAAAACAACATATTGCATTGACCAAATCTGCTGCTAAAGACCTCATTAAAGTGTTAAAAAGCAAAAAATGTTACTCTGAGGACTAAGATGTGACTGACCCAAGCCATGGTATTTTTAATCGCCTCATATGCATGAGAAAGCTGGACAATGAATAAGGAAGATCAAAGAAGAACTGATTCCTTTAAATTATGCTGTTCGTGAAGAATACTGAGTATACCGTGGAAGAACCGAACAAATCTGTCTTGGAGGAAGTACAGCCAGAATGCTCGTTAGAAGTGAGAATGGCGAGACTTTGTCTCATATACTTTGGACATGTTATCAAGAGGGACCAGTCCCTAGAGAAAGACATCGTTCTTGGTAAAGCAGAGGGTCAGCAAAAAGAAGAATAACGTCAATGAAATGGATTTCATATAGTGGTTGCAACAATAGGCTGAAATATAGCTGCAATTGTGAGGATGGAGCAGAGTGGGTACTGTTTTGTTTTTTGGTACATGGGGTCGCTATGAGTTGGAACCGACTTAATAACACCTAGCAACACTACCAACAACAACCATTTCTGATGGGAGCTGAAATATTCCTAGCCCTGTGTGACCTCTGGGAATGTTCAGCTTTCTCCCTTCTCGTGTTCTCCCCCCACTCCCACACCCCTTGCTTGGTAATTTCTTCACATGCATGTGCTGATCAGTACTCAATTGAAGGGTTGAGATGACCCCTCTGCAGATCATAAGAGCTCTCTCTCCATCTGCGTCGGTTTCTTCTCTCCCTTACTCTGTCTGCTCCCCACATTTCAGCCATTTTGGCCTCTTTGAGCTCATGATTCTTTCTCTTCAGTTCAGGCAGACCTTCGGGCTTTGTTTGGGTTCCTCCTCCCTACACTGTTGTTTGGAAACTCTATAGATGTTGTTATGGATTGAATTGTCTCCCCACCCCCGAAATGTGTGTCAATTAACTACTCTATGATTCCCAGTATTATGTGGTTGCCCACCATTTTGTCATCTGATATGATTTTCCTACAAGTTGTAAATCCTACCTCTATGAGGTTAATTAGGTGGAATTATTGGAAGTTATGTTAGTGAGGAAGGACTGAATCTACAAGATTAGATTGTGTCTTAAGTCAATCTCTTTTGAGGTATAAAAGAGAGAAGCAAGAAGAAAGACATGGGCACCTCATACCACAAAGAAACAAGAACCAGGAGAGTAGCTTGGGTCCCTGTGCTGAGAAGTTCCTCCATTGGGAAAGATTGATGACAAAGACCTTCTTCCAGAACCAACAGAGAAAGAGAGCCTTCTGCTAGAGCTGGCACCCTGAATTTGGACTTCTAGCTTCCTAAACTGTGAGAGGATAAATTTCTATTTGTTAAAGCCATCCACTTGTGGTATTTGTTATAGCAGCACTGGATAACTAAGACAGGCAGTAAACAGCTGAAACTGCAAGGTTCACCTCATTTGTTTCCCTTCTCACAGAGATCACTGTCCTGTGCTGCCTGTTGACCAAAGTCTGTCAACTTTTGTTTCTTACATTTTGTTTTATTTTTTTAGTTGTTTAAGGCAGGAGGGTAAATCTGGTTCTGTTATTCCATCATGACTGGAAAGAGACCTCCTTGTTTATCAGGCCTGCCAGTGTTCTCTCTCTTACTAATTTTTGTTTTTGTTAATCGTCTGTATCTTTTGCTCTTTCTTCTTCTCTTTGTGTATTTCATTTATTTCTGTCTGCACCTTTATTATTTCTTTCCTTCTGGTCTCTTTGGGTGTGCTTTGTTACTATTTTTCCAACATCTCGATTGCTTAGCTTGTTTATTTTTCACCTTTCTTAGTTTCTGATATTTCCCTTTAAGTGCTGCCTTAGCTATGTCAAATCAATTTTTATATGAACTGGGTTTAATTAATGTTAGGTTTTAAATACATCTTAATTTCCTTTATGGTTTTTCTTTTACCCCATGGATTATTTGGTCGTATGCTATTTAGTTCACAAACATTTGAAACTTCTTAATAACTGTCTACTTTTTTGTTTCTAATTTTATTGCACTGTGATTGGAGCAAATAGTCTGAATTATATGGATACTTTGGAACTCACTGAGACTTTTTTAAAGGCTTAAAACAAAAATGTTTTTTTAGACATATTTCATATGTATTACAAATGTACTCTTCATTGGATATGTGTGCATATGTGTATTAGATCCACTATAAAAATAAAACCAAACCCAGTGCCATCGAGTCGATTCTGACTCATACCGACCCTATAGGAAAGAGTAGAACTGCCCCACAGAGTTTCCAAGGAGTGCCTGGCAGATTCGAACTGCCGACCCTTTGGTTAGCAACCGTAGCACTTAACCACTATGCCACCAGGGTTTCCAGATCCACTATACACCCGATATATTTAAGAGATTTAATATTAAGTGTTAAGGTCTTCCATATCTTTACTTTTTATTTAAATGCATTATTCATTTGAAAAAATATTACACATGGGAACGCCTTTAGAATGTACCTTTTGATGAAAGAAAGCATGAGTACAATGCATAACGCACTATTATTAATTCATATTAAGATAATCTTCCCCAGGCATAAATCTGAGAAATAGAATCAATGTTTCCCTTAAACAATCATTGGACTACACTAACATCCCATCCTGACAGAAAACAATATACCTTAAGGATAGATTTAGGCCCTGTTCTATACTCACTTATATGACTCTTCATTTCTGACATTCAATCGCTCAACCAAGTATTTTGAGTGTTAAAAAAAAAAATTTTTTTTATTATGGGCTAGGAGCCCTGGTGGTGTGGTGAGTAAGCGCTTGGCTACTAATCACAAGGTCAGGAGTTCCAACCAACTAGCTGCTCCCTCGGAGAAAGATGTAGCGGTCTGCTTCTGTAAAGACTACAGCCTTGAAAACCCTACGGAGAGTTTCTTTTCTGTTCTATAGGGTCACTATGAGTTGGAATCAACTCAAAGACAATGGGTTTTATTATGGGCCAGGCAGAGGTCTAGGCATTAGAAAATATTGACAAGCAAAACAGACATAGTCCTTGTCCATCATAGATTCAAGCTATTATGAAAACATATTATTGGAATAACTTCTGTTTATAAAAATCAAAGGATCCCTATTAACAGTAAAGGGACCTAATTTATAGTTTGCAGATTAAAATTGTTCTATCTAGAAAAAAGACTTGTTAACTGAATTCCTACAACTATTCTATATGAATGATATTGTTAATAATCCCATTTAACAATGAGGTAATTGAAGTTAGAGAACTTAAAGGCAGATTCTGGAAAATGTAGGCATTAGGAGGATTTGGGTTTTTCCTGAGGGGAGTATAGCAAGTCATTGAAAAGTTCTAGCCACAGGAGTTGCAAAACCTACTTAATATTCAAAACAGATTCTTCCAAAAGCCTTGAGGAAAATGGACTGCAAGGTAGTAAGAATGGATGCAAGGAGACTGGTTAAAGGGCTTTGGAAAAAGTTGATGCGATTTGAAAATTAAACCTATGTGCCTAATAGGTAATAAAATGACGCCAGGTTTCTGATTGAGCAAATGGGTGGATGTGAATATGCTCTAACGAATTAAAAAAGCCTGGCAGAGAAGCTCAATTTTGTTTTGGGGGAATTTGTTTATTTATTTTGGCGGGGGGATGAGCCCTCTGTCCCAAGCACATAACCTATTATAGAGATGGTTTACTGTATAATTTCATTTTATGGTATGTGAATTACAAAGGATTCTAAGATTCCAAATACCTGTCTTCAACCCATAAATTCACCATTTTCTTTCCAAGCAATGTTTTGTTCACTCTGGGCATTTAAAAAATATTTCTTTCTTTTATTATTCAGTAGTAATAGCAGTGATGTGACGTTTGTTGGGGAGACATCAAAGGCTTTGATATCAGAATTATGTGTCTGAATTTTCCTCTTGCTTAATATAGGCATCATTTTCTGATCCATAGAACAAAATAATTTGAGCAAGGAAATTCAAGCTGTGACGAATAAGGTTATTTTTATGGTCTTATCTCTTAATTTTTTTTTTTTTTTATTGTGGCGAAATATATGTAACATAAAATTTACCCTTTTAACCATTTGGAGTGTAAATTCATTGGTGTTAAGTACATTCACAATGTTGTGTAACCATCACTACTATTTATTTCCAGATCTTTCTTATTATCCCAAAGAGAAACTCTGTACCCATTAAACAATTATTCCTCACTCTCTCCTCCTCTATTCTACTTTTTGTCTCTACGAATTTGCCTATTCATATTATACTTCATGTAAGTGGAATTATACAATACATGTGTCTTTATTTCCAGCTTATTTCTCTAAAAACAATGTTTCCAATGTTCATACGTCTGGTAGCATGTATAAGAATTTCATTCCTTTTTATGGCTGCATAATATTCCATTGTGTGCATATACCATATTTTATTATTATTTCTCTCTCCTGCTGTACCCATCTGTTCTTGTTTAGTGGTTTTGCAATTGTAAAAGGAAGGGTGGAATTTAAGCAGGCAAGAATTTTTCCCAGAGTGCCTAGCATTATCAAAGGACTCAGGTAAAAATGTGGGGACTGGGCAGAATAAATGTACACTTCCGATATATCACCGACTGTCTCAGGAATCTCTGGAAGGTGAGTTTGGAAATGTAGACTGGATCCGTAATGGTGAGAATCTTTAAAACAAGGCTTTTCATTTTATTCTGTAGGCTACGTAGAGTTCTTAAAGCCTTTGTTGTCTTGGGTTTGATTCTGATTCCTGAATAATAGAAAAGGAATAACATTTAGTTAATATTGTTCTCAACATTGTCAAGTGAATTACTTGTTACTATTTGTGACACAATTTGAAGATCTGAAATGACAAGCTCCCAGCATCTAAGAAATTGTTTTATTATTATTCTCAAAACTATATCTTTGGTAGGTGTCTAAAGCTATGTAAGTGGTGCGCTTGAAGTATCTGGCTGCCTCAATTTTACCTTTATCATTTTTTTAGTATTTTTCTGGACCAATGAGTCCCTAATTTTTCAGTGTTATCAGGAGACCAATTTGAATTATAGGTTCATTTTCCAGAAATATAAAGACAAGTCTATTATATTTTTCTTTGCCTTATTAGCTTTTGTTGTTGTTAGGTGCTGTCAATTTGGTTCCAACTCATAGCGACCCTGACCTTATGTACAACAGAGTGAAACACTGCCCGGTCACATGCCATCCTCATGATAGTTGCTATGCTTGAGCCCATTGTTGCAGCCACTGTGCCAATCTATTTCGTTGAGGGTCCTTTTCTTTTTTGCTGACCCTCTACTTTACCAAGCTTAATGTCCTTTTCCAGGGACTGATTCCTCCTGATAACATGTCCAAAGTATGTAAGACAAAGTCTTTCCATCTTCACTTTGAAGAAGCATTCTGGCTATACTTTTTCCAAGACATTTGTTTGTTCTTTTGGCAGTCCATCATATATTCAATATTCTTTGCCAATGCCATAATTCGAAGGTGTTAATTCTTCTTCAGGCTTCCTTATTTGTTGTCCAGCTTTCAGTGCATATGCGGTGATTGAAAACACCATGGCTTGGGTCAGGTGCACTTTAGTCCTTAAAGTGACACCTTTGCTTTTTAATACTTTAAAGAGGCCTTTTGCAGCAGATTTGATCAGGAACAGCTACATCAAGATGCTCAATGCCCTACTTGCATGGGTGTTGATTGTGGATTTAAGTAAAATGAAGCCCTTGACAACTTCAACCTTTTCTCTGTTTGTCACTATGTTGCTTATTGGTCCAGTCGAGAGGATTTTCGTTTTCTTTATGTTGACCTGTAATCCACACTGAAGGCTATATTGATCTTTATCAGTAAGTGTTTCAAGTCTTCTTCACTTTCAGCAAGCAAGGTTGTGTCATCTGCATATCACAGGTTGTTAATGAGTCTTCCTCCAAACCTGATGCCACATTCTTCTTCATATAGTCCAGCTTCTGGGATTATTTGCTCAGCGTACAGATTGAATGACTATGGTGAAAGGATACAATCCTGAAGCATAGCTTTCCTGGCTTTAAAACACGCAGTATCCCTTAGTTCTGTTCATCTATGCCAAGAAATTTGGAAGACAGCTACCTGGCCACCTGACTGGAAGAGATCCATATTTATACCTATTCCAAAGAAAGGCGATCCAACTGAATGCGGAAATTATTCAACAATATCATTAATATCAGACGCAAGTAAAATTTTGCTGAAGGTCATTCAAAAGTGATTGCCACAGGACATCTAGTGGGAATTGCCAGAAATTCAAGCTGGACTCGGAAGAGGATACGGGGCAAGGGATATCATTATTTCACCATACTTATCAGCTTGTATTGTAATTACGTATGTAAATCTTTATGGTAAAGGCTTCTAGTATCCATCCTTCCCCTCTTTGATAGTGATATTAAGTCTCAATTTTTGGTTGGGTACACAGTTGCCCAGAGTAAAGAACATATTTTTCAGCTTCCTTGTAACTAGACATGGCCAAATGACTAAGTTCTTCTACTCAATAGGATGTAACTGGAAGTGATGTTTAAAGGGAGGGAGAATTTGCATTTCTTGTGTACTTCCTCCTGTCTGTGGGTGGAATAAGGACATAATAGCTGAGCTGCAACATCTGTCTTGGACTATGATGCGACCTTGAGACTAGAAACCTGCGAGAGGCAGCAACAAGACTGTTGAGCCTGGATACCTTACAGCTTGGAGCGCCTTCCTTGACAGTTCTGATCTGACAACCACTGGGCTTCTTGAATGTGAGAGAGAAACGAACTCCTCCTTTGTCTAAACCACTATGATTTTGGGTTATTCTGGTGCTCACATTCTGATATTAACTAATATACTCTCTGGAGTCCCTGGGTGGTGCAAATGGCTAAGCTCTTGACTATTAGCCTATTTAATAGTTTGAACTATTAGCAGTTTGAACCCACCCCAAGGCGTCTTGGATGATAGGCCCAGCGATCTGCTTCTGAAAGGCCACAGCCTTGAAAACCCTGTGGAGCACAGTTCTGCTCTGACATATACAGGGTCACCATGAGTCAGAATTGACTCAATGGCATCTCACAACAACAATATTCTGTAGAGCGCTTTTCATGTCCAGCATACATTTCCCATTCTTGGAGAAATACCACCCTAATTTTCCTATTTTTAGTGCATGTGATTAGATGAAGCTAACCCTAGTCGTCCGATCCAGGGAGGGGCACATGAATGTTGCCTGAACAATCACAGCGTTCCATTTACTAGACCTCAGTGATTGATTCATGGATGGTCACATGATCCATGTCAGTCCGAGATTCAGTGTGGGATTTTTGTTGTAACTGATGGGAAAAAAAAGCTCTCTTTCTACCACATTTACTAAACTGTGAGATTCAGAATCTTAAGCTCTTATTAACACAAAGGGGGACCAGTCTGAAAATGAAGTCAGCAGGAAAAAATGCTGGAACAGAACACACACACTCACACACACACGCGCGGCAAACAGATTACAACTTCACTTGAGCATCTTGATCTAGCCGGTCCTGAAGCTAAATATTTCTGGAATTTAATTGCTTGTGTCAATAACCCCGTCCTTTTTTGTCTGTTTGTTTAAGCCAATTGGATCTGTCATTTGTAACTGAAAGATTCCTGACTATTACTTCCCCTATTTATTTATTTACAAAAGGCTTTACATGTCCCATTGTCTTATTTTATTCTCAAAGCACACCTATGAATTAGAATAAAAACAAGGACTGGATCTTATTCATTTTTGTAATTTTCATAGGGTTGAACACTAGTCTTTGAAGAGAGCAGGTACTTAACAAATGTTGGCATGATTGACCATTATCAGGCACATATTCTAATTTTATTTCAACAGCCCAGAACTCATAGAATTCCTGTTATAATCTTCAAAGTAGTAACTTGGATACTTTAAACATCTTTCAATAAATATTACTGCCATTGCTCAGTATGTTTTTGAGAAATGTTCCTATGAAATTGCCATTGGAGACTGTGGCATTTTTTCTTCATAACTCAATAGTGATAAATGTCCATCCTATGAAAATGACTTGACTTCTAGAAACAGCCAAAATTCAATTGAAATTAAGTCTGGTAAGTCTGGAAAAAAGGGGCTGAGGAGTAGAAGTTAGAGAAGGGGCAGATTGTGCTATGTGCTTTACTTATATTTCCTCTTTTAAAACTCATGAAAACCTACAAGGTAGGCATTATTATCTCCAGTTTACGTATGAGAGTTGTGTAAATGACTTGTGGATACACAGGTGGTGTTGGCAGAGAGAGGACTGAATTTCAGGTCTGACTCACTCCAATGACTTTTCCTTTTCACCACTATGCCTCTCCTGGAGGCACAGTGATTAAGTGTTTGGCTGCTAACCAAAAGGTCCGCAGTTCAAATCCACCAGCTGCTCCTTGGAAACCCTATGGGGCAGTTGTACTCTGTCCTATAGGGTCACTATGAGCCGGAGTCGGCTTGATGGCAATGGCTTTGGTTTTTTGGTTAAGGCTGGTTTTATTTGCAATAAAAACAGTGGGTGACTAAAGGCATAGAGACTTAAATTCTCCTGAGTTTCATCATGTAAATATCATGCCATAGGGCAGGGACAAACACCCCTAGTGACATAGGGATAAGTACAAAGCAAGATTTTGGGGGGAAAATTTAAAAGAGTTGGCTCATTGTGCGTGGGGGTCCAAGTAGAGGGGTGCTGGGTGCACCACAGAAAGTGCTCCACTTTTACATATTCATGGAGAACACGGAAGAGGAGCAGGAAACTGCTGGCCACGTACCGTGACAGTTTTCTGGTTACAAGTGGCCTTGCAGGGAAAGGTAGTGTCTGGAGGCAGAAACTGAATAGTTAAAGGAGTTTAGTGTGAGCTAGTGACCTTGTAGCTCTTCAGCTGAGCCAGTTCAATGCTATTGCGCTAACTCCTGGTAGACCACCCAAAGAGCAGATGGGTGAGGAATGGGAAGAGGGTAAGTTGAGCCCCCAGGCCATCCAGCAGGCCTATGGTCTGCCTCTTATCAGGAAGTGTAGAGCTTCCTGACATGACTGCTTTATTGGAATGGATATGTCTGTCTTTTGTTTGTTTCATTCATTTTCATCTCATCTCCTCTCTTATTATATTGCTTTGCATAGTACATTTCTAGGTTGTACTACCAAATGGAAGCATATTCAATTCTCCTTTGAAAATAGGCTACTTGAGAGTGCCTTGGGCCTACAATATCCAGGACTCCTAATTTCCTGTCCATTTGAAAGAAAGTCTCCTACAAGCTTCAACTGAGAAAAATGAGTATCTCATTGTTATCTTGAGCATCAGATGGTGATAATCAGTAGCCAGGACATCCCAGGGTAACGAAAAGGCCCAATGTCCCCTGACAGCATCGTCTTTTCTCTATTTGTTTCTCTGAACTTAATGCAGAGACTGGAATAGAAGCAGAGTCGTGAGGCTTGATGGATGCACACGCTGCTGTCTGTAGATAGAGGTGATTGTTGTTGCTTAAAAGGACATCTAACACTTTTGGCAGGAGGCCTTCATTTTACCTGCCACTCCATGGAATCAGCCTTTCCAGCAGTGACTGTACAGTGGAGCCCTTTCACATTCTGCACCTCTGTGCATTGTCCTGGTCAAGAAGCTGCTTGAAAAGTTCTGTGATTGCAGCGTGTAAAAGGCAGCTCTGCTGTGGTGCTAAACAGAAAAGGATGGAACAGGCTGCTTCTGGGTTTTAGTGCAGACCACGAAAGACAACAGCAGGGACATGATGAAGGGAAGAGCCTAGAAGCAGATAGTTGGGTGAAACAGAGAGGTCAGATGTGATGCACCAGCAGGCACAACTGCTCTAGGTCCCATAATTTCCTGGCTGTGTGATCTTGCACAAATTACTTAATCTCTCGCTGACTCATATCTCTATCTGAAAATGGTGATGATGTTGATAATAACTACCTCATAGTATTCTGGGGAAGGTTAAGTGATTGAATTAATATTTCTCAGGTGCCTGCTATGCAGATACCAAAGCAATAAAAATGTTAACATTTATTATTATTATGACTATAAACATGATTATTAAGGGCATCATGGGAGAGGATGGGCGTTTGGGGCCAACTGGCCTAACTGGAATACCTTTATTACATAATTCCACCCCTTTAAAGTCCCCTTTTATAATGTAATAGCAATAACCATATTATTTTGTTTATTTTACTCTCTGCGAAGTAGGCAGGAAGGTCTGAATAACCCCTTTTTTTAGGGTGAGGAAAAATACTCATTGCCGTTGAGTCAATTCCAACTCATAGTGACCCTATAGGACAGAGTAGAATTGTCTGATAGGATTTCCAAGGCTGTAAATCTTTATGAAAGCAGAGTGCCACACCTTTCTCCTGCGGCGCCACTGGTGGGTTCAGACTGCTAGCCTTTTGGTTAGTAGCTGAGTGCTTCACCACTGTGCCACCAGGGCTCCTCGCGAAAAAAAAAATGGGGCTTATAAAAGAAATAGGACTTTCCCTATTCACAAAGCTTTTAAGAGGGAGAGCCAGAATGTTGCTTTGAGATGATGTGACTTCCAGAGCTATTTACAAAGGTCCCAAGACAATGTGAGACAGGGATTTATTTTTTCATTGGAGGAAGGTGACTAGGGGAATGCAGTAACTCCTAGAAAAGGAAAGCTAGGACAAGGCACAAAATTGGGGGTGCCTATGGCAGCCCAAGAAATGCAGGGCTGGATACCTAGGGGAGAGAAGACAGTCACCTGGCCAATTTCTGCTTATCCCTCAAGCCTCAGCTGCTAACGTATCACTTCTGAGAAGCCTTTTCCGATCGTTCAGATCATGTTTGGCTTTCCTTCTCCTTGTAGCACTTATGTGTTCATTGTTGGTCTCTGGGTTGACTGTCAACTCCAAGAAAGCAGAGGTTGCCATGACAGTGCACACCTCATGCAATGAACTCAATGCGTGTGGTTACTGAACAAACGAACAAGAGGGAGGCAGGGGCTGTGGGAAGGCAGGCTGCGCAGATGCTCTCTTAGATCCTGTGCTTTTGTGGCCTTTTGTGAAGACGACACATTCAAGCATCAGCTTGATTGTAGCACAAGTTATTCTGGAGGAGGTATTCAGTCCCAAAAGGAACTAGAATTGTCATGAGTGGCCAGAAAGTGAGGAAAAATGGCAAAAATTTCTTTTATTACCTAGAAAATATCTTTAGGGTCTTCAGAATTTAGCCCAACAGATGGGTAACAATGGTCAGACGTAAGGAAATGCAGATTAACCCAACTTTCCTCAAGTTGTGGCTGAGTAAATTTTCAGAGGAGGTGAGCTTGCAGGCCATAGAGCAGAGAAGGGGAAATATTTCAGAGAAAGCTTTTGGGACGGGGTGAGTCGGGAAGCGCCACATGCCAAGCAAATGGCTCTGTAGGCAGGACCGACTCTTGGTCCTTCCTTGGTGAAGCAAGTCAGGTCTGGTTTTAGAGACTCTCACTAACCCTTTTTGCAATCACTACAGAAGCACTCAGTGGTCTGCCCTGTTTACCCCTCGCTTTTAAGTGAAAGTTTGTTGGGTTGTTTTATTTTTAACCCCACAACATGGCTCAGATTTGCAGAACTCACATTCTTTATGAAGCTTTCCCAGAAAAACACTGTCCACACCCCAACCCACTTTCCTCATTTACTCCTTTCCTTCTTCTCTTCCTGTAATACTAATACCAGCTGTAAAAAAAGTTGTTGTTAGTTGCCATCGAGTTGATTCCAACTCATGGTAACCCCATGTGTGTCAGAGGAGACCTGTACTCCATAGGATTTTTAAGACTGTGACTTTTTGGAAATGTGTTGCCAGGCCTTACTTTCAAGGAACCTCTGGGTAGGTTGGAACTGCTAACCTTTCGGCTAGTAGTTAATTACTTAATCATTTGCACTACCCAGGAACTCCTTAAAAACTCTGTTGTTGTTTTGTTGTTAGGTGCTGTCAAGTCAGTTCTGACTCATAGCGACCCTATGTGCAACAGAACCAAACACTGCCCGATCCTGCGCCAGCCTCACAATTGTTATGCTTCAGCCCATTGTTGCAGCCACTGCGTCAGTCCATCTCGGTGAGGGTCTTCCTCTCTTTCACTGACCCTCCACTTTACCAAGCATGATGTTCTTCTCCAGGGACTGGTCCCTCTTGATAACATGTCCAAAATACATGAGATAAGTCTTGCCACCCTTCCTTTCAAGGTGCATTTTGGCTGTACTTCTTCCAAGAAGCAAGGATAGCTTTCAGCCATGATCCATCTGACATCAGCAATGATATCCCTTGTTCCACATACTCTTCTGAATTCGGCTTGAATTTCTGGCAGTTCCTTGTTGATGTACTGCTGCAACTGCTTTTACATGATCTTCAGCAAAATTTTACTTATGTGTGACATTAATGATATTGTTCAATAATTTCTGCATCTATTAGATTACCTTTCTTTGTTCTTTCTCCTTTTTTTTTTTTCAAGTTGTCAAGTTCACCTTTCTTTGGAATGGGCACAAATATGGATCTCTTCCAGTTGGTTGGCCAGGTAGCTAACTTCCAAATTTTTTGGCATAGACATGTGAGCACCTCCAGCTCTGTATCCATTTGTTAAAACATCTCAGTTGGTATTCCATCAATTCCTGGAGCCTTGTTTTTTGCCAATGCCTTCAATGCAGCTTGGACTTCTTCCTTCAGTACCATTGGTTCTTGATCATATGCTACCTCCTGAAATGGTTGAACATTGACCAATTCTTTTTGGTAAATGACTGGGTGTATCCATCTTCTTTTGATGCTCCCTGTGTCGTTCAGTACTTTCCCCTAGAAGCCTTCAATATTGCAACTCAAGACTTGAATTTTTCCTTCAGTTCTTTCAGCTTGAGAAATGTTGAACATGTTCTTCCCTTTTGGTTTTCTAATGCCAAGTTTTTCACTTTTCATTGTAATATTTTACTTTGTCTTCTCGAGCTATCTTATGAAATCTTCTGTTCAGCTCTTTTACTTCATCATTTCTTCCATTCGCTTTAGCTACTCTACGTTCAAATGCAAGTATCATGCTTTCTTCATGTACGATGTCCTTGATGTCATTTCACAACTTGTTAGGTCTTTGGTCATTGGTGTTCAATGCTTCAAATCTGTTCTTGAGTTGGTCTCTAAATTCAGATGGGATATACTCAAGGGTCACTCTGCCTGAGAAGCTCCTCAATCAGGGGAAGATTGAGGGCAAAGACCTTCCTCCAGAGCTGACAGAGAGAGAAAGCCTTACTCTAGAGCTGACGCCTTGAATTTAGACTTTTAGCCTACTTTACTGTGAGGAAATACATTTCTCTTTGTTAAAGCCTTCCACTTGTGGTATTTCTGTTACAGCAGCACTAGATGACGAAGACAACTTGCATATGAGCATTGATGCTCTGTTCCGCAGTTGGTCCCTGACCTTGTTCTGACTGATGATATTGACCTTCTCCATAGTCAGTTTCCACAGATGTAGTTGATTTGATTCCTTTGTATTCTTTCTGGCAAAGTCCACATATATAGTCACCGTTTATGTTCTTGAAAAAAGGTATTTGCAATGAAGAAGTCATTAGTCTTACAAAATTCTATCATGTGATCTCTGGCCATATTTTCCAACTATCTATTCTTCTTCATTCTCAATTTTTGCATTCCAATCACCAGTAATTATCAGTGCATCTTGATTGCATGTTTGATCAATTTCAGACTGCAGAAGGTGGTAAAAATCTTCAGTTTCTTCATCTTTGGCCTCTGTGGTTGGTACATAAATTTGAATAATAGTCGGATTAACTGGTCTTTCTCGTAGGTGTGTGGATATTATCCTATCACTGACAGCATTGTACTTCAGGTTGCTGGTTTGAATCCAGCTCCTAGGACCACCATCACTCACCTATCAATTTGTCTTACTGTGGTGGCTTGCAGGTTGCTGTGATGCTGGAAGCTATGCCACTGGTGTTTCAAATACCAGCAGGGCCACCCATGTTGGACAGGTTTCAGCAGAGCTTTCAGACTAAGACAGATCAGAATGAAGGTCCTGGTGGTCTACTTCTAAAACATTGGCCAGTGAAAACCTTATGAATAGCAGTGGAGCATTGTCTGACGTAGTGCAGGAAGATGAGCCCATCAGGTTGGAAGGCACTCAAAATACAACTGGGGAAGAGCTGCCTTCTCAAAGTAGAGTTGATCTTAATGATGTGAATGGAGTCAAGCTTTGGGGACCTTCATTTGCTGGTGTGGCATGACTCAAAATGAAAAGAAACAGCTGCAAATAACCATTAATAATAGGAACATGGAATGTATGAAGTATGAGTCTATGGACATTGGAAGTCATCAAAGATGAAATGGAATGCATAAAGGTCAATATCCTAGGCGTTAGTGAGCTGAAATGGACTGGTACTGCCCATTTTAAATCAGACAATCATGTGGTCTACTATGCTAGCAATGACAAATTGAAGAGGAATGACATCGCATGCATTGTCAAAAAGTACATATCGAGATCTATTTCCTTTTATTCTCCACCAATTCAATTTACCCTATTCCTTTTGTTTGTTTTCTGTACTTTCTATGACTATGTTGTCTGAAATGTCCCTGTCTGATAAGTTTTGAAAACTCGATTTTAAGTTTTATGAGAGCTTTTTGTTTCATCTGTCCTCCCTTGTTCCTCTCACAAGCTAGCTAGGTCTGAATATGACTTCTTCAAACAGAGGCAAATGATAAGAGGCTCTGGCTGCTTTAGGCTCCATCCAAAGGTTGAGAGGATCAATATCTCAGCATACCAATGACACATTTGTAGCACACCGTTAGGCACAGTGCTTGGGAATTTGATTTATGTAAACTTGGTAAGAAGGGCTCTTATGGGTAGACTCTCTTCTTGCTCTGGACCTATCTTGAGGCAGGACTCAGCTTGATGCATCCCTCAGATGTATCCTAATTTCTCCTGCATTAAGGAATAGTGAGCATTTCATTGAGGACACATGGGTGAGCATTTACATTGCACAACACAACAATCAAGTTCTGCGTTTGTTTCTCTGTCCGTGAGCATTGTCTTTCATTTCTTTTAACTCATAAGGTATCGGAATCCTCTTTGTGATCCTGACCAATTCATTTCTCATCCAAGCTTGGACTCTCCTCCACCCAGCGAATCAGAATCCTGGGCGTTGCCTATGCACCTTGGAGGACTTGGTGCAGTCCCTACATCTGTAAAGGGAGTTTTTAAGTTACTCCCACTCTTTGTGCCCTGGTTTCTGGGTCTGACTGGGTTATGATTCCATCTCTGTAGTGGGGTATATCAGCCTGGGTCCAGTCAGGAGACAGAAACCACAAGATGATTTAAATAGTGTGAGTTTAATATGAAGAATTATTAAACTCTGTTAAAAGAGTAACTATAAGATATAAGAAAACTTTTTGTAGGAGTGAGGGAAAGTACATAGGAATGACAAAATTGGAAGAAGAGCCCCCCCCGCCAAAACTGAGTTTCATACCTTATTGGACAAGGGACAGTTGCAGCCCACTGAATGGCGGAGTATTTTGCTGGCTTGCACAGGCCAGCTGGTCTGTAGTCTCGACAAGCAGGAAGCAGCCCTTTGGGCACAGGTGGGGCACAGGTGAGCCACAGCCAGTGGCTCATCTGTGCAGAGGGAGTGGGGGCACAGGGAAGGCATGTGACAGTGTCGAGAAGTCAGTGGGAAGGTGGTAACCAGGCCAGGCCTGGGCTGTGGGGTCGCTGAGGGACTGCACATTCTGGGCATGTGTTTGGGGCACAGCGCTACCAGATGTCTTCATACCAACACTACTGTCTGACCATGCAGTCATAGGAAACAGCAGAGTCCCCGCCGCCTGTGGTATTGCTCCAGTGTCCTCTACTGAGAAAGCTTAACAACTTACTCATTGTAAAAGATAAATGCTTAAGGAAATTCATCCATTATTACAGAGCATGTTCTGAAGGGTGAGTTTGGAATTGAGAGGCAATGAATTGATAACTGGCACAGGAGGTTTCCTTGTCTCTTGTTCATAGTAAGTGCCTAAGAAATGTTGGCTAGATCCTTTGTCCTAGGCTAGCTGGCTGAGCTAATAGATATTTGACTTGGAAAGAGTACTGGATTGAAAGACAAGAGACAGAGAGTTTTAGTTCCTCCTGTATCACTATTTTGTAACCTTGAACAAGTCACTTACCTTTCCTGGGTCTTGGTTTCCTCATCTGTAAAATGAAGGGGGTGAAATGGAAAGATAGCCTACAAGGTCCATCTCTAAGATAAAAAACAAAAAAATTAAATACCTTGTAATTTCAATAGTGCAATTATTTTAGTGTTGCTGTATTATGATGTTATAAAACCTGTTGCCGTTGAGTTGATTCTGACCCGTAGTGACCCTCTAGGACAGAGTAGAACTGCCCCATAGAGTTTCTAAGCTGCACCTGGTGGATTTGAACTGCTGAACTTTTGGTTAGCAGATGTAGCTCTTAACCACTTGTAATGGATACCTGTTGCCTTTGAGTCTAACTCATAGCGACCCTAAAGGACAGAGTAGAACTGCCCCATAGGGTTTCCAAGAGTGCCTAGTGAATTCAAACTGCCAACCTTTGGTTAGCAGCCTAGCTCTTAACCACTATGCCACCAGGGTTTCCTTGTAATGGATAAGGATGCTGATTTCTTTCCTTCAACAATTAACATTTCAAAGAGTTTCCACCCCACATAACACTACTGGGGTGGTTGTAATCTTTTCTTGTGATTATGGAATAAAAATTTTATTCTTTTCTTTTTATTCTTTTTCATATGAGTCATGAATAAGAAGCATGGGGATAGAATATACTTTTCTTATCACAGTCACTCAACTACTGGCTTTCTCCCTTGGGAGGAGAGATTTAACAAACATTGGCAGTTATTTAGAAGACTTCCTTTCTCAATATTTCCATAAGAAAATAACAAGTCAGTCAAATTTCCCTCCCTGTAGATGGTGACTAAATGTTCCCTATGGATTCCAGTACCCCTCTCTTTTTTTTTATTAAAAGGATATCAAAGAGGTAAGCATATTTTTCCTGTCTTATAAAGGCACCTAGCAATAAATTATTTGTGCCAAAGAGGGAAAATCACACAGCAGAATCAATTTTTGATGTAAGAGAGAAATTTGCAACTTGGTAGAAGAATTTAATTTTCAAATGTTTGAGATTATACTGCAAAAGAGACCGTAAGGGTCCCAAATGAGATATTTCTGCTAGTAGAGTAAACCAGTGGTCTTCCATTTATATGAGCAAACCAATATTCTTATAGGTGAAAAAAAATGTATTTTCTTTGCCAGTTAATGTATTTTACTTCTCTCTTATGTGAAATTGACTTACTTCAAAATATCTTATTAAATCATATCATACTTGGGCTGTCATCTTGCCAGGTAACTTAAGAGTATCAATGCCTTTGATGTGAGGCATATGAAAAAAAAACACCGCAGGACCAAATTCTTAGTGGCCCTTGATAGATAATGCATGTGTATAAATAATGTGTTGAGGTAGTTGATTTTCAAATGTTATCTTCAAGATGGAGAATATATCATTGGAAAGTACAGAATATAAAGCAAAGTACAGAGGAGCCCTGTTATAATTTACCTCATTATTGAAAAGCGTTTTATCAAACACCTATCAGGTGAGTTCTTCAGAACTCAACATGGGACCATAGCCCACATCACTAATTTAGATAAATTGGCTGGAATTGTCTGTGTAAATAGAATAAATCTGAAAAAAAAAAATGTAAATGAATTGAGTTGAATTTTTTCCAAGTTCTTGCTTGCACTCAAAGCCTCCTAGAAGGTTTACTTTAATGAATGGATGAGTTAATAAAACTACCAGCCTAAATGTATGATGGTTGCATTGTTTTGTATAAATAGATACTCTATAAGCAGGTTCACTAGAACGATGCTTTAGTTTTGACTAGGACTATGTGCTAATCAGGAGTCCCTGGATGTGTATATGGTTAATGGGCTTGGCTGCTAACTGAAAGGTTGGTGATTCGAGTCCATCCAGAGGCACCTCGAAAGGAAGGTCTGGCGGTCTACTTCCAAAAAACCAGCCACTGAAAACCCTTGGAGCACAGTTCTGCTCCAATACACATGGGCTTGTCATGAGCTGGGAGTCGACTCAGGGGAAAGTGTTTTTCTTTTTTTTCAATCATGTAATTTATAACTTAGGCTCAGAGGCATCAACTAATTTAGGGGACAGTCTGTAGACAAAAGGAGAAATTTCCCTCACAAGATGGCATTCATTTGGAAGGCTTGGTTCCTCAAAGAGAGGTTTTCTTTCACGATATCTCTCACCAATTTATTGAAATGTTTATGCTTTGAATTTCATAGGCATGGGAATAAATCATAGGAAATATTTAACGGTAGCAAAGAGAAGGCAACTCAACAAGAGTAGAAAAACACATATTTTAGAGACAGGAAGAACATCTACCTTCTAGGGTGGTTTTTAGGATTAAGTAAAATAGTGCACAAAAAACATCTACTACAGTGCTTGACACAGAGTATGCCTTCCAAAGTGCCAGTTTCTGCTATGAGCTGATTTGTGCCCTCCACCCCAAAGAAAGATATGTTGAAGTTGTAACCCCCAGTACCTCTGAATGTGACCTTGTTTGGAAATAGGGTCTTTGAAAATGTTAACATGAGGTTATACTGGAGTAGAGTGGGTCCTCATCCAATATGAGTCGTGTCCTTATACAGGAGGGATAGAGACACACGGAGGGAAGGCAGCTGTACGAAGATGCAGGCAGAGACCGAGTTATGCTTCATCTATAAGCCAAGGAACGCCTGATGCTTCCAGAAACTTGGAGAGACAAGAAAGTATCTTCTCCTAGAGTCTTCGGAGAGAGCATAGTCCTGCTGACACCTGAATTCACACTTCTAGTCTCCAGAACTATGAGACAATACATTTCTGTCATTTTAAGTCACTTGCTTTGTGGTCCTTTGTTACAGCAGCTCTGGGAAGCGAATACAGTTTCCTTTCTTCTTCTGCAAATATTTATGGAACATCTACTTGAAGCCCAGCTGTCATCAGGTGTTAGGTTGGGGGTTAAAAGAAATATATCGTGGAGCACAGTGCCTGGCACAGAGTAGATTCTCAATAAATGAATTTTAAATTTGAATTGGAAGCCTGGTCTCTGTCCCAAAGGTGCTTCAGTGTAATAGGAACGCACATGCACATGTGCGCGCACACACACACACACACAAATTCGTTCCTCCAATGAGTGATGCCGACAAGAACGGCTGGAGAAGTTCAATGGTCAGAGTCACCACTGAGAGCTGACACAATGGGGAAGGCCTCATACAGGAGCTGGAACTAAAGCTGAGACTAGAAAAATATGGGGAGCATCGGTATGACCAGAGCAGATTGACAAGCTGTGAGGTACATAGTAGGAAGAGGAGCAGAGAATTGTTATGTTAGCAAGAGCATTTTCCTTATAAGCAGATTCCAGAGACTGATCAGAAAGGAAGATTCATGAATCAGAGCAGCTGTTTGGAACTGTTAGGTTGAGGTGAGACTGAGGAAGCTCAAATGCCGCATTAGGCAGTTTGGATTTTATTCTAGACCACAGGAGAAATCCTGAAGGCTTTGGAGCATGGAAGTGTCATGATGAAGTAGGCATGTAGAAAAGTTAATTTAGGGCATATTGCATTGGGAGGAAGTGCTAATGGACTGAAGACTTTCAGTTAGGATGCTGTTGTTAAAATCCTGGCATGGAGCGGAAGGATCTTAGATGGCTTCTTGTTTATATGGGGTTAGATCATGCAAGTATTAATACCAGAATATAAACACAATTGAATAGGTCTAATTTTGAGAGCAGTCCCTGGGTGGCGCACATAGTTAAGCAGTGGACTATTAACTGAAAGGCTAGCAGCTTGAACCCACCCAGAGGTGCCTGGCTATCTGCTTCTGAAAGGTCACAGCCTTCAAAATCCTATAGAGTGCAGTTCTACTGTACCATAAATTGGAAACAACTTGATGGCAGCTGGCAATATTTGAAGCACATCGCCTTGGAGTTCTCAGAGACTTTTTTTCCCCCTCTACCATGTAGAGCCATGGTGAGAGCTGGCTCATGGTGCCAAGGATAAATGAAACACTGGGATTCCCTGGATGTCAGAGGGCCTCTAGATCCTTCCAATCTGATTGGTACAGGGAGAGTACAGGTTTTGGTGTCTGACAATTAATGCTATCTCATTGGTAAAATGAGAGTAATAACATAGGTAAAGCGCTGTGTCTCGTACATAGTTGATGTTGGGTTGATACCAGTTACTTCTCTTCGTGGCCAAATGCAGTGACTAGGGGAAGGGTCAGCTTTACCTTCATAGTCATAGTTGCATAAATTTCCATGGTGACCATTACTCTTTTATTTGTTGCAAGTGAGTCGTAGCTACTTTATCTCTGACCTGGGAGAGTGCAAAGAGGCTAGACTGTATTGTGGAGGTGGAACCATGAGGAAGAAAGCACTGGTTATCCCTAGAGTCTTCTTTCTCTCTGAGCCCATTACTTGGTGACCCATCTCTAGCCCAGCTCTTACACAGACTGTGGGAAAGGACATTTATACCACATGAGTACACCCGCATCTTTTCGTCTACGAGACCTTTTACCCTGCATGTGATAACTATCCCTCAACTCCTCCTTGTGAGTAAGTTCAGGCTTATCATTTTCCAGCTGAGAAAACCCAAGTGAAAGATTAAGGGTTTTTGTCATTATCACCTGGGGAGACAGGGATGTTTAGTCCACTGAGCTGTGAGCCAGAGGTATATTGTAGGGATGACGCATTTCGATGTGAATTGTATGTTATGAAATGTGAATTTAAGCATCAAACCAAGGCATTTCTCACTGTGACCTTCTTGATCACTGTAATTGGATAGACTACCTTCAGCTAATGAGGAGCAACATTTCTTTTCTTTTTTTTTTTAAATTAATTTTTATTGTGTTTTAAGTGAAAGTTTACAAATCAGGTCAGTCCCTCATGCAAAAATTTACATACACCTTGCCATATGCTACTAATTGCTCTCCCTCCAATGAGACAACACAGTTCTTCCCTACACTTTCTCTCCTCATGTCTATTTGGATAGCTTCTGGCCCCCTCGGCCCTCTCATCCCCCCTCCAGACAGGAGATGCCAACATAGTCCCATCTGTACACTTGATCCAAGAAGCTCGTTCTTCACTGGTATCATTTTCCATCCCCTATTCCAATCCCTGTCTGAAGAGTTGGCTTTGGGAATGGTTCCTGTCCTGGGCTAACAGAAGGTCTGGGGACCATGGCCTCCAGGGTTCCACTTCTTTTAACAAGAATTTGGGGTCTGCATCCCACTGCTCTCCTGCTCCCTCAGAGTTTCTCTGTTGAATTCTCTGTCAGGGCAGTCTTGGGTTGTGGCTGGGCACCATCTAGTTCTTCTGGTCTCAGGCTGATGTAGTCTCTGGTTTATGTGGTCCTTTCTGTCTCTTAGGCTCATAATTACCTTGTGTCTTTGGTGTTCTTCATTCTTCCTTGCCCCAGGTGGGTTGAAACCAATTGATGCATCTTAGGCTCTTGCTAGCATTTAAGACCTGAGACACCACTCTCCAAAGTGGGATGCAGAAAGTTTACTTAATAGGTTTTATTTATGCCAATTGACTTAGATGTCCCCTGAAACCATGATCCCCAGACCCCTGCCCCTGCTACGCTGGCCTTTGAAGCACTCAGCTTATTCAGGAAACTTCTTTGCTTTTGGTTTAGTCCAGTTGTGGTGGTGCAACATTTCTTAAGTTGACAAAGCTGCACATAGCTTTATCACACATGGCTGCTTACAGAAAGGGTGTGGCTCTGCAAACGTATTGTGTTTTGGTTGCCAATTTCGTGGAGCGAGTTTAATCAGAACAATGATCAGGTAGGTGGATCATGACCTTTTCGGACTGATTTTTATAGTCTCACAGGAGTGAGTGAATAATGTCTGCCAATGTTTGTGTTTCTGAAGTTCTTATCCAGAAAGAGTTCCTTTCTCTATTGGCCCTGAGCATCTCTGCATTGACCTCGCCTTGGTTTGGTTATGGAAAGTAAACACGAAATTAGGTTTAAGGCAGTGGAACTACTCTGTGTGATACTGTAATGGTGAATACGTAACATTAAGTATTTGTCAAAACCATAGGACTGTACCACACAAAGAGTGAACCCTAATGTAAACTATGGAGTTTAGTAGATAATAATTATCAATATTGGTTTATCAATTGTATTTAATGTATCACAGGAATGCGAGATATTAATAAAAGGGAAACAGAGTGCAGGACGGAGGGAGTATATGGGAACTTTCTGTATTTTCTGAATAATTTCTTTGTAAATCTACACTGCTCTAAAAAAAGTAAAGTCAATTTAAAAACAACAACAAATTAATTTAGGCCTGAGAGAGGCGAGCTACTTTTCTTTGAATTCTGACAGAATTTTATGCCGACTTTGGACGCTAGGTGGCAGACGTGCTCTTGTAAAGATTTGGTGAGCGAGTTTGGAGCTCAGCAGCCCTGACAGGGACGATGAGCACTCTTAATTAAATAGTCACCCTCCCCACACAAAGGCCACACAGGATGTTCCCATCGAAGGAGACATCTATTTTGCAACACTAAGGGAACATGTTTTTACATTATTGATAGCTTGGCTGGGGAACGCTTTTTTGAGGCCTTTCAATTCATTTCAGTAATTGAGTGGAGTCACTAGGGCCTCAACCTCTCATTCATCAATGGTGAGCAGTAGGAGAAAAATGAAACCTGGATTTAAAACCCTGACATCATGTTTTGTACAAAAAAATCTTTTTCTTGAGACCCTCGGGGTCCTAGAAGATGCTAAGAGAGTAGATTCTGGGATGTAATTTTCTGTCTCATGGTTGCGGAGAGATAAAAATTTCATTGGGTATCATGGAATTCAGATTCAGGTTGGTCTTCAGTAATCATCTAACCAGCAGAATCTCATCTAGAGGGACTCAACCGTTGCCCTGCCTCAAAGTTGTCAGGGTGCTTTCAGAAAGAACAGATGCCTGGGCCCTACCCCGGGCTTTCTGAGCCAGCCTTCCTGGAGGCGGACCCCAAGCATCAGTGGCTTTCGTTTGAAAAACTACACAAGTGATTCTGAACTGAAAATATCATTCTCAGAGTAAAATTTGTAACTTCTTAAGCATAGAGTCCCTGGGTGATGCAAGTGGTTAGCGGGCTCGACTGCTAACCAAAAATTTGGTGGTTTGAGTCTACCCAGATGCACCTTGGAATAAAGCCCTGGCGATCTACTTCTGAAAAGCCAGCCGTCGACGCCCTCCGGAGCACACTTCTACTGACACACACGAGGTCGCCATGAGTCAGAATTGACTGGACAGCAACTGGTTTAATCATAAAGTAAACACGTTCTCAGGTTAAGCCTCATATGTGGTAACAGCCCACAGCCTGTGGTTTCAGGAACACTGAAAGCAGCCGAGGACCCCAAACTCGTTCTCTCCTTTAGCCTCGTGGGAGGTCTGTGAGGTCTTCTCACTGGCTACTCCTTTGAGTCTCTTCAGCTAAAGTGCCACAGTAATGTGGGCTTTCATCCATTAATAGCTTCATAGTTCTGAGTTATTATATTATCAAAAAAAAAAAAAAAGCAGTCAATAAAGCACTGAGAATAAAGCACTAGGTTTATCACGGTTGAGATTTTGCGTCCTCTTGGGAAGGACGGGCCTGAGTGCGGGGAGGCATGGAAATTCTCTGGTTATCCAGAGTGTAACCAGGAAGGAAGGATTCTGATTAGGGGATTCGAAGGTTCCCCAAAGCAGACTTAATCTGTTTTCCTACTTTGCTGTGTGCTCCCCAGGCTCACCGCTTAGTAGGGGGGAATCAAGCACAATGTCATACTTCTCTTCAGGAGAGGAACTGAGAAGTTCAGTCCAGTGGTTTCTGTTGAGCTGATTCTGACTCATGGAGACCCCATGTGTGTCAGAGTAGAACTGTGCTCCACAGGGTTTTCAGTGGCTAATTAATGGGAAGTAGGTCGCCAGGCCTTTCTTCGGAGGCACTTCTGATTGGACTTGAACCTCCAACCTTTTGGTTAGCAACCAGGTGCGTTAACTATTTGCACCGCCCAGGGAGTCCTGTGGTCTCGAAGGCGTGTGCTGATCCCCGAGCAGGGGTAGAGATGAGGTCAGATCTCCTGACACTGGACACACAACTTCACTTCGTGGGTGGGTCTTAGAGTTTGATGAAGTTACTGTTGAGGCAGTATCTCTAAGACACTGCAATGGTGGGTTAAAGTAAAAATATTGTCAGTCAGCCAGTTGTGCGAGAACACAATCTCATTGATTATTTTTTTCGGTGGGTTGATCTTTTATTTTAGTGTTATGTAGATGCATCTTGGATAACCGATGAATTTAAGTCAGTTGTGTCTAAAAGCAGTCAGTTCAGTGGAAAAAGATCAATTGAATCTGACATTTGGCAACATAAAGTACCAAAAGTTCTGATGGACTCTTGCTTCCACTTTTACCATTGGTGTGGTATAGCTGGCCCGTCCTGCCTAGCCTCAGATATTCGAATACCTAGAATGATAAAGGGGGAAATGCAGGACAGGTTTTCAAGTTCTCAGGGACTCCAGGCTTTCTGGAGCTATGGAGGCTGGATGAACCCCCCAAAACTATTGTCCTGAGATAATCATTAAACCTTAAACAAAAAAAAAAGCCCTTGAAATCTTCTTAAAATCAAACAATAGTTTAGCTTAACTAGTAAAAAAAAAAAAAAAAAAGCAAAAACTGCTGTGAGCGTTATGCTCTTTTAAGAACTATATGGAATTAAACTGACAACAGCAACTTGGAAGATAAGACAGAAACCTTAGGGGACAGTGAGTTCATGTTAATGGCGGAGGAGCAACTCAGAAAAGGAGGGTGAGAATGGTTGCACAACTCGAAGAATGTAATCCGTGTCTCTGAATTGTACATGTAGAAACTTGAATTGCTGTATGTTTTTGCTGTGTATATTCTCAGCAAGAACAACAAAATAAATAAAAATAAAATAAAATGCCTAGATTGAGCAAAGTTTCTCATTTGGGGGAAAACATTGTATCTATTAACTCTAATTTAGGCATCTACCCCATTATTTGTTATTAAAAATTACTACATCCTTTCTCTGTTATGGTCTTTAGTATTATGTATTTTATTATAACCCAGGAAAGGAAACACAGGATTCAGGATATATAAGGAACTGTGAGCTAGTAACATTTGTCTTTCTCTGGTTGCCATCTGGTTAATCAATCTCAGAAATAATATGCTTTGGAGACCAATTTGCTCAGCCTTCCAATATTTACAGTGACCTTGTTCCAGTTCCTAATTAATGGGCAGATATTAGCCACACTGTAAAGGAGCAGGGCCTACCAGAGAGGCCTTCAGCCAAGGCAGCTAAGCAAGCTCTCAGAGTCTCTACATTTTGCATGTGACACCCAGCCAGGGGTCAGGGTCGGAGAGATGAGTCTTTGGACCTCTTATACCACGGATTCCAAAGTTTAGTGACATCCAAAAGAAGCGTTCATTTCCCAAACTTGACTTCATTAACTGCAGACATTTTTGGAGATTGCAATTATTTCTTGGGGCAAAACGCACATAAATATTCCTTTGGAATTTAGTCAAGTATTTATCACTTTAGTCCAGAGATGGAGTTGTTGGCAGCTGTAAATATTTCTGGCCTTAGGTCTTGAATGGTTTTCCCACAAGGTCACAGTAGTTGGGTCTGCAGGTTTACACATCACTCCCTTTGGAGCGGAGCGTTATACAGAGCTCCTTGGATGGTTACAGGGCTGACAGCTTGAAGAACTGCCTTCTGATGCTAGCAGGCTGAACTGGAAACTAAAACTACAAGTTTAAAATCATCAGGAGGTCATTAGTCATTCATAAGATGAAGCAGATTCCTGAAAAAATCCCTTGTGCAAAATAAATAAATAAAATGAAAATGATGTACTTTTGTTTCCAGGAGAGAACACGTTTCTCTCTTGTTTTTGATTAGTTATAGGAGCCCTGGTGGTGTAGTGGTTAAAAGCTATGGCAAGCTATGGCTGCTTACCAAAAGGTCAGCCGTTCAAATCCACCAGGCACTCCTCAGAAACCCTATAGGGCAGTTCTACTCTGTCCTATGGGGTCGCTATGAGTCGGAATTAACTCAACTGCAACGGGTTTTTTTTTTAATCAGTTATAAATAAATTAGATAATGTGGGCATGTTCTATCTTTCGGTGATTGATTGGCTGAAGAGAGTTTTGTTTTGCTTTAGGCCTTCTCAGTCAGGCTCTTTAGCTTAACGAAGGTGCTTTTGGTGATTAACTGGCTGGAATACCACACTTGACAGAAAAGGTTGACACATTTGCATAGTGCCTCTATGGTTTGCCCTGATAAGTATGAACGGCTTTATCTGGTTTTCCAATAAATAATTTGCCTCCATTGTAATGAAAATGTTAATGGAGTGTCCCGAATGCTGTGCAAATGCTCTGCTCATCGTGAATTACCCAGGTAATGGCAACAGCTCTTTGCTTTGTGTGAGCTGTAGTGATCAGGCCAACAGGTGCTTTGTAAAACGGAAATTTGCTAATGTAATTTGACTGGGAAACTGATGGTAAAGAGTGAAGAGATCTCTCTCCTTTATGTATCCCAAAATCATTGCATGTTATGTCCTGAGAATTCATTTGAGCTTAGTTTTGAAGGGCACCAGAAAATAAGTTTTGTATTTTTTTCACTGTTTTGTTAATTTCATCTAGCTGTCGCAAGCTGATGCCGTATATGCCAAATTTGTCCCATAGGCCTGTTCTCTTTAGCCTTCATGTTATTGTCTCACAAGGTTGTCATTTACTGTCATCTTGCTTTTCTTCTAGCAGAAGAAACAGCAAAATGCAATTATGTCTCATAAATATTTTTCTATCAAAAGTGGAAAAGTAAAATCCAGAAGAAGAAGGTCATGGCTTTTCTAGAAAAATCAAATAACACATTTTTTTTTCATGACATTGAAGAATAGGGTGTCTATGTCAAACGAGTAAACTTAAACCACCATTACGTAACATGCCTTGTCCATTTCTTAACACTTTTTGTTGTTAACATTTTCTACCTGGTTCTAAGTCGTTTTGGTTTGAGAACACTATTTTAAACAGGAATGGGATTTTTCCCTTGGTGTTTTGTGCTTTTTTTCCCCATTCATTTCCACCTCTTCAGCAGAAAATAGTCATTGAAAAAGTCTGAATTTATTAGTTGTCCAAAGGTCCTGATATGGCCCCTTAGAGCACTAGTTCCCAGTCTTGGCTGAACATTGGAGTCACCTGGGGAGCTTTTAAAAAAAAGCACTGATCCATGCGTTTCATCTCTGAAGATTCTGGTTTAATTGGTCTTTAAAAAAGCTTGCCAGGAGATTCCCAATTGTGAACTAAGTTGAGAGCCACTGCTTTTTCTCCATGTTTTTTTCTTTCTGATACGGCTGTCTAACCTCGCATTCTGTGCATAGTTTATTATTTTTTAAATGTTCTTCCTTGATGAAGATAATATTTTTCATAATTATAAGACAAATAGAACTGTGATGTTAGTTTCATCATACACATAAATAGAATTTTCAGCTGACCTGTCTTGTTTCTGTGAGATAAACATTTTTCTTCCTCTTACAGTTTTTTTAATACTTTTTTTTTAAATCATTTCTGACGTTGCATTAAATTACATTATAACTAGCTAGCACCTACATTTCAGTTCAAGTGTTGCTGAAGACCTGAGAGAAATGGGAAAGAGGAAAGAACAAACACTACTATAATGGGAGAGAAATATGATCTGTATAATTTGTGAGAAATATTACGGGGTTACAGGGTAAAAGTGGGATCGTATTGACACATTTGAATATTATTTCAGTTTAACCATGCAAAGCCCCCAAAAGAAATGTACACTAACAGAATAAAATGGTAGGACAAAGGAACATTCTTTATTATCCTCTGGCTCTGCCCTGTAGATCTTTAATGGAGCCATATGGAGAACTTATATTTGCCCACCCTAAGGGCAATCCTGAGGTGTAGAATCAAAACAGGCTATGTGTCTATTTTACTGGTTGCTCATTGGAATTAACTGGGATTAAAAAAAAGTATTGTTGCTTGGGTTCCCCTCTACCCTGTCACCAGAGATACTGGCTAAAATCGTACAGGGTATGGCTTGGGTAACAGAATTTTTAAAACCTGACAAGGTGAATTCTAATATGTAGTCAAGGATGATGACCATTGACTGGTCTATTCTACTTCCGTCCCATTAAGTCCACCTCTGAGTCTCAGATCTTTGTGCTCCAATGACAAGATCCAGAGCACCCCATTGTGTCAATTCATCTCCTTGAGGGTCTTCCTCTCTTTCGCTGACCCTCTACTTTACCAAGCATGATGTCATTCTCCAGGGACTTGTCCTTCTTGATAACATGTCCAAAGTATGTGAGACAAAGTCTCGCCATCCTGGTTTCTAAGGATTAACAACCTGCAATATGCAGATGACACAACATTGCTTGCTGAAAGTGAGGAGGACTTGAAGCACTTACCGGTGAAGATCAAAGACTACAGGCTTCAGTCTGGATTACACCTCAACATAAAAAAAACAAAAATCCTCACAACTGGACCAATGAACAACATCATGATAAATGAAAGAAATGTTGAAGTTGTCAAGGACTTCACTTTACTTGGATCCACAATTGACACCCATGGAAACAATAGTCAAGAAATCAAATGACGTATAGTATTGGGTCAATCCTCTTTAAAGTGTTAAAAAGCAAAGATGTCACTTTAAGGACTAAGGTGTGCCTCACCCAAGCCATGATATTTTCAATCGCCTCATATGCATCGGAAAGCTGGACAATGAATAAGAAAGACTGAAGAAGAATTGATGCCCTTGAATTATGGTGTTGGCAAAGAATATTGAATATACTTTGGACTGCCAGAAAGCCATAGACTACGACAGAGATTTATCTGGAAGAAATTCAATGTTAAACAAAAGAGAGCAAAAGATATAGACTTCTTGGTTCCAGCATTGCCAGGTAATCAATCTATGCCAGCTTTCCAGAACTGAGGACCTGTGAATATACAAGTCAGTTGGAAGGAATCTCACATCAGGAGGTTGTGACACAATAGCTCCTGTACCCCGGGGCAAAGTCCACTACCATTAAAAATTGTCTTCTTTCCAAGAGTGGTGTCTAAAACTCTCCTGTCGTTTTCCCAAATGCAGTAACCTGTTATAGCGGCATTGCCCTTTCCCAGGCCTTTCCTGAGGTCTCTTTCTTCCTTTTGGTGTTCGTTTTGTTTGTTTAAAGCTTCTACATTTTTTTCCATCAGCCTTTGGCCTCCTACATTCTAGGCTTTTGTTACTGAGTTAAATATGGGTTCTGGGACATAGCTTTTATTCTCTCTTGTAGCAGAGTACATTTATAGCTGGCACTTCCTGAAGAATAATTCACAATCTCTGTTTCTTATTTCTTTTCTTTTTTAAATTTTATTGTGGTAAAAAAAAATATGTAACAAGAAAAATTTGCCAGAAACTAATCTAAAATGTGAATTAGCAAAAACAATAACAATTTTCATGTCAAAACCAAAATCAAAGCATATATGAATATGAGCTTATATGAAGCAACATGTGCCATAATACCAAATAAAAAGATGCTTTTGGGTGTACTCTTACAATTCAAAAAATATTAATACAAAATTAATTTTTTTTTTCTTATTCTGTAATATTTAACACAAAGCAAAGATCAAGATTATCAGATAGGGCCATTAATACTTTGTCTGCTTTAAAATGTCATTTTAAGAATGATAACTTCAAGTGATTAAATATGTGTGGTATTTTCTTTCAATTCTCATTTTTTTTACATTTTGTGTTAACGTTTCCTTCTAATATTTTTTATTATCGAATGTCAATGTCAGATAGAAATAACTTATACATGTTATTGAAATATATAATATTGTCACAGTATGTTGGCTGATAATAATTCATGCATTTGTTATTTTGTCCTTACTTTTGCAGAAAGAAACCTCTGAAATTTTTAGTGTAACCCTATCACAAAAAACAAACACAAACAACAACAACAAAAACCTGATTCACTGGTTATTATTATGGTCACCTATTATTTTATTTTATTTTTTATTATTATTTAAAAACATGTAAATAAAATGTTAAGAAAAAAAATTAAATAGCTCATGATTTTGGGAATTCTGATTTCTCATTACTGAATCCCAAAGATTAATATCATTTGGGGACTTGAGACACGGCTTTGCTGGGTTTGTGTTCCTGTTAGGCAACCATTTTCTGGAGTTGAATTTAGCTGCCCCCTTTAGATAGGGCATGGGCCGTCTTACTTGTCACACTGTCAACTTGAACTGTTTAATTTGGCTATATTTCCTTTTTGTTGTTGTTTGCTATGTTTCTTGCCTAGCTCCTTGGGGTACTGGAGTTTGCAGCTTCTCTCTAGAGTCAGTCCTCTTTACCCTACAACCCAAGCTCCTTAGATTAAGACATTATTTCATTAGGGTCTTATTTAGAGGCTAACATAGTTTGTGCCTCCTCTGATGTTCCTTGTGTCTTTTCACCACCTTTTAGCTCCTTAAGGCTCTTCATTCTTGTGTCCACTTCAGGCGGTTGTGCTCTGCTGAAATGGCTGCTCTTTTCTGAGCCTCTGTTGACTAAAGCGACAAACTGCTCCACATCAGAGCATTAATACCAAAACTAAAAAACTAAACCCACTGCTGACAAGTTGATTCAGACTCATAGGGACCCTCTAGGACAGGGTAGGACTGCCCTGTAGGGTTTCCAAGGCTTTAAGTCTTTGGAAGCAGACTGCCACATCTTTCTCCCCGGAGTGTCTTGTGGGTTCTAACCACCGACCTTTTGTTTCACAATCGAGCACTTTAACCACTGCGCCACCAGGGCTCCAAGCATTAATACAGCAGATATTAATGCCTTGGCTACACATTAGAAACACTTGGGCAGCTTTATAAAGTTACCCATGCTGAGCCCCACCCCAATCAATTAAGTCAATATCTTCTAGGATGAAGCCCAGGCACCAATAGTTTAAAAAGCCTCTCAGGTGACTGTCATGTGTAGATGGGATTGAGAACCACTGCTTTATGGCTCAAGTGGTCCCATGAAGTACATTTGAATTATGATTCAACTCATACCATCTAATTCCATAGAACGAATTTCAGTTTTCAGGAGAAATATTTATGAGCCCAGGGAATGGGGCAGGGGTGTGTGTCCCTGTAAAAATAGATTCTGTTTGTTTCTGACCTTTAGCTATAGCTAGGGAGACTTTCAGAGACATACAACTTCCTAAATCCTCTACACACCTCACCAATTGCATCCATAACCAGCATCACCAATGAAATGTGACTCTGTTGGGATCTGGCTGATTCTTGGAAAAAACCACCTTCCATCAACTGAAGTCTCATACTCATTAGCGATCAGAGAGTGACCACTCGCGTCTCCTGTAGGGAGTTATTCTTGTTGTGCTAACATTGCTGTAATTATTTGTTTTATGTGCTTCTGCTCAGCTTGGGTTGCGAGCTCTGCTTTCTATATACTTACCTATCATTTGTCTCTTCTACTAGGATGTAAGCTTAATGAAGGTGAGAACATGTTTGTCTTATTTCCCATTGAATTCCCCGCACTTAGCATACTGTCACTGCATGGTTGCTGTTGTTGTTAGGTGCTGTCAAGTTGATTCTGACTCATAGAGACAGTACCCACCGCATGGGAGACACTCACATGTATGATGAACACACTATTAAGGTTTTGGAGTTGGTTTACTTCTTGTTCCTTCTATAAACCAAGAAAATCAGTTCCAGAAGTAAAATTGCTCAACCACTCATTTTCTCTCATTCCTATTTAGTTAAGACAATGACATTTGAAGCATCTTTGTTTACTCCTCTACAAAGCTGCTTCCTTTGTCCCTGAGAAGGATTTTTCTAACATGTTTTATTTTAATTGTACACCTAAGCAGCCAAACCTCATCAACTTCCCCTTGTTTCCTTGAGGCTTTTGTGATCCTTCCATGTTTAATTCATGCTGGTATTCTGTAGGCTGTTATCAGCTAAGAGCTGAAATCTAAAGTACAGGGATCAAGAATCCCTTAAAGGATATTATGGCAGACTAGCAGTGACCATGATGTTCATATACTGTGAAAGTAATTTCATACCTTCTTCCCTATGCAGGTTCTCCAATGTTATCTTCATATTTGGTTTAGATGTGGAAACAGGATTACTTCTTCCCTTTCCCTCTTCTCCTCAGTCCTATGAATTTTTTCAATCAGAAATTAATCTCATTTTAATGGAGGCCATGCATCAAAATATTCAATGGCCTGCCCATCACTGATTGGGCCTCTTGGATCTTCTAAGGTGGTGAGTTGTGATGCCATAAACTCTATCTCAGTGGAATATTCCAGCAGCATTCAGGATGTCTGCTTTCTTTTCTTGGTTTATTTGAATAAATACTTATGTTATTAAAAAAAAAAAAAAAGCACGTATCACATTTTATTCCAATGTCTTGCCAGTGGAACTAGAGAGACATACTGCTTCATTGGCTCTCTTCAGTTTACCAATTGTTATAATTGAGTTACTCATGTTAATTGCTTTCATCCTACTACATCTCCAATGAAGATTGCCCGTACTCCCTAGTTATTCATCTGAGAATTTGTTATATCACTTCTGATTAATAATAATAGCAAAATAAATAAATAAATAAAGGCTAAATAAGATTGTGATTATCGATGGGATGCAAACATTTCAGGGAGTGAACCAGTGCATATAAATTGAGATGCCACTCATTAGTGAATTAATCTTTACAAACAGCTTTATAACTCCATAAGCCTCAGGATGAAATCAGCAATTTCACTTATTGTATGATGCTGTTTGATAGGCTGTATAACACAAAATATCAATACTTATTATTTTTTTTAATAGGATTCTGCCTTAGGGTGGGGCCTTATTTGGTAAAGAATTTAATGTAGTTATTTACCCTTCTTGTAAATGGCATTTATTAAATATCAGTTTAAGGCTACCTGTGAGTCAGGAGCCCTGGTGGTACAGTGATTAAGAGCTTGGCTGCTAATCAAAAGGTCAGCAGTCCAAATCCACCAGCTGCTCCTTGGAAACCCTATGTTGTTGTTGTTGTTAGGTGCCATCAAGTCGGTTTGACTCATAGCAACTCCGTAGGGCAGTTCTACCCTGTCCTATAGGGTCACTATGAGTTGAAATTGACTGGACTGCAACGGGTTTTGTTTTTGTTTTTTTAAACTGTGAACCAAGTCGTAGCTTTAAAAATTGACATAAAATTAGAAACTTCCAATGAGTTTTTGAATATCTATTCTGAAATCTCCACTCATTCTATTTTTCAGGAGAGAAGTTGCCTTGAGGAGCTACAGTCACTCTCCTGGGTCTTCTTATAAAGTTGCTTATTTCTGTGCTTTTGGGGGAACCCTCTGCCCCATGAAAACAAAGAATAGAAACAGAGAGCTTGTTTGTATTCTGAATGTTAATGCTTTGTTTCTTTGGGTGAGATTCCTTGGGAAAAGCTTTTGAAGTGCATTTTAAGGAAAATATGCTTAATCTTCATCAAACAAGTTCATCTCTGTGGTCATTCCCTTGCTCTGTGCATCAGCTGGAGATGGAAAAGGTCCTTGTATGACAGGGGCTGCTGAAAATTGGTTGGTAAATTTCAACATACAATTCTTTAGTGGAAAACAGAATGAGCATGACTATAAACTTGACTGTCTAAAATGTCGTTTGCTGGTGGCATTATCTTAACCATGATTGGAAAAATAAATTAACTTTATTCTAACTTTTCACATACAAATCTTAAAAAGGAGTGTGCTTAGTGCACACCTCTGTTGCAGTCAAGTTTCTGTTGGCCCCTGTAGTAGACTGAATAAGGACCCCCAAGAAGATCCAGGTCCCAGTCCTTGGAACCTGTGAATGTTACTTTATATGCCAAAAGAGATTTTTACAGATGTGTTTAAATTAAGAATCTTGAGATGGGGAGATTATACTGGATTGTCCAGGTGGTCCTTAAATGTAATCACAAGTATCCTTATGTGAGGGAGGGAAAGGGAGATTTTACAACAGAGAGGGGCATAGGAAGATGGAGCAGAGAAAGGTTTGACACAGGCAGAAAGCAATGTGATGACGGAAGCAGAGAGAGATTTGAAGATGCTACACAGCTGACATTGAACATGGAAGAAGAGCCATCAGCCACAAATGCAGCTCTAGAAGCTGGAAAAGGCAAGGACACAGATTGTCCTCTTGAGCCTCTGGAGGGAGTGCGGACCTGCTGACCTTGGCTTTAGCCCAGTGAAACTGATTTTGGATGTCTGGCTATTTCCAAGTTACCGTTTTGTTATTCTTCCTGATTCTCAGTTCTCCTTCAGATCCGTTGGGACTGAAAGGGAGATGTAAGGATCAGAGGTGTGGATGGACACTTCCTCTAGACTAAGGATGTGTTAACCCGGGCCATAATCTTCTACCAATAAGTAGCTTTGGGCAAGATATTTAATTTTTCTGAGTTTTGTTTTTCTAACCTGAAAATTGGGTTAGAAATACATGCCCCGTATACCTCATAGTGTCTTTGAAGGCTCAAATGGGATTATTATTGTTGGCTGCCATTGAGTTGACTCTGACTCCTGGTGACCTTATGTACAACAGAGCAAAATGTTGCCCAGTCTTGCATTATTCTCAGAACCAACAGCATGTTCTGGTCCATTGTTGTGGCTATTGTGCCAATCCATCTCACTGAGGGTCTACATTGCCCTCACTGGCCCTCTGCTTCACCAAACGTGATGTCCTCCTCTAGCTATTGATCTCTCCTAATAAAACATCCAAAGCAAGTCAGTTGCACAACATTCCGTTTTGATTCATAAGGTTTTCTTTGGCTAATTTTCGGAAGTAGATTGTTAGGCCTTTCTTCCTAGTTTGTCTTAGTCTGAAAACTCTGTTGAAACTTTTCTACCATGGCTGACCCTGCTGGTATTTGAAATACAGGTGGCATAGCTACTAGCATCATAGCAACACGCAAGTCACCACAATATGCAAACTGACAGATGAGATAGAGAGGTATTTTAAAATGTAACACAGAGCCCTTCCTCCAAATGTCATTAAATGGTGCTGAGCAGGGTAGTCATCTGTTGGTGAGCCCTAGTGGCCTAGAGTGGGATGTTAGAGACAAAGTGGAATGAGAAGGTTGTCCAAGTGGATAGAATGTGGTGATGGCTCAGCATGGGATGTTGGAACCTGAATGGGAGGAGACATGTGACTTTGCAGGTGTGGAGGTGGTGAAAGTGGTATTGGGAGAGGGGTAATATTCAACGGGATTGGTCAGTATAAGAAGGATAATTTCTATTAATGTCCCCCAAATTTCCATCACCCAGAAAATTTTCTCATGTACCTTCCCAGTTGTTCCTTGTCCCCACCATGCAGAGGCAACAACTGTTTTGATTTTTTCTGCCATATATTAAAAAAAAAAATTAGCTTTGCCTAATTTAGAATTTTATTTAAATTTCTAAAATATGAATTATGAGCTCTTTCCTTATGGCTTCTTTCAGTCAGCCTAATGTTTCTGAGACTCAACCATGTTGTTGTGTGTATTAGTAATTTGTTCCTTTTTATTGCTAAATAGTATTCCATTTCATGAATATTTGTCCTTTTGGGTCTGACTTACTTCACTTGGCATGATGTTTTCAAGGTTCATCCATTTTGTAGCAGCATCAGTATTTCCTTTATCTTTGTGGCAGAATAATATTTCATTGTATGGCTAGATCACATTTTGTTTTAATCATTCATCAGTTCATGGACATTTAGATTGTTTCCACTTTTTGGCTATTGTGAGTAATGCTGCTATGAACATTCGTGTACAAGTTTTTGTGTGGAAGTATGTTTTTATTTCTCTTGAGTGTATACCTAGAGTTTCTGGATCATGTGACAACTCTGTGTTCAGCCTTTTGAGGAACTGGTAAACTGTCTTCCATAGTAGCTATGCTATTTTACATTCCCACTAGCAGTCAATGAGGGTTCCCATTTTTCCACATTTGGAGAAGAAAATGATGATCAAAAAGCTAGCAACAGCATTCTGTACAGAACGGTCTGTTTATAAGACTTAATTCTTTTTGGACATGCTTCTAGAATAGTCTTTATTTTAATAATTTAAAGCCCTTCTCCATCCCCTCTCTCCCTAAAAATGAACACTACTAAGACAATCAGGGTAAAATCAATCAAAAAAGCGATTGCTCTGTTGTCTTTTAAGGTGAGAACATATTGAAAATTTTCAGTACTTCTCTTTTCTGGCTTTTTAAGCTGGTTTGAATTGTCATGACAGGGTTTTGGAGTCTCTGGAAAGAACTGGCTTGCACGAAACCATCTTGATGGCAGGGTTTGTGCTGCATCAGCTTTGACAGGCTGCCAGGCTACTCTCTTTTGTGCAGAATGCTATTGCTAGCTTTTTGATCTTTTTGGTCATCAGTTTCTTCTCAAGGTTTTTTCCTCCTCTGAATAAAAACCAAACCAAACCAAAAAAAAAAAAAAGTGAATTCTTACTGTTGATCTTTTTGGCATGTTTGTATTTTGAATATGATCTTGACCATGTCATTCAAATACGGTTTCATTAGAGTGATTATTTTTGGGTATACATGTTGAACCTAGAGAAGAGTGATTAATTATTTAGGTCTGGTTATTTTGCCTATTTTTTTCATAATCCTGCATGTTGTAGCCAAAAAGCATAGAAAAAAAAAAATGTTCATTTTCACGGTAGATTTTTCCCTTTTGAGTCTTGCCTTCCACTGAAGTTTCAGGAACAAAATGATCCACTCTTCTCTCTTTGAATTTTGTAAAAATAATGAAACTGTCCCTTTTCACTTTATACGCTCTACTTTTCTCGTCTTATCTAGAATTCGTCTTGTGGAAATAGATGTCACTGCTTTCCCCTTAGGTAAAATTCAGAATATTCTTCATTATTTTGAGGGATAAGGAAGAAGAATACAAAGAAATATATATAAATATATATGTATGTATCTATATGTATAGGAAACCCTGGTGGCATAGTGGTTAAGAGCTCAGGTTGCTAACCAAAAAGTTGGCAGTTCAAATCCACCAGGTGGTCCTTGGAAGCTCTATGGGGCAGTTCTACTCTGTCCTATAGGGTTGCTATGAGTCGGAATTGACTGGACAGCAACAGGTTTTTTTTTTTTTTGGTTTCATGAGTTGGAATCAACTCAATGGCAACAGATTTGGTTTATGACCAGTTGTTACAGGTGGGTGAAGCTAACTGTAGCCTTCCCAAGGGCAATAGGTAAGCTTGTCCCATTTAATATCAACGAATCTATGATATTTTATACTGTTTTATATGCAAATGTATATATATACACATGCATTTATATTTTAGAGTACAATTCAATCATTTCTTCTCAGTGTCCTCTCTTTTCCTAGGGTTACTTTTTTCTCCAGAAGGTAGTTCTGCCCATTCAGGGCCCTCTGAAAACAGTAAGAATAACTTAGAGGAATAGCTATAGCCGAAGTACTTTAGGATGTAAGCGACAGAAACCTAGTCTAGCTTATTCAAATAAATGGGGAAGAGACTGACAAAAGGATACAGAAATAAAATACATATAGGTGGACATTTCATACAAATTCTGACTGAGGACTTTTATGCCATCAGTTACTGAGGCTGCTACTCTTCCCATATTTCCCTCACCCTTTCTTAGACTACATGGTCTTAACAACAACAACAACAAAAAAACGTTGCTGTTGAGTCGATTCCGACTCATAGCGACCCTATAGGACAGAGTAGAACTGCTCCATATGGTTTCCAAGGAGCACCTGGTGGATTCAAACTGCCGACCTTTTGGTTAGCAGACGTAGCTCTTAACCACTAAGCTACCAGGGTTTCCACATGGTCTTAAGTATCTGCTTTTTTGTTCCACCTTTCTTTTCTGAAGATTGGCATCCTCCATCTATACATTTGTCTACACCAAAATGGCCAGCTCAGTCAGAGTCCACATGACCTTTAGTTCTATTACATTTACCCCCTGGGTACGATTGGCATATCTCTTAAATTCTTGAGGACATATTTTGATTGGGTGCTGGCTAGACACTTGAACCAAGTGTCCGCTACTAAGCCAATTTACCGTAGTAGCCCTATGATAGATGGCCATTTCTTTCAGGTGTGTGCACAGGGCAGTCACATTTACAGACAAAAAGTAATAGGTACTATGACAGGCTAAGAAGTAAATGGTTTTGAAGACCAATCTTTTGACACACATCAAATCACTCTTATTTAATCTATGAATAAAGTCAGCTGTATACATTAAGAAAAAATACCTTATATCTTTAATCCAGTTTGACTACTTCATATTTTAGGATCTTTCTGCTTTATTAAAAGCAATTGTCTAGGACTCTCTCACTTTTACCACCAATTCTATTCTCTATTTACTTTCCTCCTGGCCCCTGGCCCTCACATTTTTTTTTCTCTCATATAGATACCACTACAACCCCTTAGGCTAGAAAGCTGATCTCTTGGCTTTGTTGGACCTTTGGCATCTCTCTATACTACTCCCTGACTTTTTTCTCTTCCCACACCTTGGGTAAGATATCTTCTTAAACTCAGGTTTTTAAATCCAAAAAGTACTAGGTTATTTGGTGAGTGTTTGGGCTCTCTTTGAATGTTTAGTTTACTTATGTAATTCTCTAATTTCTTTTTAAAGAAGTGGATGGGAACTTTTTACTGGCAGACAAGTTTGCTTCTTATAACTTTGTTGGTTATGTTTAGAAAGTAGGAGAAATATTACATTCTGAAACATGAGTGAAAATTAAATCAGCACTTAGGTAGGAAGTAAATGGGATCATTACAATGAAAAATTTAGGTCAGCAAAATCTTGTTGTAAGGGCATTCTAACCAGGAGGGCATCTTTTCAGGCTAAAGACATCAGTTAATTGCACTTATAAATTTCTCATGTTCCGATTTTTGGCATTTTATCTTGGCTACTTTTGTGGCCCATATAAGACTCTTGTTTGAGGTGCAGAGAAATCACTCACTTGAAAATTAGATTTCAGGCTTCTTGATGGATTCACCATTGGTCTTTCTATCTAAGGAGGAATTAATAATCAATTTGAGTCTCTTTACAGCAATACTATAGTGCTGTTACTCTACCTCTCCTGCCCAGGGTCTATGCCCAATACAGAATATTGTGTCACATCCTAATGCCAGCACACGGAACACTTATTTGTTTTGTACACAGCCCAAATGAATCATTTTGCCAGCCTTCAAAATCAGAGTTATGAACCAAATAGCTTAAGGATGTTTCCATCTTCAGCCATCTTGCATAAAATGATTTACTCTGGATACAGATGGCAAAAATAGGGACTAATGTGGACAATGATAAGATGTCCTCTACTTTCCTTGGGTTGTCTTTTTCTACCTGTGCTTAAGGAACTTGGCTATAACAAAGTGGGTGGGGCATGAGGAAGAACACAAAGTTAAGTTGCTATGTCACCTCTGGAGAGCTATTTGGACTCTTTGGAGTTTCGTTTCCTAAGCAAAACTAGTGGTTGGTGGGATTAACAGATCCTAGCTCTGGCAGTGGGAGGCTTGGGTGTACTGTGATTGGTTGAGAAGTATGTCACACATAATTTGTTTGAAGTTATATTTAAGATGAGGCTTAGTAAATAATTTTGTTTCCTAAGAGTGAATTCAAGATTGTTCCTATAACATTGTCCCTCTTATTTGCTTGCATTGAAACATGCTTTTATGGGTGGAAGAAGGCAGTGCAGACAGCAGCTGCTGGGCCAGAAATTGGATAATCTGTGTACTTCCCAAGTGTGTGTATGTGTTGGGGAGGGTGAGACACACTGGACCAGGTGGTCACTGCAGTGCTAAATTGGAAACATTCTAAGGAGAGAGAGATGGGGATAACCAACAGTTATTTTTTCTTCTGGATAAGCGGGCACATTCTTTATTTAAGGGAGAAACAGAAGAAATTGTTTTTAGTTCGTCTGACAAAACAGATATAAGCTTGTAATGAAAATGAATTTGTATTCTAATTTGTCCATTTTCAAGGAAGCATGGTTGTGGTTTCCTTTTATAACATGGAAAAAAAAATGAAAAACTGGGAATTTTTCCTTTCATTTGGCTTGTCAATGGGCCTCAGATCCCTCATTTGTAATGAAAAGAGTTTGGCTTGAGTTATCTCTAAAATTTTAGGAGTATAGTATTTGGGTTCTTTATCAGAAATTTAGATTCATATAATTTAAAAGCCCAAGTTCTTGCTTTCATTTTCAGGTAACTCCAAAGAGTTTATTATTGCTTCACAGAGCCCGAACTACTTTATAAATTTATTTTCACCATAGACAATGGGAAATGAGCATAATGGGAGCAATAGCTTAAAAAATATGGTCATTTCCAACCTACCTTCAAAAAATCTTCAAATCCTGAGGGTTGCAATAAAATCTATCAAAAGGGTGGATAATAATGAGTTGGACTTTCTTTGTTACTAAGTTGGGTCAAAATGCCTTAAATTATCTTTTTAGGTACAAGTAGAAATCTTTGGTTATTTAATTTTTAAAAATTCAATGTCTTAGTCATCTAGTGCTGCTATAACAGAAGCACCACAAGTGAATGGCTTTAACAAAGAGAAGTTTATTTCCTCACAGTACAGTAGGCTAAAAGTCCAAATTCAGGGCCTCAGCTCCAGCGGAAGGCTTTCTGTCTCTGTCAGCCTTCTCATCAATCTTCCCCTAGACTAGGAGCTTCTGCTCACAGGGACTCCGGGTCCAAAGACGTGCTCTGCTTTTGGTATTGCTTCCTTGGTGGTATGATGTCCCCCACTCTCTGCTTGGTACCCGTTCCTTTTATCTTTTGTAAGATAAAAGGTGGTGCAGGCCACACTCTAGGGAAACTCCCTTTACATTGGATCAGGGATGTGACCTGAGCAAGGATGTTACATCCCACTCTAATCCTCTTTAACCACAGGCAGAGGTTATGATTTATAATACACAGGAAAATCACAAAATGGAGGGCAACCACACAATACTGGGAATCATGGCCTAACCAAGTTGACATATATTTTGGGGGGAGACAATTCAATCCATGACAGTCAGAAACTGAACTTTTAAAACTGCAAAACAAGCAGCTATTTGGCCATTCTGTTTTGCAGATGATTTTGGACACCACTTACATTGGGTAGAGAGGGAATACGGGGAGTTGGCCCTGGCTTGCCTGTCTGCGGCTTTTCTAGACCTGGGTCTGGTGAAACACGAATCCCAAATAAGATCAGCAACGTCAACAGCAAGTGGGAGACTGCCCAGGCACTTGAGGATGACTAGCCAACTTATTTGTTTTAGCATCTATTTTTATGGAGACAGGGGTGTCTCTTGAAAAATCAGCAAAACCTTCTAGGTAGTTGAGTACCTTATTTCCTCTGACTTCACTATTGGTTTGGAGAGTCCCTTCTTTGGCTTTTGGGGTTTACCTTTTACACAGCTGTTAATACTGTTGCTGCCCAAGTGATCCCAGGTAATTGGGATCTATCTACCTCAAAAATTTTCTCAGAGAGGCGCTTAACCTGGTGAGCTTAGGCGGGGAGCCTGGGCCCGGTTTCTCTGAAGACCTGGCACAGCTGATTCCTTCCTGCCATAGAAGCCGGAGCCACGGGCCGTTGGGAATTGTGGCTCCGAGGTCGTGACCCGTCTTCTCACCCCCAGACTTCTTCTGTGGGATGACCCTTGCCCAAACGTCACAGCGCGGCTGCTTCCTGAACGAGTCACCCTGGTAGAAAGATGCAGCCCTCGCCCCTTGCAGATCTCAGACCCTCTGCCTGCACGGCTGCACCGTGTGTGCATTCCCGGCCGGGTCTCGGTGCCGTCTGTCAACGGCCTCTCATAGCTCGCCAGCGACCAGCACATCAGCAGCAGTGTGGCAGCTACCAACAAGCTCATGCTGTCCAGCAACCCGATCGCCACCGTCATCAGCGTCTCCGTGAAGGTGGTGGACACCTTATAAGAGGACGTCCAGCATGAGCAGGTGCCTGCGCCAAGGCCCCTGTCCTGTGCCTCTCTGACTTCGCTGAGCCCATTGCTGACCCCGTCTGCGACGTGGAGACGAAGCAGGACCACTCGCTGACCACGTCCACAAAGTGGAGACGAAGCTACCCTCTGTCTCGACTACCTCATGAAGTACCAGTCGAGACCCTGTTGGACGCCCACGCCTGGACCAAGTCGTGCAGGCAAAACTTTCGCCCCCTCAACGGCTTTCGGGAGCAGCTCATTCTTTACGAGTTCCAGCTGTTTGGCAAGAACCGGGTGCAGACGGTCAGCTCCCGGACGGGCTTGATCCCTGACGTCTACGAGAAGGAGGCCCGTTTCGTGACTCTGCCGGGAACGGTCAGCCCAGCCCGACATCCGGGTCAGGGGTGCGGATCTGCCGTTCATCCTCCGCCTCGACTTGAACGTGAACGTTCTATTTTCGTTGATAGTGAAAACCGGTTGTGGCCTTTTATGAGGGCAAGAGAAAAGGAAGGGTTGCTGTAGATTTTAACCTTGTAATCCATATCTTTACAGATTAAACTCACTGAATGTAAGAGGTGGAATTAGTTTCCTGCTCTGTGAGTGGAAGGAGCCCTGGTGGTAATGGTTAAGCTCGGCTGCTAGCCCAAAAGTCAGTGGTTGAACCCACTAATGGCGCTGTGGGAGAAAAGACCTGGCAATCTGCTCCTGCAAGACTGCAGCCTAAGAAACTGTATCTGGGGTAGTTCTACTCTGTCCTATAGGGTCTTTATGAGTCGAATCAACTAAGGGCACACAACAACAAGCCTGTGAGTGATTCATTATGGCTGCTTGGGCATGGCCAGGGAGGAGGGGGAGGGAGTTAGTGCCCAGCTCAGATAGTTCTGCCAGCTTTGACCAATATATGTGGTGGGTCTGGAATTCTGCAGCCCTCCCCCAGGCCCACTAACCCCTGACTGCTGAGCAAATCCGCTAGAATCACACCTCATTCTTTAGAACCCAAAGTCAGAGCCTTAGACATCATGGGACCACCTGTGCTTCTCATAGTAAGTCCCGACCTGCTGAATAGGTGGCCTTCAAGAGGTGCTTCTGGAGCCTCGGGAGCTTCAGGCCACTCCTGTTTTCACCTTTAACCACAGCAGCCCAACTCTGATTTTCCATATTGGGCTTGATGCATAAAACAATTTTTGAAGAAAACATTTCTCTGTATAACGTTACTAAAACTTTTTTTTTTTAGTATTCTTCTAGATGGCAAAGTCTCAAGGTGCCCTGGGCAATCCCCCACCAGCCTTTGATGAAAAGCGATGTCAGTCCCCTTCTCCCGGGCACATGCTGAGAGATAGCAGGCCTGACATTAGGTCTCAGAGGTTCCTTTCCTGGGCTTTGGCTCAGAAAGCTGGAGTTTTGGGCTGGGGCCCAGCTGGGCCATCTACGTCATCTCCTCCTCATGTGACATGGAGCCTCTCAGAGGCTTAGTTGCCTCACCTGTCAAAGCAATGACAGTCCTTCTCTCACAGCGTGGTTGTGAGAGTTAAGCGATTCCTTAGCAGAGTGCCTGGCACATGATACTTGCTTAATGTAAATGGCAGCTCTTGTTATTAACGATACATGCCCCTATAACAGAGCCCTGTTGGCAGAGGTTAAGCTTTTGGCTGCTAACCAAAAGGTCAGCAGTTCAAATCTGTTAGCTGCTTCTTGGAAACTCTATGGAGCACTTCTACTCTGTCCTATAGGGTTGCTGTGAGTTGGAATTAACTCGATGGCAATGGGTTTTTTGGGTACCCCCATAACAGCATTTTCCCCATCTGTGCACAGCCCTTTATCCTTTATTGTTTACAAAGTGCTCTTCCAAAAAATCATCCTGTGTGGGAGCAAAAAAAAAAAAAAAAAAAGAAAGAAAAGACTTAAGGTCTCTTCAGATCCTAACTCAGGGGTGAACTAGATGTAGAAGCCTTTTCAGTGTTCCCATTGTGTTTAATCCATATTCAATCAAGGAGTTGTAAAATAAGAAACACAATTCCAGCTCCCCCAAAATGCGTTGTTCAGAATCACTGACCCATTAGAGCCTGTACCTTAATCTGACTAAAGACTGCTATCCATGTAGGCACTTGCCAAAGGTCTCACTAGTAGCCCTTAGGATCTAGGATTGTTCAAACACCCCAGGTGCCCGGGGATCTGGTTTAAGACCAGCTATTCTAATCCAGAGATTTTTAGACAAACCAAAGCACAGTTGACTGAATTGTGGGCCTAGAGTCCAGTGGGGGCTGCATTCCTTTCCCTCCAAAACCTACCCCACACTCACTTCCACAAAGAGGGTGCCCAGGCGTATAATTTTTTTAAGAAAAAAAAAAAAAAAAGAATGAAAATCACTGTTCTAGACTGATCTTCTCATTTTACAGATGGAAAAATGGGCCACAGAACACCAGGGCTGGTGTGGCAGAGCTCCACAAAGCAGCTTTTCTGACAGAAACCCAGATGAGAATTTCTTTTTAAGTATATATACAACACAAGCATAAATATGAGTATATACACATGTGTGTGTGATTTAAAAATTCTAAGTTTACCTCATGAAATTATCTTTCTTTGAATGTATGGTTCTATGAGTTTTGACGCAGGTATAGATTCCTGTAACCACCACTGTAATCAGGACACAGAGCAGTTTCATCACCCTGAAATATTCCCTCATGCTTCCCCTTTGTAGTCAGACTTTCACCCCACCCCAGCCACTGGGAAACACTGATCTGTTCTCCATCCCTGTGGATTTGCTTTCGCCAGAACGTCATGTAAATTAATCATGTGTATGTGGCCTCTGGAAACCCTGGTGGCATAGTGGTTAAGTGCTACAGCTGCTAACCAAACCGTCGGCAGTTCGAATTCGCCTGGCGCTCCTTGGAAATTCTACGGGGCAGTTCTACTCTGTCCTATAGGGTCGCTATGAGTCGGTATCGACTCGATGGTACTGGGTTTGGATTTTGGTTTTTTGATGTAGCCTTTGGAGACTGGCTTTTTTTCCTCAGACATGTGCGAGTTCTAAAATTGAGGCGCTTGGCTCATATCAGAATGATCGGCCTGGGCCTGAGCCCCAACTCCATCTGAGCTTTTTGCTTATTCCCCTGCAACTGTCAAACCCTTAGGGAGACTTAAGTGCAAAACAAAGGGTTTCCCCTGCAACTGTCAAATCTTAGACTTAAGTACACAACAAAGGAAACTTTTTTCTCCGTGGTTAATCTAAAGATACAGAAAGAATGTTCTTAAGGGAGGGCCTTAACACAAGACCATTGTCAGAAATCCCCTCAGCAGCCCTCAGGAAATATTTTAAGATAATTACCTTTTGACCACCCAGGAGACCCTCCCTCACTATTTAAATTAACCAATCCAAATAGGCCACGTGCATGCTTCTGATCAATCTCTGTAAACCCTCCTCCCTTTCTAGTTGTCCCCGCTCTGGCTTCCAATCAGAATGTTGTGATTCAACCTCATAAATATGACTCTGTTACCCCACCATTTCGGAAAGTTTTGATTTCACTTTGTGAGACCAGTATCTCCAGTTCGAACTGTTTTGAACCTTCAATAAATCTCTTTGCTTTTATGCTAACAGAGTAGTGTTCTTACTCTTAGCATAATGTCTGTGAGATTCATTCATGTTGTTTTTTTTTATGATTGGGTAGTGTTCCATTGTATGGATGTACCATGGTCGTTTTACATTCAGTAAACATTTGTGTGAAAAAAAAAATTCAATGTATATCAGTATTTATTTGCAACAAATATATGGCACGTTATTTCTAAATGTAAATAAGAAAAAGCCCAAAACTGTTTTGAGACAAGTTGTATTAGGTGCAAGAATCAAATTTTATAGCCTGTAATAGTGTTGTAGGGGAGAAAACATCACAAGGTTTAATAAAGGAAAAAGAAAGTTTTATTCTGCATATATTCAAAAAGACAAAAGTGGGAAGCAGACACGCATGCTGCCAGAGCTAATGTCCGCCCAAGTCCAAGAAAATATTACAGAGTAAGTAAGAATGCGAAAACGGACAAGCGTGCTGCCACAGCCATGTCTACCCAAGTCCAAGGAAGGTTACAAAGTTATCAGTATGTACTAACATGACAAATGGGCAAAGCTGTAGAAAGCTTTACCTTTTCATAGATTGGCCAGAAACTGTGATCCTACATTTTGAATTGCCTTTCTTAACAATCATTGGTACAGGTTTCAGTAACTGACTTCATTGGTCCAACAAATTTCTATTTACTAAATGTTAATAGAAAAAGACAAGAGTGGAAAGTCCTCTGTGTTCTGGCTTATGTGAAAGGTTTCCCTAAAAGATATTTTCCAAGATTATTCTATCTATTGTCTTTATCTCAGGGCCCAGTTGATGTGTCCTTGTGAGTCCTTGTGAGCCCTTGTGAGCCTAACTTCAGCTGGGTCACATTCTCTGTGCTCAATGACAGGGAATAATCACTCCAATATTATTTCCTAAATAAGTAGCTAGGCTTGATATGCCATCATTAGGGCTGGATTCAGAAACCCTGGTGGTGTAGTGGTTAAGAGCTACAGCTGCTAACCAAAAGGTCTATAGGGCAGTTCTACTTGTCCTGTAGGGTCACGTTGAGTCGGAATCAACTGGATGGCAATGGGTTTTTTTTTTTTTTTTTGGTTTGGGGCGGATTCATGGGCATTCAACCTGTGCAGTCACATGGAGCCCCATGCTTAGAAGGGCTCTGTGCTTGGTTTAATCCTCTATTGTAGCTGTCTTGAAATTTGGCACTGGGTGTTGTAAATGATGAAGCCATATTAATAATCATAATCATAAGGAAAATTTCAAAATCTACTAGTCTTTCCCCAGTCTTTTAGATATTACAGTTTTTCTTTTCCAATTCTTTTAGTTCCCTATCAACAGAATTAGAATATGCTGATGAAGAGGTGGGAACCCTGGTGGTGTAGTGGTTAAGTGCTATGGCTGCCAACCAAGAGGTTGGCAGTTCAGATCTACCAGGCACTCTTTAGAAACCCTATGGGGCAGTTCTACTCTGTCCTGTAGGGTTGCGATGAGTCAGAATTGACTCGACAGCAATGGGGTTTTATGGGCTAAGGAGGTGGAGACTCTCTGGAGGAGGAAAAAAGACTATAGCTGAGAAATTTAAGAACAGCTGTTTCCCCCTACATGGTATATAAGTTCTAGCTATTGAGACTTTTGAGGTTGGGTTTGTATCATCAAGGAGCCTAGTGATCCTCATCTATAAGGATTGTTAATATATGAGATGAACACTTTTTAGGCCAAAGAGGAATAGCATTAGTAAGCTATCTTCCCTTTAAGTTTTACCTGACTTCTCCACTATGGTTGCAAACAGTTATAGTGTTGTATCATTTTTCAAGTTAATATTTTGTAGATTATAAACTCTTAAAAGACTCTTTCCTTACTTTTTTTTTTTAATCATATTTGATAGCAGCTTTTTTTATTGGTTACAAAACCTAAGCCCATATACAAAATTAGGAACACATTTAGATGCATGCCACTTTTGAAAGAACATGTTAATCTTTTTTAACGGAATTAAAAAAAAATGCAATTTTGAAACACTGTTTTGAAAACTTAAAAGTGTAGCAATATACTTAGTTTCCTTTATCTACGAAATGGTGCGATTCCAATTCAAAACCCTGTAAGGTCACAACAAACTGAATCAAGCCAATGCATACCCAGGTTGGCACTACTTGAAGCTATTGCTCATTGAAATGTTAGTTTGCACTTAGAACACAAGAGGAAATAGGAATCCTCACAGTAGAGGCCTGATTTTAATCTCAGTGTGTGCAAAATTTAAAAGGTAACTGTCAGTAAGTATGGATAAAAAAAAAAAATGGATAGTCCAAAAGAAACTAAACTGGAAGGGGTACAAATCACAATATCAAGAAGATTTGGACTTCAAGGGTTTCACCAAAGCTTGTGACCTTAATTAGCTTTGATTTTGTTATTCCCACTTTTAGTGAACACCACACAGTTTCCAAAATTGAGACTATAGAGTCTGAATAGGATGCAGTTACCGTAGGAAGCTTTAACTCAAAACCTGGATAAAGAAAAAAAGGCACAATGAATTTCAACTCAATTTTATGTGCACAAGAGTTGAAAAATCTGAGCCACCTTAAAGAGAAATTGATTCCAAAATTTATAAAACCTGTAAATAATCAGAGGCCAAACCACTGTATTAAAATAGATTCTCCAGCAAGTACAAATCTTGCAGTTTAATCATATGTTTGTATCCCCTTTAGATACAAGACAAAACTCACTCTTCAAAGTGGCTCCACCTTGGCAGATGCATATAGTTTTAATAACGCACACCTGCTATGTGTTTTTTTTAATTAATTTTTATTAAGCTTCAGGTGAACATTTACCATTCCAATCAGTCTGTCACATGTAAGTTTACATACATCTTACTCCCTTCTCCCACTTGCTCTCTCCCTATTGAGTCAGCCCTTTCAGTCTCTCGTTTCGTGCCCATTTTGCCATCTTCCCTCTCTCTCTATCTTCCCATCCCCCCTCCAGTCAAGAGTTGCCAACACACTCTCCAGTGTCCACCTGATTTAATTTGCTATGTGTTTTTTATCAGTGAAAAAACCCCAGCTGATTCACGACGCTCTGATGGCATCTGTCTCAGCTTCATCACAGTAAATACACCCCCCAATGGAAAACGACAGTAGTTTAGACTTTCCATCCTTCACGTCAGTGCATTGGGAAATGATACCCAGTAAACAGTACAGTAGCAACAAAACCATTTTTGTGATAGCACAAATTATTCCATTTAAAAATTTTCAAATCCATATCCTTTCATTAATAGCTAGGTCAGACAATTTTACCAAAAGCAATGACTTTACATAGTAACACCAGATATTGCAGAAAGATCCCTGAAAATCAGGTTTCTGTTAAACACCTGCAGATTATTCCTCTACACAGATCCTTGTCTGAAGGTTTTAGTATGTCAACATGCTTTTAGAGTAGGATCTGAATTAAATGCTTCCAATACTCGAGAAAATGAAGTCTTATGACACTTCTAAATAGTTGCTGGTTTGTTGCCAACCACATTATCAAAAGCACTGGTTTTAAGGAAAAAATAGTTTAAGACTAAATTACAGTAAACATGAAAGCTACACAGTTTAAACTCAACATAAATCAACCAATTATCAATTTAAAACAAAAATATTAACTCCTGAAAGCTGAAGGCAAGATTTTTTTTTTTTTTTTTTACATCACCAATGGGTATTTTAGACCTTTTTCCCCTTTTATGGGTAGGAACTCTTACTTTCACCTTTCGTAGAAGTTCAAGCCCGTAACAGGTCGCAGCTCAGGTAAAACACCGCGCACAGCATTTGATTACTTCAAAGCAGCAGGAACACACCGGCTGAAGTGAATGGTCGAACAGGGCTTGCTGTTCTCAAAATTTAGGTACAATGATGAAAGCGTTGCCATCCATATCTAAAGTTCTTCCTCCAGCCCTGGTTTCTGAGGCAAATAATAAACACACCAATTACTGGTAGATGAAGTACAGTTTTTTAAAACTTATCTGTTTAATCAATAACCAAGCTTTTTTTTTTTTAAGTTACTTATTTTGTGTGTCAGTTCCATCAATGAAAATCATTTGGCTTGTACTTTAAAATCTATTCTTCTACTTAAAGAGCATGAAAATACGTTTGTGGAGGACAATGACAGAGGAAAAGCCTCTTTTTTTGAGTCTGGTTTGGCCAGGACTAATTGTTGTGGAAAAGAGCCCTCGTAGCTCAGTGTTCAAGAGCATTGGTGCTAACCGAACGAAAGGTTGGCAGTTCGAACTCTCCAGCCTCTCAATGGGAGAAAGATGTGGCAGTCTGCTTCCCTAAAGATTTACAGCCTTGGAAATCCTATGGGGGCAGTTCTGCTCTGTCCTATATGGGAACTATGAGTCGAAATTGACTTAATGGCAATGGCTTAATTGTCATGGGGTAGTGTATTTGTTTCTTAGGGCAGCTGTAACAAATTACCACAACCTGGTAGTATTTTGTGTTAGGACTTGGTAGGAATTTATTCTTTTACAATTCTGGAAGCCAAAGTGCAAAATCAAGGTGTCATCAGGGTTGGTTACTTCTGGAGTCTCTGCAGAAGAATCTGTTCCATGCTTCTCTCCTAGCTTCTGGTGGCTGCCTGGCAGCCCTTGGCATTCTTGGGTTTGTATACAGATTATTCCAATCTCTGACCTTGTCCTCACATGGCCTTCTCCCCTATGTCTTTCTGTGTTCTCTTTTTCTGTTGGTGCTATCTTTTATAAGGACAACTGTCATTGGTTTTAGAGCCCACACAGATAATTCAGGATAATCTCATCTCAAGATCTTTTATTTAATTACATCTGGAAATGCCCTTTTTCCAAAAGAGAGCACATTCACTAGTTCCAGCTGACATATCTTTTAAGGAATGAGAAACTGTCATGGATTGAGTTATGTCCCCCCAAAAATATGTGTCAACTTGGTTAGGCTACCATTCCCAGTATTCTGTGGTTGTCCTCTATTATGTGATCATAAATTTATGTTAAAAGGATTAGGGTGGGATTGTAACACCACCCTTACCCAGGTCACATCCCTGATTCAATGTAAAGGGGTTTTCCTGGGGTGTGGCCTGCACCACCCTTTATGTCTCAAGAGATAAAAGGAAAGGGAAGCAAGCAGAGAATGGGGACCTCATACCACCAAGAAAGCAGTACTAGGAGCAGAGCACATCCTTTGGACCTGGGATCCCTGCTCCTGAGAAGCTCCTCGACCAGGGGAAGATTGATGACAAGGAATCTTCCTTCAGAGCCAATAGAGAGAGAAAGCTGTCCCTTGGAGCAGACACCCTGAATTTGGACTTACAACCTACTAGGCTGTGAGAGAATAAATTTCTGTTTGTTAAAGCCATCCACTTGTTTTATTTCTGTTATAGCAGCAGTAAATGACTAAGACAGAAATCATTTTAATTCTCCTCTAATCCAGATTTGTGGGTCCTTGGAGCTGGGGTAACCCACTCAGGACATCTGCTCTTAGGAGTCCTTTTGAACCTTGAGCCTTTAAGAAACTTTCCTAAAGTCACCTTCAAGTCAAATAATAGCCTAGTAAGCAGCTTAGGGGAGATGGTTTGGCCTTAGGCATTGAGCTCTTTGTGCAGCCAGTTTCGGGGAGCAGGAACCCCGGAGTCTGACTGGAATTGTATGGCAGTAGTGACTGTGTTTCTCCAACCAACAGGCCCTGAAACCCTACAGGTGTTCTGACGCTATCTTCTGAGATATTAACAGGACAATGACCTGTATAACCTGTTTTCACTGTCCTCTTTTCAGAGTGCCTTCCTGACGCTACCTAATTCAAATCGTATCTACTCACAATAAATAAATTTTGTTACACTAAATTTTGGTGTTTCTGTGCACATTTTAGGTTTTTGACAGGGGCCACCATCCAACCCACTACAAGTAGTATGTCTTTTGGCCAGTAAAATCTCTTAAGCTTCTGTGAACCAAATAATTTTCATCTTAAATAATGTTACCAGTCCCCTAGGGCTAGGGGCTGTGACTGTAGTAACGGATACATCCCGGACTCTCTGGTGTTCACTGGTACCAACATGTGTTAGTTTGCAAGAGCTAGCTGTTAAATTTCTAAGAATTTTGCAAGCCAGGTATTTCCCACAGACATTACTGAAAGTTAAATTATACAAATATTCAGTTAAATAAATCATATTAGAAATGAAGAACACTATACACACAACTCTATACTTCTATACTCAATACCTACTAATTATTTTACATTTTATTATGAGCTACGCTCTTGAGGTTATTTACGTCTATTGTATGTATACTGTGCATCTGTTTCCAGTTCCACATGCAGTCACATTGATAGCTTGAAATCAGTCATGGCAGAAGTATTAAAAAAAAAAAAAAATTACACCATGGAAATTGGTAAATGCTACAAATTAGGGCCTTTCCCCTCCCTCTGGACCCAGTTGTTGAAACATTTCCAGCACATCACTGATCCTGGTAACCATAACAGTGTGCAACGGAAACTTCAAAGCTGGAAGTCAGCACAATGCACCCCGTGGCTATGGATACCATGTACCCTGGATGTTTAAAGTTTCCCAAGATTTTAGTGAGCAACTTTTAAAATATGCATAATTGAATGTGTTTAGTTTTTACACTTACATTTGACTTTACCTATTACTAATTTTACAAGTCAAAAAGATCCTTTGCCAGTCCACATAGCTTCACTTTTCTTTTTGAAAATATTTTCATTATATCTCAGAGGATAACGTAAATGCTTGCAATAGGGCAAAGCTAATAGTTTGTAAATGCTTGCAAACCTTTTATTTGGGCCAGTTCTGGGGTACAGGGATACAATAACAAAGATACTCTGTAAAGCCATGAGTTTGCGGACTTTTGGTGCTATCTGATGGAATATTTTAGTCTTATTTACTTTCTTCTTTTTCCTTTGTTATGCACTGGCACCCCAGGCATTAAAAAAAACCAAAGAACCTGTGGATTCGGACTCATAGTGACCTTAGAGGAGAGAATATAACTGCCCCATAGAGTTTACACGGAGCAGCTGGTGAATTCAAACTGCTGACCTTGCAGCTAGCAGCCATAGCTCTTAACCATTACACCAGCAGGGCTGCCCAGGCATTAGCCGAAGGTGAGTGAACTGCACTTAGAAACTGTGATTCATTAGCCAGCAAGAACTTACAATAGAATTGATTATCTGGAGGTGTTTGCTGATGGAAGCAGCCCTCCCACCTGTCCGTTTCCATTTTAACCTAAGAGGGCGGGAAGCTTGTTAATACCTCTGATGAGTTTGATCCCTCTGCCTGTGTGGCTTCTGAATTAGGGAAGGATACTTAAAATCCATAAAAGGGAAATAGAAGCAAATATGACAGGAGAAATATAGTTCTAAAAAACTACTTGAAGGTATATCTTTACCCCCTGCTGTTGAGTCGAATCTGACTCATAGCGACCCTACAGGACAGAGCAGAACTGCCCGATAGAGTTTCCAAGGAGCGCCAGGAGGATTCAAACTGCCGACCTTTTGGTTAGCAGCTGTAGCACTTAACCACTACGCCATCAGGGTTTCCGCGATATCTTTAGTCAGTGTCAAATAAAAAGCAAATCCGGATTTAGGCAAAAAGAGACTTTATTAAAAAAAAAACAAAAACCAAACTTTGCAATAGGGTGAGGGGAACAATTGCAGCAGAGGGAGGGAAACTCGGAACAGAGAGAGCTCTCCAACAGTAGTATCTACTAGCGTCTCAAAGGTCAGGAAGAAAGGCAAATCTTTTTGCTAGTTAAGTTAAACTATTGCTCAGTTTTAAGAAGGCTTCAGGAGCTATTTTTTGTTTAAGGTTTAAAGATTATCTCAGGGCAATAGTTTCAGGGACTCATCCACACTCCCTGGATCCAGAAAGTCTAGAATCTATGAGAATTTGGAATTCTGCTCTGCATTTTCCCCCTTTTCATCAGTATTCTTCTGTGGAATCTTTGGTCAAAATGTTCAGTAATGGTAGCCAAGCACCATCCGGTTCTTCTGGTCTCATAGCAATGGAGGCAATTAGCCGTACATTGTATAACCTCCTCCTATTCCTGACTCTCCTTTTTCCTCTGTTGCTCCAGGAGAATAGAGACCAATTGTTGTGCCTTGGATGGCTGCTTGCAAGCTTTTAAGACTCCAGGCACTATGCAACAAAATTGGAAGTAGAACAGAAGCATAAACACATTGTTAGGCCAATTGACTGGGATGTCCCATGAAACTATGGCCCTAAACATTATGGAGTTGATTCTGACTCATGGTAACCCCATGTGTGTCAGAGTAGAATTGTGCTCCATAGGGTTTTCAGTGGCTGATTTTTTGGAAGTACGTTGCTAGGACTTCTTCCAAGGCACCTCTAGGTGAACTTGAACTGCTAACCTTTGGTGTGTAGCCAACTTCATTAACTGTACCAGCCAGGGGCTCTTTTTCTTTTATGTTGTTGTTGTTCTGTGCCAGTGAGCCAACTTAGACTCATAGTGACCCCATGCGACAGAACAGAACTGCCCCATAGGGTTTTCTAGGCTGTAATCTTTATGAAAGCAGGTTACCAAGTCTTACTCCCATGGTGGTGCTGGGTGGATTTGTACTGCCCGAGCATTTAATCGAGGAGCCATTAGGGCTCCTTTTTCTTTTATAGGGAAGAATAAGGAAGGCTAAGAAGAGTTGGGTGTGGAAAATGGGATGAGCAGGTGGTGTCTCTGGATCAGGAAATGTCTGTTTTTCTGGTCAGCCAGTTCTCAGAAGGTGCTGTTAGGGAGTGTTGTCTTGTGTTCCAATGCTTGCTTAAGCTACAAATGCCTGCTTAAGCTCAAGGATGGGCCAAAGTTCAGGGGACTGGGGAAAGGGGAGAAACCTGACTAAAGTCTGGTCAAGTCAAAATAGCAGGCATTTTGTCCAGATTGGTCAATGGGGACAAAAAGTCTAGCTAAGCATCTATGAGACAAAGAAAAGGAATTTCTATGAGTGGGATTTGACTCGATGGCAATGGGTTTGGTGCCTGGCCTTGTCATAGTTAAACAAGAGGGTCATCCATGCATCCTATCTAGGTCCCGTTGGGAAGGGTAGTCTTTGCAGTAAGGTGCTTTCCATAATACAAAAAGCTTGGGGATGGGGGGGGGGGAGTGGGGTGGTGGGGGGAGGTGGTTTCAGCAACACAGGGTGTAGGTAAAGTTCAATGTCATCAGCGAATAATGCAGGTTACATAGGACTTCTTAACTATAGGCTCTTGCAGTGTGCTCTACATGTATGGATTGCTGTATCAGATATTTTTGTTTTGTACTATTCCTTCTTTAAAAAAAAAAGCCTTTGGAATTGGTTGGAGTGTGGAAGTAATCATTTTGCCTAGGACAAGTCTTATAACTTCTTCTGTTATCGTCACAAAGAACTGTGTTAAGATGCGGGCTGTTACCAAAGTATTTTTATAATTGGAAACCACTCCAATATAGGCTTTCAAATAACTTCATGGTGCTCTGAAGCCTGGATACGTTTCTTTCTGAAGCCAGCACAGAGTCAACTTTCCTTTCTTTCATATCTTTCCCTCTGCTCCCTTCTCTCCTTCCTATGAATATTGTCAATTCTTATATTGGGAAACCCTATTATTGTATAGAATTTAATCTTAGAAATTAATAATGAGATACTCAGGTTTGGCATACATAAGCTTGTTTAATTTATTGCAAGGTAGTCATGACAAGGCACATAAGACCTCACAATATTCATTTAGAACCGGAGAATCAGAATTAACAATTACAATGTTAGCTCAGTGGTTGGAGTCCCAATCTTTAGCCTTCAGGTGTTTACCTTTAGTGAGCGGTCTCAGGAGGAAGGCTTAACTGCCTATCTTGAACTAGACAGAGGTCCCTAGTAGCTAGGGCTCAAGGTTTTCTGTGGGCAGAGTCTCAGCAGGCTTTTGGTTTTCAGAGAGAGCAGGTGACTAGAGAAAGATCTCTCGGCTTCTGCCTTCTCGTGAGCAGTAACTCAGGGTTTATTTGTGGAATTCTCCCCTTGGCTTCACACGATAAGGACCAGTGCGACATCAAAGACCAGCATGTTGTGTCTTCTCTCCAGGGTTAGAGATTAGCCGATTGTCACATCTTCTATAAAAGGTTAGAGATTAGGGAGGTTCTTTAGATTTATGTATCAAGGCTAGTTTACAAAGATTAACTATATTATGTTCTGTCACAGCTTTTCAACCCAAAGTGAATTTAAAGGTTTTTTTTTTTTTTTAATTCTTCACATACTCCACATGCTTCTATGTGTAAGCAGAAATTTTCTAAATATCTTTGTAGTGACTTACAAATTTCTAATAATTTACAGTTAATATTAGGGAGCCTCACAAAGGTAGATGCAGTTCTAAATTCATACTATCAGTACTTATTCTGAAAGCGTACTAGTGACTTACGCCATACGTGATGAGAATATTATAGAAACATACAGAACAATTAGAGACAAACGGCCTTTTCACAAAGAGTTATTGTACTTGAATTATCCATTTTCAGTTAACACTGAAACAATATAGAACATAATATTGCTTGATTCAGAAAACACTTTAGAATCTTTTTGTGTCATTAGAACTATAATCATGAACCTACTCCTTTTAATGTGTGCTGATCAGTAAAGATTTACTTTGGTTTCCTTACAGATTTAGAATATTCTCACATACTCATTTCACAAACATTCTAAGTCAAATTAAAGGAATAAATACTTGGGAGGCTGGGTAGTGTTCTTAAGAGTACACAGCCTGAGGGTCAGACACACAGACCTGTATGTGAACGTCAGCCTTCCCACTTGAGGTCAGCCAAACTCTCTGAGCACCTTTCCACATCTGCAAAATGCAGATAGTAAGACATCTAATGGAGTTGTTGTGAGGATTATCCAAACGAATAAAACTGCATATGTAAAAGAACACAGACTTACTCAGTCTGGGTAAATGCTAGTTTCCTTCTCTCATTTATTGAATGTTAGTGCATACAGCGGAGCCCTGGTGGTGTAGCGGTTAAGAGGTCGGCTGCTAACCAAAAGGCTGGCAGTTCGAATCCACCAGCCACTCCTTGGAAACCCCATGCTGCAGTTTTGTGAGTTGGAATCAACTCAGTGGCAATGGGTTTGGTCTGGTTTTTCAGTACAAACGGCAGAAGTCACAGTAGCTGCAATGGTTAAGCGCTTGCCTGCTAACCAAAAGGTCAGTGGTTTGAATCCACCAGCATCTTCGCAGGAAAACAGACCTGATGATCTGTCCCCCTGAACATTACAGCCTGGGAAACACTATGGGGGCAGTTCTACTCTGTCATACAGGGTCACTGTGAGTCTGAATGGACTCAACAACAACATACAGGAAACTAAATGAGACACTACAAGGGTTCGACTTTCAAGGAATGTACAGGCTAATTGGGGAATCATTGAAATAATACTGATATAAAATTTGGCATATTCACCTAGGACTTTGCAGTTTTATCAACATTTGAAATTAATCTTGTAATTTGATCTTGTGCTTTCACCTTAGGTGGCTCCTTTTATCACCAATCCTTTTGCCTTGGTCATTTGGCCCCCTTGGCATAGAAGTTTTATTAACTAACAGCAAAACTTTGCTCCTTCTTGCTTAGCATTGTATTAGTAGTCATTACTGTGGCCGCATTGCATGCGCCTGACAAAACCTTTGCCTTCCAGGCCTGTCTTTCTCTTTTTGCTCCTGCTGGTTTGCATCTCTTGGTTGCCCAACACAGATCAATCTCACTCAGGCCGCTGCCTTCTCAGAAGGAGCCAAACACCAAGCCAGCCAAATGAAACCCTCCAGCCTAGGTGAGTCGGAAATTAAAGGTAATAGAAAAAAAGCATTGAGGGAACGCTGGGTCAGTTGGCCCCACAGGGGCCATAAGCCGGCGAGGGGCGCAGCCTCAGCACGGTCACTATAGTAGAACCAGCAGGATCGCGCTCTGCGGCGGGGGAACAATTGCGCGCAGATCCGCGGCTGCGAACGGGGCCAGATACCCGCTCCGCCACGCTCGAATGTCCTTTTTGTCCTCGGGCGGCCTGGAAGCTATAGAGCTGAGTGAGGCATTAACGCAGCAGCAGAGAGATTTCGTTTTGCGCTTAGTAAATAAAGGTCACCCTGTCGATCACGGGAACGAGGACTGCCTGCAAATTTCTTTCTCGACTCTGGCCGGAGAATTTCACTTTCGGGGCACGAAAAGCTGCGTTAGCGCCCTCAAGAGGCAACACGAGGATTGTTAGGCTTACCTGCTGCACAGCAGGAAGTGAATTACCACCCCATGGCTGTAAAAAGTCCTTGATTCAGGCTTTTCTAGGAGCCCTGCTGGTTCAGTGGTTAAGCACTGGGCTGCTAAGGAAAGGTTGGTTGGAACCCAGCAGCTGCTTAGCGGGAGAAGGGTGTGGCAGTCTGCTTCCCTAAAGATTATAGTCTTGGAAACCCTATGGGGGCAGTTCTACTCTGTCCTGTAGGGTCAACATGAGTAGGAATTGAGTGCAAGGGCTTGGTTTCTGGGCCATTCTTAGCCCAGCAAGGGGAAACATTTTTTTTTTTTAATTGTGCTTTAGGTGAAACTTTACAGCTCAAGTTAGTTTCTCCCACAAAAATTCATACATACATCGTTATGTGACCCTACTTGCTATCCCCATAATGTGACCCTACTTGCTATCCCCATAATGTGACCGTACGTTCCTCCTTTCCCCCGGGATTTCCCGTATCCATTCAACTAACTCCTGTCCCTCTGTGTCTTCTCATCTTGCCTCCAAATAGGAGCTGCCCACTTGAACTAAGAAGCACACTCTTCACAAGTATCATTTTATATTTTATAGTCCAGCCTGTTCTTTGTCTGAAGAGTTGGCATCGGAAATGGTTTTAGTTCTGGGTTAACAGAGAGTCCAAGGGCCATGTCTTCCAGGGTTCTCCAGTCTCAGCCAGATCATTAAGTCTGGTGTGAGACTTTTCCATTTTAACAGAGTCCTTCACAGATTACAGGAATTACTAAAGGGCTAACACTAGGTGACTTTGAGGGATGGGATGACCTGTGTAACAGAGATTATTGTTAGAAGCTTCTTTTAATGTCTGAAAATAGGGCCTGACCTTGATTTGAGTTTCAAAAGTTTGGGGAAATTTTTAGAGACCCACAGATTCTTGAAATGGAGCACAGAATTGTCAACGGCAATTCTGTACAGTATGGTAGATGTAGACTGAATCACAGTTATTGGTGAGTAATTTATTTGGTTAGGTACAAACTAAAAATGGGGAGACAAAGTAATTTCAAACCTTTTAAAAATGTTTACATTTGACATAATTACAGATTTGCAGGATTTTGAAAAAACAAACCTAGGAGTTTCCCCCAATGCTAACCTTTTGCACAACTATAACAGGTTGATCCATTGAACTCCATTGTGTAAGGAGTGGAGCAGATTATGGGCTAGGTCACGAGGCAGTCTTTGAGGTGATTTTTCTGACCACAAGCATTTGCGTGTATTTTATTTAGCGTATTCGGTGTGTGATATATTATTATTTTATAGAGCTGTACATTTGGTGGAGATTGTCAGTTACATAGGTTGCAAATATCTTGTCCAAATTGTTGCTTTCTGTTTTGTTTATTATGTCTTTTATAGTAGAGTTAATTTTTTTCATTACTTTCATTTTTTATTGTGATAAATATATATGTAACAAAATGTATGACATTTCAACAATGTATATTTCACATGTACATGACATTATGTTCATCGTGTTGTTCAGCTGTCAGCCTTATCTATTCTCAAACTCTATCATCACCCTAAACAGAAGCTCAGTGTCCTCTAAGCACTAAGTTCTCCTTTCCCCTTGAGTTTTAAAATTAAATGTACTTGAATTTATCAATATTTTTCCTTATGGTTTGAGTTTTTCTTTGTGTGTGTGTGTCTTAAGAAATCCTTCTATGTCTGAAAGTATAAGGATATTCTTGTATATTTTCTCTTAAATGTCTTTTGAAGTTTTTATTTTTCATATTTATGTCTTTAATCCATCTGTGGGGATCTAATTTTATCCCCCCCCCAACACACACACAGGATAATTGCATTATCAGGATAAATCAGTCATGCTGCAGCAACAAATTAACCCTCAAGTCTCAACGGCTTAACGCGTTGGTGGTGGGTGGGGTGGTGGTGAGCACAGTTGGTTCTCTGCTCCGGAAGTCTTGCAAATACCCAGGCAGAAGTTGGCTCTGCCATTTTGCAGCTGTATCATCCAGAATACACAGCCTCCTTTGTTGTCACTGCTGTGGAAGAGAGCCCAGGGAATCTCATACTTGCTTTTCGTGTCACTTCTGCTCACAGGTCATTGGCCATAACTTGTCACATGGTCTGACCAGCTGTAAGATGACTTGCAAATGTGGACTTCAGTCTGCTTGGAAGGAGAGGAAAACTGAACATTGTTGAGTACTGTGACTGTCTACCAGGTCAACTAACTGTCCCAGCATCGTTTAGTGATTAGCCTATCTATCCTCCTTAGTTTTTTATGTCACCTGTGTTATATCTCTTCCATCCATATAAGCAAGAATTTGTTTTTGGGATCTTTGTTTTGTTCCACTTCTCTAATTTTCTATAATTTCTTAATTACTATCCCTTCATAATGTCTTTATATGTGACATAGTGAGTCACTTATATTGCCCTTTTTCCTCAAAACTGTCTTTTGAATTATAACTAGCTGGTTGCTTCCGTATAAATTTTAGAAGCAGCTTGTTAAGTTGCATGAAAAATCCTGTTAAATTTTGACTGAAATTATGTTTAATTTATAGACTAGTTTTGGTAATACATGGCATCTTTAAGATATTGAGTCTTACGGTTCATAAATACTTATTTAACTTTCAAGTCTTTCAATAAAGGTTTGATTTTTTCTCAATAAAATCCTGCCATACCTTTTTCTAGGTTTATTTCTAAGTACCTCGTAAGTTCAGAAGAGGATGTGGAATGAGGGATACCATTGCTGATGTCAGATGGATCTTGGCTGAAAGCACAGAACACCAGAAGGATGTTTACATGTGTTTTATTGACTACACAAAGGCGTTCAACTGTGTGGATCATAATAAATTATGGATAACATTGTGAAGAATAAGAATTCCAGAACACATTATTGTGCTCATGAAAAACCTGTACACAGACTAAGAGGCATTCGTTTGAATACAGAACAAGGGTATTCTGCATGGTTGAAAATCAGGAAAGGTGTGTGTCAGGGTTGAATCCTTTTGCCATACTTATTCAAACTGTATGTTGAGCAAATAATCTGAGAAGCTGGACTATGTGAAGAAGATCGCAGCACCAGGATTGGAGGAAGATTCATTAATAACTGAAATATGCATATGACACAACCTTGGTTGCTGAAAGAGAAGAGAACTTGAAGCCTTACTGATGAAGATCAAAGACCACAGCCTTCAGTATGGATTACATCTCAACATAAAAAAAACAAAAATCCTTACAACTGGAGCGATAAGCAACATCATGATAAACAGAAAATATTGAAGTTGTTAAGGATTTCATTTTACTTGGGTGAACAATCAATGCCCGTGGAAGCAGCAGTCACAAAATCAAATGATGTATTGCATTGGGCAAAGCTGTTGTAAAAGACCTTTGAAAGTGTTAAAAAGCGAAGATGTCACCTTGAGGACTAAAGTGTGCCGGACCTAAGCCATGACATTTTCAGTTACCTCCTATGCATGTGAAAGCTGGACAACGAATAAGGAATACTGAAGAAGAATTGATGCCTTTGAATTATGGTGTTGGTGAAGAATACTGACTAAACCATGGGCTGCCAGAAGAACAAACAAGAATGTCCTGGAAGAAGTACAGCCAGAGTTGATCTTGGAAGCGAGAATGGTGAGACTTGGTCTCCTGTGCTTTGGACGTGTCAGAAAGGACCAGTCCCTGGAGAACGATATCATGCTTGGTAAGGTAGAGGGTCAGTGAAAAAGAGGAAGACCCTAACCGAGATGGATTGACACAGTGGCTGCAATGATGGGCTCAAACATAGCGACGATTTTGAGGATGGCGCAGGACTGGGCAGTGTTTCGTTATACATAGGGTTGCTATGACTCAGAACTGACTGGATGGCACATAACAACAACAACAACCTTACAGGTTATTTTTAAATAATTTAAATAGTGTCTTTTAAAAATTACATTTTCTAATTGTTGTGTATGTAAAAGAATGTAGTTGACTTTTTGTATTGATTTTGTGTTCAGTGAGCTTTCTAAACCCTCTTTTGTTTATAACTTTTGGTCTGTAGAGTCTCTTGAATTTTATGTGTAGACAATTATACTATTTGAAAAAAATGATACTACCCTTTCCCCCAATCCTTATATTCTTTCTTCTTCCTTCTGCAATGAGTTTACCAAGCTGCACAGTCTCGGGGCACAGTCCTCCACAAGATTGCCCTCACTTCAAACACTTTTGCAAATTTAGGGGCCCCAAGGGCCATCCTCACTTCTCACCAGCTGGTTACAAATTCGGAAATTCCCATGACTACCGTCAAGTTTTTTAATTTGCTAGAAAGACTCACAGAACTCAGGAAAGTGTTATACTTATGATTACAGTTTTAGTATACCAAAAAGATACAAATCAGAACCAGTCAAAGGGAGAGATGCATCAGGTGAGTTCTGGGAGGATCCCAAATATGAAGCTCCTCCTCTCTGCTCTACAACTGGCTCTCTTTTGAGGCAAAACTGACCAATCTCGTTGGTGGACCACAGTTACCCTATCACACAATCACCTGGGTGGGAGTTAAAAGACATGGCTAGAAAGGCCACACACAAAAGTAATTAATGTCACTGGAGCTGCATATGACACTTTTTTTAAAAAATAATCTTTATTGTGCTTTAAGTGGAAATTTACAAATCAAGTCAGTCTCTCACACAAAAACCCATATACACCTTGCTACACACTCCCAGTTACTCTCCCCCTAATGAGACAGCCCGCTGTCTCCCTCCACTCTCTCTTTTCGTGTCCATTTCACCAGCTTCTAACCCCCTCTACCCTCTCATCTCCCCCCCACGCAGAAGAAGCCAACATAGTCTCAAGTGTCCACCTGATCCAAGAAGCTCACTCCTCACCAGCATCCCTCTCCAACCCATTGTCCAGTCCAATCCATGTCTGAAGAGTTGGCTTCGGGAATGGTTCCTGTCCTGGGGCAACAGAAGGTCTGGGGGCCATGACCACTGGGGTCCTTCCAGTCTCAGTCAGACCATTAAGTCTGGTCTTATGAGAATTTGGGGTCTGCATCCCACTGCTCTCCTGCTCCTCAGGGGTTCTGTGTTGTGTTTCCTGACAGGGTAGTCATTGGTTGTAGCCGGGCACCATCTAGTTCTTCTCGTCTCAGGATGATGTAGTCTCTGGTTCACGTGGCCCTTTCTGTCTCCTGGGCTTATAATCACCTTGTGTCCTTGGTGTTCTTCATTCTCCTTTGATCCAGGTGGATTGAGACCACTCGATGCATCTTAGATGGCTGCTTGCTAGCGTTTAAGACCCCAGACGCCACTCTTCAAGGTGGGATGCAGAATGTTTTCTTAATCGATTTTATTATGCCAATTGACTTAGATGTCCCCTGAAACCATGGTTCCCAGACCCCTGCCCCTGCTACATTGGCCTTTGAAGCATTCAGTTTATTCAGGAAACTTCTTTGCTTTTATTTTAGTCCCATTGTGCTGACCTCCCCTGTATTGTGTGCTGTCTTTCCCTTCGCCTAAAGTAGTTCTTATCTGCTATCTAATTAGTGAATGCCCCTCTCCCACCCTCCCTCCCACCCCACTCTCGTAACCACGAAAGAATGTTTTCTTCTCAGTTTAAACTATTTCTCAAGTTCTTATAATAGTGGTCTTATACAATATTTGTCCTTTTGCAACTGACTAATTTCACTCAGCATAATGCCTCCCAGGTTCCTCCATGTTATGAAATGTTTCAGAGATTCCTCACTGTTCTTTATCGATGCGTAGTATTCCATTGTGTGAATATGCCATAATTTATTTATCCATTCATCCATTGATGGGCACCTTGGTTGCTTCCATCTTTTTGCTATTGTAAACAGTGCTGCAATAAACATGGGTGTGCATATATCTGTTCGTGTAAAGGCTCCTATTTCTCTAGGATATATTCCAAGGAGCAGGATTGCTGGATCGTATGGTAGTTCTATTTTTAGCTTTGTAAGGAAGCGCCAAATGGATTTCCAAAGTGGTTGTACCATTTGACATTCCCACCAGCAGTGTATAAGTGTTCCAATCTCTTCACAGCCTCTCCAACATTTATTATTTTGTGTTTTTTGGATTAATGCCAGCCTTGTTGGAGTGAGAAGAAATCTCATTGTAGTTTTAATCTGCATTTCTCTAATGGCTAATGATTGTGAACATTTCCTCATGTGTCTGTCAGCTACCTGAATGTCTTCTTTAGTGAAGTGTCTATTCATATCTTTTGCCCATTTTTTAATTGGGTTATTTGTCTTTTTGCAGTTGAGTTTTTGCAGTATCATGTAGATTTTAGAGATCAGGCACTGATCAGAAATGTCATAGCTAAAAACTTTTTCCCAGGCCGTAGGTAGTCTTTTTACTCTTTTGAAGTCCTTGGATGAGCATAGGTGTTTGATTTTTGGGAGCTCCCAGTTATCTAGTTTTTCTTCTACATTCTTTATAATGTTTTGTGTACTGTTTATGCCATGTAGTAGGGCTCCTAACGTTGTCCCTATTTTTTCTTCCATGAGCTTTATCATTTTAGATTTTATATTTAGGTCCTTCATCCATTTTGAGCTCATTTTTGTGCATGGAGTGAGGTATGGGTCTTGTTTCATTTTTTTGCAGATGAATATCTAGTTATGCCAGCACCATCTGTTAAAAAGGCTGTCTTTTCCCCATTTAACTGTTTTGGGGCCTTTGTCAAATATCAACTGCTCATATGTTGATGGATTTATGTCTGGATTCTCAATTCTGTTCCATTGGTCCATATATCTGTTGTTGTACCAGTACCAGACAGTTTCGACTACTGTGGTAGTATAATAGGTTCTAAAATCAGGTAGAGTAAGGCCTCCCACTTTGTTCTTCTTTTTCAGTAATGCCTTATTTATCCAGGGCCTCTTTTCCTTCCGTATGAAATTGGTGATTTGTTTCTCCATCTCATTAAAGAATGTCATTGGGTTTTGGATCGGAATTGCATTATATGTATAGATCGCTTTTGGTAGAATAGACATTTTATAAAGTTAAATCAACAAAGGTTGTTGTGATTCTATTGTGTCAGTTCGTCCACAGGTACTCTCACTGTTGATTGGTCTATAATTATCAGTAAGATATCTTAGTTAGCCAGATAGTTATTGAAGTTCTTTGTGATAAAAAAATCAATTTTCTGTAATAAAAAGATTTATGGTTAAGTCAAACCAGAGATCTAAATCTAAGGTACTGCCTCTTGTCTTTGGTCTGAAGGGCAGAAGCCTCTTAGACTTCTAGTTCCTGGCTGGTTTACTGATCCGGTAGGATTATGTAGGTGATAAACTGCCACTGTCATTTTATGACTGAGAGCAGATTCTACCATATACATACATACTACAGGGCATTTAATCCTAAAGATTTCCTGGGAAATAGAAGTTTTCTATCAAAAAATGTAGCCAAATCTCCACTTGTGCACTGCTGAGGTTTCATGTCAAAATGCTACAGAATGGAGTGAGTGAATGCTTCTAAATATGTCAGAAGAATATTAGTCCTTAACGATTTTCTTGAGGGAAAGGGAAAATAATCTTAAAATAGCTTTCTTTTTGAAGCAAGTTTTAAAATGAGCTGATAAGAGAAATGGAATAGCATAGACTTAGCTGGGAGTTAAGATACCACCCCTCCTTCTCAGACTGAAGACCACTGTCCCCATATAATGACAGCAGTTTCATTTTGGCTAATTTAGCAGAGATATCCTGTCACTTTCCCAGTTCTATTCTTTTCTAAGTGAGCTGTTATTTGAAGATATTTTTGAGTTAAGTGTACATCCTGTGGTGGTTACCGAAGGATAATCCTTGCTCCTCACAGAGAGAGAAGCCTGGGTAGTGGATCTTATCTAAAAAAAAATATCTAGAACATGCTTATTTCAGGCCAGCAAGACGGGAAATCAGCAGACTTGAAAACTGTTAATGACACCATGCAAGGTAGCATCTTGGTAAATTTGGAAACAGCAATTATTGCCACATCAACAATTGAGGCTTACAATAATGAAGTACATGATAGGCACTCGGCAGTTTATTGAACTGTTTAGGACAAAACTTACTTTGGAAATCCATGTGCTTCAGTTAAGGGAATGTTTATAACACTGATGATCCTTAAACAAAACTTCAGCAGGGAGAAAACAGAAGTAATACTCATATACCCATGAACAGTATTTTTTCATCCAGTTTTCCAGTCTTCTGGAAAGCCCCTTTATCTGAAAGGAATTATTTCACTGGCAATAATTATTTGTTTGGTGCTACGATTCCTAATAGGCTCTGGGATTCCAGATGATACACATTTTCTCATATTCTTTTCTACATCTCCACTTCCTGGCATTTAGATGACATTCAATGAATCTGGGCTGGGAAAATGTTCTGAATATTACTGGATGTCTTGCTGTCTCCCCTACTGGGTATTTCCTGTTACTGACAGCCTTCCTTCCTTTGGGCGGCTGAGCAGTCTGCCTTGAACTTCTCACCAAAGGACTGATGAAGGAGATCATGATAACAAGGGGAAAAAAACAAAAACAAGAACGTTGAGTCTTGAGGTTCAATATCAGACACGTAAGACAAAGGTTTAGAAGAATACGCAATAAATAACAGCAGAGTTTCCCATCTCAGGCATGTTACTGATTCTCCAGGTTGGGGTAGGAGTTGCCAGTGTTTCAAAACCAGTGAGGTCCAGAAAAGAAGCCTTGTGCCTTGCCTATCTTACACTTGCCCAGCCCCAGATGATCTCTGTGAATCAAAGAGAGGAGTAAACATAAGACAGAGAGAGAGAGAGATGGGGTTGGGGGGAGAGGAGATCGGAGAGAACATGAAGAAGGCCTTATCTTCAGAAAAATATATGACATGAGGCAGTGGGTAGAGAGTTTAAAAATAATCTTTCATATCAAGAGATGTGACAATAACAACAACGATAGAAATTTCTGTGGCTCCTGGAGTTACTGAAAGAAATGACCACATTCCATACTTGTTTATATTGTTTAAAGCCTATATTTCCCAGTTGACTGTAAGCTTCTCTAGGTTAGAGACCACCAGGGTAGAGACTACCAGTGCCAGCACAGGTCCTGAGAGGTTTCACATAATTATTAGCTGAATGAATGAATGGAAGAACCTCAGGAAGCCACATGGCTACATCGAGAGGATGCAACCAAATCAAGAAGACTCCCTCACCTTAAGCCACTATAAACCTACAAAGGATGGAGATTTTTCACAGATGCACAAGGTGGTAGTGTTTAACCCAGTGTTCAGGGGAAAGAGAAACTGAATTAATTCTGTGTATCTAATTTTCTATTCAAGTGAAAGGGGTAATCTCTCTTTGGGAAGGAATGAACCTCCCGGCCTCATAATGTCCCCAATTGTAGGTTAACAGACTGGCTGTTCATAATTAAAAGAATGTTTTGCTTTTGATGGCACAAGGGCATGTAGCTTCCATTTACTGCTAGCATTTGCAGATTTACTAAGTACTATATGTTATTTTCTGTTACTTAAGTTTTGTCCCAACACTATTCCAATAATCTCGTAACAAATCAGAGAATTGGACAAGCACGCCTGATCCAGCACTCATAAACTCTCAAGTCGTGGGGGCCAGGGATGGGGACATGGTGGTGACTCAGAACAGTTGAGCAAAGGCAATATTCTGTGAAACTAACTGCTGAGGAAACTCACAGAATGATGCGTTGACACAGATGTTCCGTTGTGTATCCTGACATGACAGTTAGTCTCCTTAATTGTCAGACCCAGGACTTAGTGCAAAATTAACCAGAAATAATGGTAAACAACCAGCACCTGGCAGAGTGGATGCATTCAGTAAATACGCCTTGACGTTCGTTGAATGTATGAGTCAATGGCATTGTATTACTCTTTAACTGGGTTTTCAGTGTTGTGTAGATGGACAGCTTAGATGGATCATTTTCATGTTTTTTTCTGTGATCTTTGAGAGGCAGCATGATGTCCTAGAGGAAAAGGTTAAAATCCCAGCTGTATTATCTTGGGCGAATTGCTTTGTCTTTCCTTCAGTTTCCTCAACAGTAAAATGGAGATGATAGTAGTACCTACTACTTAGGATTGTTGTGAGGATTAATAGTACATATAATACAAGTAATAGTACTTAGTAAGTATTGTGTTAGTTTTGTCAGTTATTAATATTGTATTAGTTAACTAATGTGAATTCAGCATACTCAATTCATCTCGATCCGTGACATAGCTGAAAGCCAACCATTTTTAAGGAACTGCTTTGAGACTGGAAAAACACTTTGGGAAATACCTGTCTTTAGTTAATTAGGAAATCCTGATGGCATAGTAGTTAAGAGTTCGGCTGCTAATCAAAAGATCGGCGGTTAGAATCCGCGAGGCGCTCTTTAGAAACCCTACGGGGCAGTTCTATTCTGTCCTACCGGGTCGCTATGAGTCGGAATCGACTCGACAGCAACCAGTTTTTTTGGTTTTAGTTAATTAGTGTGACATGAATATGGGGTTACCTTGCTTCCCCCCCTCCTATTGCTACTATCCAGGTCATTCTGATAATTATGGACGTCAGTCTTAACCCAAGAAGAAGAGCATAGAACAAAATATCGTTTGACTTTGGATATGAGAACCAAGGAAAATGGATAGTCTCAGTAAATCATTGAAGGATGTATAAGAAAGGTATACGCTGAAATTCCGTGTTGAAGTCATTAGTTAAAGAGGATTACCGGAAAAAGTTGGACAGAGTTACTGGAATACTGACCTATAGACTATCTAGGAAATTGGTTGGCATTTTTTCTTTGCTGTGACACATCAGAAGAGAAAGCATGGAGTTTGTTTGTAATATCAGCATCCTTGGTTTCCAGCCCTGTGGGAAGTCAATACTGCTGAAAATCTGTCTCAGACAGCTGCAATATTAAAGATTCGGCCTCACAGATTTGTGACATGGTGTACTTGCTCTTTTAAAGAAAGTAACTTAGAAAGAAGAGCAAAATGAATGTTCCTAAATATGAGAGAAGACTGAATTATAACAGGAATAAAGAGTAAAATGACAGTTATTTATCAATACAAGGGCAATATTGATTGCTTTATGTACATAATCTCATTTAACCCTTACAACAATGTTGGTGGGCTAATATCTCCATTTTATAGATGAGGACATGGAAGGTAAAAGCATTAGTATTCAATAAGTACTGCTATCTAAAAACTTGGTTAAATAACAAGCCAGTATTGTATAAAGGGAAACCCTGGTGGCATAGTGGTTAAGAGTCTGGCTGCCAACCAAAAGATTGACAGCTTGAATCCACCAGGTGCTCCTTGGAAACCCTATGGGGCAGTTCTACTCTTTCCTATAGGGTCACTGTAGGGTCTCTATGAGTCAGAATTGACTTCATGGCAAAGGTGTTTTTTTTTTTTTTAAATGGTATAAAATGTTAAAAAGTGAAGATGTCACCTTGAGGACTAAGGTACGCCTGACCCAAGCCATGGTATTTTCAGTCACCTCATATGCATGAGAAAGCTGGACAATGAATAAGGAAGCCTGAAGAAGGATTGATGCCTTTAAATTATGATATTGGCAAAGAATATTGAATATACCATGGACTGCCAGAAGGACAAACAAATCTGTCTTGGAAGAAGTACAGCCAGAATGCGCCTTAGAAGCAAAGATGACGAGACTTTGTCTCACATACTTTGGACATATTATCGGGGGGACCAGTCCCTGGAGAAGGACATCATGCTTGGTAAAGTAGAGGGTCCATGAAAGAGAGGAAGACCCTCAATGAGATGGATTGACACAGTGGCTGCAATGAAGGGCTTAAGTATAGCAAGGATTGTGAGGATGGCACAGGACTGTATAGTGTTTCATTCTAATGTACATAGGGTTACTGTGAGTCAAAACCGACTCAGTGGCACCTAACAACAACCGATGGTATATTGGTACAGAATAGGTCAGTAACGCTAGACTAAGTTGATAGTTATGAAGTAGTAGAGTCAGGATTGGACTAAACTCTGATTCTGAGGCCCAAGCTCCGCATAGCACTCTGCTCCCTTCCATTGTTTTGTGTGGCTGCTCTGTCACTCACTAAGAGAGATTTCTGAGCACTTTTACTAGGGTAATTTGCTAAGTGCTAGAGGTAAAAATGTGGGTGTGACAGGGTCCATGTCATGGCCATTGACTTATTCATGGCAGGATCCACAGTCTTCTGCTTTGTTTCGCTTAGGTTGAACAGAACCTGTTGTGGGATTGAAGTAGGTGCTGCTGCCAACTACGGAGCAGAGTAACCTGTGGGCAGTTAATTCATATCAAGATGTAACAAATCAATTGTAGCAAAGTGGGAGATGAGTGTGCTAGGAACTACTAGCATTTCTACCATGGTAACTTCCAGTCGAAGGTACCCGAGATATGCAAAGAGGTAGGACTACCAATAGCCTCTGAACACTCTCCCATTCTCTAACTCACCAACATTTAAATCACTATTACCTTCCATTTATTGAGTGTCTACTACACACCAGACTTTCATAAGGCAACTTAAATTTGTTATTTCCAGTCCTCACCACAATCTTATGAAGTAGGTAATTTGATTCCCATTTTACAGATAAAGAAACTAAGAATGAGTGGGCTACATGGCAAGTCATTGGCTGACATGGGATTTGAACAAAGACATGCCTGACTGGAAGACATTGCCCTCTCACGTTGGTTCTGGTCATTTCATTGGGCATCTAAAAAACTTCCTAATGCAAGGAGAAGGAGCCCTGGTGGCATGGTGGCTAAAGTACTCAGTTGCAAACTGAAAGGTCTGCGGATCGAACATACCAGTTGCTCCTTGGGAGAAAGATGTGGCAGTCTGCTTCTGTAAAGATTTACAGTCTTGGAATCCCTATGATGCAGTTCTTCTCTGTCCTACAGGGTCACTATGAGTCAGAATTGACTCTATGGCAGTGGGTTTTGGAATGCAAGGAGATAGGCATACCTAGGTTCTCCAGGAACACAGGCTTTAAATTTAAAAAACCAACTCTTCAAAGTGCATGGGTAATGGAGAATGGGATGAACTTAAGTGGCTGTGGCCCCATGGTTAGCCAGGTGGGTTTTTGGCGTTGACCTTATGGTCAAGAGACTCTGTGTAGGTAGCAAATGAATGAAAGTTCCTTGAATAAATTGCCTTGACTTGGAACATACCAGAATCTCACAAATGCCTATTTCTATTTCCTCAGGGAAAGACATTAAAAAAAAAAAAAACAAGAAGTTCAAAACATTTGATTTTTTTAAATTTGAATTTCTTCTCTTACATGTGATGTGCTTTCCACTTCTTTGCCCATTAAAAAAAGGAAAAAAAAAAAAATCCTGAGGAATAAGTGAAGAGAAAAAACAGTTCCAATTTAAAAGAAGTGCCAGCAGTGAATGGGACAGCAGGTGCAATTGGTAAATTTAGCCTAATGACAGGAATGCAAGTGGAAAATTATGCTGGAAACTTCCTACTTGGTAAAGCTTTTAGTTGAATTACAGTGGAATGACTTGTTAATAGAGCTCTTTAACCCTAACTCTTGCATAATACACACATTTTATGGAGATGAAACCAAGATATTTGAGATGACTTGCTCAATGTTGTAGGTTTCTTTTCGATTATTAATTTTGACTTTGTTAAGGTGGGATTACTTGCTGAATTTTGGTTGTGGTTATGTGGGAACCATTGGCTTGGAAATACATAGAACTGTATTTTGCACGAGTCACAATTGTTTAGAGTCCCAGTTTTCCCATTGATAGATGAAGATGTTAAGCAAATAGTGCCTAAATTCCTCCCATTTTAACATTTTATGAATTGTTGCTATAGAAAAATAAGAGTTTCACATACTTTTGGTGGGAGTGATATTTCCTTGAGATTAAGTTTTTTTTCAGAAGTATATTTTTAATTTAGTTTGAGCAGGCAAAACTTTAAGAGAGGAAACCTGAAGTATTGATGATACTTACTTGGGGAATGAGTTTCCAGTGTTATTCTATCAAAATCCAGTCCTTTTCTATCAAAAGGAAAATTTGAAATCATAGATTTCTCTATGGAGCAGACCCAGCCCTTCTCCTCACAGAGAAAATGATGGGTGAAATTGGTGGCTTGGTATCCAGGGGTTAAGGATGGTGGATCTCAAAACTTTCAGGAGCAATAGACTTTGGGCTCCCCTTACCTCTTACTCCCAAGTCCTGATTTTTGAAAAAATGCTATTGGTGTGGTACTGAGCAAGTACATTTTGGGAAATTATACATATGTGTGCTTAAATATAAGCATATGGTAATTCATACACTTCTTCCTGTTGCTGTCAAGTCAATTCCAACTCATAGTGACCCTATAGGACAGAGTAGAATTGCCCCATAGGGTTTCCAAGGAGCAGCTGGTGGATTCCAACTGCCAATCTTTTGGTTAGCCAAGCTCTTAACCACTGTGCCACCGGGGCCACTCCTGATGTATATGTAATTTATATTGGAAAATTGTAGGACAAAGGTACTATAGATACAAATATGATTTACTATACGACATAAGGTTAACCAAACAACCCACTGCAAGCCAACCTCGTAATGATGATACTAAGTCAATAGTAATTTACAATCTTAAATGAAAGTGGTGAAAAGTTTTCTGAAAACAATGAAAAACTTAACACAACGGTCATGTGATTCTGATAAGAAACTTGGGCCTAAGTAAGAGCTTTACTATGTTGCCAAGGCTTTATTAAAAAAAAATTTAGTAAAGGCTAAATTATATTTTTCAGTAAGCTTGTATAACGTGCAGCTTAGGGATACCAAAATTTTGTGATAACAACAGACATTTGTGGAGCTCTGCCAGCTCTGCACCAGAACCTCTAGCATCCTTCTATCCTTTCTGTGTGCTCCTGCCTTGGTTTCTGTGTGCTTTTGTGCAAGAGAAGTTGGCCCACACCTGTGATTCTCTTTGGAGGCATGCCCTCATGTACTGGTGCTGCTTTGCCTGCTCATGTAGAAATGCCTGAGAATTGACATCCCACCCAGGGTGGCTAAAACAAACAAACAAAAAAAACAAAAACCAAATCCGTTGCCATCGAGTCGATTCCAACTCATAGTGACCCTATAGGATAGAGTAGAACTGCCCCATAGGGTTTCCAAGGAGCGGCTGGTGGATTCAAACTGCCAGCGTTTTGGTTAGCAGGAGTAGAACTTAACCACTACAACACCAGGGTTTCCCTGGGATGGCTAGTCAGTACAAAAGGCCAGCAACCTGGCCTCAAATGAGGACAAATTCTGAGGCACAGCTTACGGTCCAGAGTTCCTCTGTAGAATGAGGCTGAAGCCACCCTCTGTGGGACTTCGCCTGAAATCACATCCTTGTTGAGCTTCTTCTCTTTGCTGTCCTATCCTCCTGTTCCCTTATTGGTTACTGTTGGAAGCACTTCTTTAATGAGTCATTTGCACCTGGGTTCTTATCTCAGAGCTGGCTTCAGGGGAATCTGATCTAAGACCCGTTCATAACTGATCTAGCAGTTTTCAAGCAAGTAGCCTTTAGCCTCACATAAAAATAAAAATTTGTACTTTGCTGTAGAAGCTCTCCCACATTCCCTGACTCTCTGAACCACAGCAGGCACCTTTAACTGCCTTGATCTGAAAGCAAGATGAGCAACAGTGGATGAGAATTTTTTTCCTAGGGGCTCATGAATGCAAGAGTGCACCTCAGGCTATCCACAGCTGCGGAGAAACCCCGTGCATCCAGTGCTTCACCAGCCCCTGCTGAATGCCATAGAGGAATTTGCCGCCCTCAGGCTATGCACACATTTGTGACATTTACTTTGCCTCTAGAGTCTGCTTACGATGTTGGTTAAATATAAGACTGTAAAATTAGATCATTCTCAAAAGGCAAATAAAAAAATACTTCCAGGTTTTATTTTATAGAAAGTGGATTTTGATGGAACAACACAGTGACAAATAAAGTCCAGTTCCATAGTTAGGCCACACTTCTTCCAAACTCTAGTCTTATTTCATTGGAGAGCAATAGACCTAGCATCACACAGAAGTTTCACGAGGTCCCTAAAATAACCTCTCCCCTGAGCCTTATGCATCCAGGCATCCAAGTAATGTAATGTTTTCACAGCTGAATCCTCCACACTTTGAGTGATGTTGCCTTTTGCTGGAGTTCTCAGCGGTGCAGCTCTTCCACCCAGTTGCATCCAATTTCACTGCTCAGTAGCTCTGGCTTAGCTTCACCCTCATATATTCAATAATTCAGTTGGCAGGTGCAGAGTAGACACGTCTAAAGAGGAACTGCAAGATCTTGGAAGAACAAGGAAAATACTTACTGTTTACTCTCTCTTGGACCCTGACATTTAATTTGGATATGAGAAGGATAAGTAGTTCCCGCATGCTCTGGTGCCAGAGATATTTGTTATTATTTTTTTAAGCATGAATTAGATTTTTACTCATTCTTCTACAAAATGGTTTCAGTCTGTATATCCCTTAAAATGCCCGTGCTATCAATCGATAGGTTGCTCAGATGTGGCCAGTCATTGGGTCATGGTGTTGGGTTGATCAAGCATGGGAACATACCAAAATTTGAAAACCAACGGACATTTTCCTTCATGGAAGCATCTTTCTGAAATTGTACCTGAGCTTGGCAGCTGTGATCATACAAAAAACTTTTTTCTTTAACTGTTTGTTTTAGAATACTTTTAAACTCAGAGAAAATTTGCAAAGATAGTACAGAGAATCCCCCTATGTCCTTCATCCAGCTTTGCCTAATGTGAACATTTTACATAGCCATTCTACATTTGTCAAAATTAAGAAATTAACTGGGGTATGATATCAATAACTAAATATAGACTTTATGTGGAATTCACCAGTTTTCCACTACTGTCCTTTTTACGTTTCAGGGCCCAGTCCAAGATCCCACATTGCGCCTGGTCATCATGTCTCCCTGACCCATACAGAGACTAAAAAAAATCTTTTCAGATGATGTACGTGTGAATCTGTAATTTGAGGAGCTAGGCTGTCTGAGTTCCAGTCATGGTTCTGCTAATCCGTTGGGTAACTTTTGGCAAGGTAATAAAACTTGTTGTGCCTTACCTGTCATTTGGGGATACTAATAATACAACAGCAGTATTTGAGGACACAACTCATACTAACCTCCTGGGGTACTGCAAGAAGTGAGCAAGTGAGTACATAGGCAAGAGCTTAACACTGCCAAGCCTATGATAAGTGCTCGATGCATGCTGTTATTTTTATGGTTATTACCCTTACCCTTATGTAAGGATCGAAATCAAAAAAGCAAACCAAACCTGTTGCCGTCAAGTCAATTCTGACTCATAGTGACCCTACAGGACAGAGTAGAACTGCCCCATAGGGTTTCTAAGGAGTGGCTGGTGGATTGGAATGCTGGCCTTTTGGTTAGCAGCTGAGCTCTTGACCACTGTGCCACCAGGGCTCCATGTAAGCACCCAGCTAAATTTTCACATATTAATTCCTTTCCCTTATGGCCACAGATCACTCATTTTTAAATATTCATTTTCTCCAATAGATAATACTTGCCCATGGTAAAAAAAAAAAAGACTGCACCAGTACTGATGAATATCTAGTAAAAAGCAAGTCTCCTTCCCATCCCTGTCCCCACCGTCCTGTACAGTCTGCCTTACAGAGATAATCACTGTTGTTATTTCCTGTGCACTTTTCAGAGATGTTCTGCACATGGAAACATATTTGTTTAAATCCTCTGCTGGAAAACTTAAAAACATGGTGTATACAAAAGGATGATTATTATCTAAAAGGGGAGAATTAAGTTTGCCTCATTTGTATTGTGACTAGTAATAATAATAGTAGCTGTACTTTATCGAGCACTTGTTACGTAGCTGGTGCACTGTTTTCATATACATATAAAACCTCATTTGTTACTTACAATAGCTCTATGCAGTAGGTACTATTAGCACTCCCACTTTGCAGATAAAGGAAACGGAGGCTAGAGAAGCTAATTGACTTCCTCAAGGTCACTCAGCTAGGAAGCAGTAGAGCTGGGATTGAAACCTAAGAAAGCTTTAGAAAAAATTAGACATAGAAATATGTTACATTTCTTTCTTTGGATTCCTTCTTCCATCCTAATTGTGTTTTCTATCCCTCTTTATATGCCACCATCTTTACCCACTGGAAATAGCTCTAGTTCACTCTCCATTCCTTTTATCATTTACACTTTCCAAAATTCCACTTTCAGAAAGCCTCATTAGCTCTTTACCTCCTAGATAATTGAGTACAAATCATTCATTCTGGCTTCCAAGGCCTACTGTCATGTGGCTTCATCTGAATGGGCTTGTCTTATTTCTCACTAGCACGCTGCATCACATGGAGTAGCCCTCAATAACTGTTTACAGAACTGAGTAGTTGATAGGCCTCCCTTATAAAAGCTACTCAGTAATTTCTTTAATGACACATCTAGAAAGAGAAACTTAAAATTCTCCTTTATAGAGAATGAGGATTTCAACAATTTCAGTTTTCAATTTTGGTGATTTGGATAGTGCAAAATCAGGCTTTCTGGGGTCTACATTAATGATAAGGACACCTAGTAACTCAATGATTAAGTGCTTGGCTGCTAACTGAAAGATCAAACCCACCAGTGACTCCACAGGAGAAAAGACTTGGCAATCTGTTCCCATAAAGTTTACAGCCTGGTAATCCCTATAGGACCGTTCTACTTTGTCATATAGGGTTGCCATGAGTTGGAATTGACCCGACAGAATACAAAAACAACAATTGTATAGTTTGGAGCTACAGAGTAATTATTGACTGAAAATTTGAGAAGGTGAACAGGCGGCTATACTTTCTAATTTCTTCTGGGGAGCCAGAGTTTGAGACACGGTAGTATTTCTGTTCAGACCCAGCCAAATATTTTTTTTTTTTTTTTAAATGCTGTGGACTGCAATAGCTTGGTCTGGCCTTGGATAAAGGCCTGGCATGAAGGTACAATTCCTTTTATGTTTTGAAGACTGGAAACCCACCATCATAGAGCCAATTTTAGGATTCATAAAGAACTCTCTGCTAATACAGAGGAGTTTAAATACTGCTGTATTTCAGAAGAATCACATCACTAATTGACGAGAGTTTTTTCTGTTGAGATGTTGGCGAGAGACATTTGGATAACTTGGCAGAGCTCAACGAGTTGTTGGAAGATTGATTGCCTTGGCTTGGTGATTGGTTTCCTGGCCAACAAGTCGGTAGTGTCCTGTCTGATAACGTTGAGTCTCATTCATCCTTTTTCTATGAGAATGTTTTGAGGCCCTGCAAAGCAGGCACTATGTCTTGCTTATCTCTTTACCCACAGTACCCAGTACATGTCATGGCACGTGGTAGGTACTGAGGAACGATTTGTTTGTCAAATAAATGGATGCAAGTTTTCCTTGTCCATGAAAGGGGGCTTTGGATGTCAGCTTTTTTGGTATCGGTCCAAATTAACTGGTTCAAATTTTCTGTCATTACTGGACTATAAAATGTAAAATGGGAATTTCTGGCCTATGAAGCTTCTTAACAACACCCGGGGACCTACAGAATTAGACATAATAACTCGAAGGTGTGCTGATGATGTACGTGAGGGCACCTGCTTTGAGCCCCAGCTCTTCCCTGGCATGTCACGGGGCATCCTCAGAAGGGCACTTCTGGGTTGAGGGAGCTGGTAAACCTCATGCTTATTTTAACCACTGTGCCATTTTCTCTTTGATCTCCTGATGAGCTCTCCTGATCTCATGGGTGAAACTGAGGCAGTATGGCCACTTCTAAGATATGTAAATAATATTTCTCCTTTGTTTACTTGAGGAAAGACTTGAATGTTTTAGGAGTTAGGAGGAAATATGGACAGTTAATACTGGAAGGACTTCAAGGGAGTAGAGAAATAAATTATTAGAGTAGGGCCAAATGATAGAGTACAGGGACTTTGTGTTCAGCTATAAACATGATGTCTGTTTTCTGAGTCCTTCAGTGGTGCCTGTCGTGGACACTGTGGTGTACCCCAGATTCCTCTGCATGACAGAGGCACTCAGCTTTTGGGAGGTTAGACTACTGAAGGGTCATAGCTGAGTCCTTCTCCACGAATTGTCCACCAGGCGCCCCTTGGAAACCGTATGGGGCAGTTCTACTGTGTCCTATAGGGGTGTATGAGTTGGAAATGGACTCAATGGCAACGGGTTTGGTTTTTTGGTAAAGGAAGCTGCCTTGCCAAAGTTACATTCCTCCCCAGGGGCAGCCTTATCCAGTGACTGGCCAGTGCAGGATGCAAAAGCCTTGCCCCTTGCCTCAATTGGGACTACTCAGAAAGACTTTCCAAATTCATCCAAATTTCCCACCTCTCTGAATTCAAGTATTTTCAAGGAAGCAAAAAGTTAATAGTTCAAAGTTAACAAATGTATCTTGAACAGCTTACATGTTTCTTTCACTGTGATGTCTCCATGATAGATCGAATTGTGTCTGCCACACCCCCAATATGTGTTGATTTCTGTAAGTTCATGCCAGAGGCCCTTTTATCGGAGGCCAGGCCAAGCTGTTGCAATTTGCTCTAGCGTTAATACTTCAACACTTTGTTCAATCTAGCTTCCCTCACCCCTCCCAGCTCTTGTTCCCCAAAATGATCCTTAGTAAACCTCCACTATGCAAACCTGAGAGCATAAGAGTCTGTCTTCTGGAGAACCTGGAGAAAGTGCCCCTATTTTCCCACTTGGCACTCCGGGGCCTCATGCATTGTTCTCCTTTTCTGTATCAAAACTTATCCTCAGGAAAGAGTCTAACAACTCCTTTATGATGAAACGTCATTGGTTGATAATCTATTCCCTCTTGAGAGATATTTGTATTTTAACCGGGGCCAGACCCTCAGGATGCAGCCATAAATTGCTGTGTATGGAATTTCAGGCAACAGTGCATTGAATAGGGGTGTGTTTCAGGGTGCCTGACAGGAGGTGTGACCCAGGAGCCTCCAAAATGCCACCCAATGGGTGAACTCCTGCTGGGGAGGCTGCTTCCTCCTAAGGAGCAAACAGCTGGTACTGTCCTTGACTCTCTGGGTCTGAGAGGAACAGCCACATTCCTGGCTCATTTAAAGAGAGAAACTGGCTTTGTCCAGGAGCATTTCCTTGGCTTTCATTGTGAGGACCGGCAGAACTTTCTGCCCCTCTGAATTTAAGTATTTTCAAGGTAACTAAAGGTTAATAGTTCTAAGTTAACGAATATATCTTCAACAGCTCAACCATTTCTTTCACCGTGACATTTCTGTTATGGACTGAATTGTGCCCTCCCACACCCCCCACACACTCAATTACTGGCTCTTGTACCTGTGGATGTAAACCTGTTTGGAAATAGGGCTTCTTTTTTATTATGTTAATGAGGCCATACCAGAGTAGGGTGGGTCCTAAACCTAATGATTTCTGAGTTATAAGATGATGAAAATAGACAGACACACATGCACACACACACGTGTGCACAGACACACAGGAAGACAGTTGCCATGTGAGGATCCTCTACAAGCCGAGGGGCACCAAGGAATGCCCAGGGCTATTGACAAGGAAAGAACTGACACAGCCAAAACTCTTATGGACTTTTAGCCTCCTGAACTGTGAGAAAATAAATTTCTGTTCTTTAAAGTTACCCACTTATGGTATTTGTGCTACAGTGGCACTAGATAACTAAGACAACTTCCCTACCTTCCTAGGCATTAATCACCCCTTTTTCTATTCCAGTGGTACTTTGTACGTTTTTACAGAGCACTTTGTGTTCTACGTTTCCATTTTTCCAGTTACCTGTTATCTATTCATTAGCCTTTTGTGTTTGCTGATGACAGGGCCAGGCCATTGTTATCTGTGAATCCCTGGCTCCTGGTAAACAGGCTGGCACAGAGCAGTTGCTCAATAACTGTTTGAATGAATAGGTAAATAAATTGACCTCTCACATTCAGACACTATGAAACACAAGTGGGAACAAAGGTGGTAGAAATAGTGAACACTCTTTTAGTACTTATTTAACTTTAACCTTGAACAAGCATGACTCATGGGATGCAATTATAAGGCACCTTGACTTTTGCCTCTCTCTATCACTTTAAGTCATTGGCTATGTTTAGGTAAGACAAGCAATTAAAACGTCTATTCCTATGTTATAGTAAAAATATTGAACTTGATTTAACATTGAGCCTTTTCTTCCTCCTCTAGCTCAGGCCTGACACACAGGAAGAAATATATCGTTAGGGAAGGGGACGTGGTTGGCTTCCTCTCTCAGCCCTCACCTAATGCTCCTATTTCTCCTCCAGGCTTCTTGCTAACCATAGTTTCTGAGCCCCCAGGGTTGGTGTGCCAGAAGAGAAATGGGAGAAAAAAGTTATTGCCTGACCAAATGTGTGATAGTCATGGTCTCTGGGTAAGGCAGGTATTCAAGTTGACTTTTTCTTTCATAGGTTCATTGGAAGACCTCATCCCACAGAGTCGGGGCCTGAAGACCCTTTGTGTGGGTAGTACACACTTTTAGCTTGTTGCCCATCCAGTGAAACCTTCAGCTCCTCTCTGCTGAGTGTGTTTGCCCCTTCCAGATGACCCTCTTGGGTAAGATCTGAGACAAGCAAACAAGCATTGGCTCTCTTGTGTTCTCTCTCTCTCTCCTGACCTACTTCTCATCCAAGGAAACACTCCTCTTTGTCTTCACAAACTCAGACAATTGACTGACCATTATAGCCTCTCCTTCTTTGATTCATCAGCTCTTGGCAAACCCAAACTCTGTGCTTCATATTTCTCAGATGGACAACTTGCACCAGTCCACTGTGTTCTCCACTTGTGGGGACATGTGATCGTCTCTGGTCTCCTCAGGCACTCCACAGTAGACTTGAGGTAAAGGGCCAGCAGCTTCATTTCTTTCTCTTGACATCCCAAACATTCCTTCCAAAACTTTATCTTTGTTGCCTCCTTTTTAATTTCTCCAACCATTTTTGTAAGTCGGAGATGGGTGCTCTGCTAAGTGTTGCAAAACTTGTTTTCTGCATTTCCTTTTTGTTAGGATGGTTTCACTTTGGAATATGACAGCTACTGTCTTCATGTATCAAGCAAAACTAAGGCAGGAAAAGCCCACTTATTCCATGTTTCATGTTATTCTATGAACCAAGAGCTGATCTCAGGTTTCTAAGCATTAGTTCTTTTAATACTCAGAGAAACCCTGTAGTTGAAGAAACAGAGGTACAAGGAAGTTAAGTGACTAGACAAATTTCACTCAGCTAGCAAGTGGCAGAGTCAAAACGGAAATGCAGAGTTCTGGAGCCCATGCTGTTAGTCACTCTGCTCCTCTCATAAATGAGGCACAGTATGTACTGTGAGAGATGTATAATCTGGTGGGGGAGGAGGGGATGAAAGATAAATAACTGTGAAACATGAAATAACAAAATAGGCAGATCCAGAGGATTCTAGGGAGGTTCAAAGGGGAAAAAACAGCACATCTGATTTGGGAAGTAGGATAAGTTTTCATGGATGAGAAATGAATAGACTCTATTGGTTAAGATGGTAGGAAAAGGATTCCAGGTGATGGCAGTAGTGAGAATAAAGCAGAAGGTGGTTTTGGGATCAGTGAGAATCCAGTTTGACTGGTACAGAGGAGAGGTTAGGGGAGCCGTGGGCAATGAGACTGGAAAGGTTGCAGCTTTACTGTGGCTTTGATTGTCAGGGTGAGGATTTTATCTGATCTAGAGTGTAATATGGAGCCATTGAATGTGACAGGAGTGTGAGCAAAGATAGTTGGGAAGAAACGCAAGAGACATTATAGAGATAGAATGAAAGGACCAGGTAGCTGAAGGGATGTGGAGTTAAAAGAAAGGAGGATTCCAAACCCTGGGTTACCACTGACAGAACTAGGAATGGAAGGGGGAGGACTCAGCCTTTCTTTTTCGTTTTGGTAAAATATGCCGAATTGAGCTTTTGGACGATGCTAATATTTAATGACTACTTATAGGCCAAGCAGAGTATGAAGCACATTTTATCTCATTTAATCTCACAAATAAAATCTTATCACATAGTTTTGAAGACCCCTTATTCTCTCATCTCGATCTTCCCTTAGATTACTTTGAGAAGGGGGCTGCCTTGTTCACCATTTAACCTGAGAATCTAGCACAGCGTCAGACACATGATAGGTCCTTAATAAGTATTACAACAAGTGAACATACGAACCTATCCTTTCTGCAAACAGAGGGGGTGCTCTGGGACCCCAGGAACACAGGGGAATGAGTGAGGTATTCAAGCAGTGGTTCCTTCTGAGAGAAACACAGTTGACCACCTCTGAGTGAATCTCCGTAAAAGCAGGAGAAGCTAAGCTTTCAATAGAATGATAAACCTTAGAAGGAGGGCAATCCTTTTATGTGGCCTGTCATTGCTAGCTCCTCTGCTGTAAGGAGATAATAATCACAGGTCAGATGAAGAGGGAGGGACTCCTAATTGCCTTGAGATTATCTGGCACCTAGAAGTTGCTGAGTGTTCTGAATAAAAATCTGACAAAAATTGACCCATTATCCGTGAGGCTGCCAATCAGCCTCATGTATACCGGCTGTAGTTCATTCAGAGGCTGTGGAAAGTTGGATTATTGGGATTTGCCTGTTGGAGAACACGAGTGTTTGTTGAATTTTCTTTTCTTTTAATCTTTGCCACCTGGGACTAGGGCTAACCTGTTCTGCTGTGGTCTAGGCCGATTTTGCTGGGCACACCTCTGTCACAAGCAGCATCTGCTTTTCTGAGAAATGTGCTGATGTGGCTGTAGAAAAGCCTTCTGAATACTTTTGCAGATTTGATGGTACTAATGTCTTTCCCTGGGACCACCTGGACAGTTTCGCCCATTTTCACTACAAGCATAAGCCCGTATTTTAGGGAGAGGTGCCTTGGGTTAATGGTGCAGTCCAAGCCTGTGCAAACAGGATTTTATTTGTACAAAGTTATAGGATTGCTTTCGCCTGAGATTCTCCCAGTCTGTCCCACCTCAGTAAATGGCAATATAATTCTTTTAACTGTCCGGGTCAAAATCTTTGGAGTTGTCCATAGCTCCTCTGAAAATTCTGTCAGCTTTTCCTCAGAATATATTCAGAATTTCACCAGTCCTAAGCCACCTTTGGCTTTTGCTGAATTGTTCCAGTAGTTTCTCAACTGCTCTCCCAGCTTCTGTCTTGCACCTTTAAAGCTGTTTTATACGCAGTATCCAGAAGGATCCTTTAAATATGAACTTAAATCATTTTATTCTTCTACTCTAAACCCCACGGGCTTCGCATACCCCTTAGTTTGCCATGTATGTGGGTGTTGTGACTAGCTACTTTTTTTTTTTTTTAATTAGGATCCGAAGGGTGTCGTTTCACCGTTCAGACGCGAGGTGGCAGTCTGAGACCGCGCAAGGTTTGGACTGCCATGACATTTTTGTGGGGCAACGATCTAGCACTCCTTTCAGGCTGAAACCTGTGTGCAGCCTGGCCTAAAACTGAGGTAACCAAATTATGGTTTAAATTTTTTTTTAATATATTTTTTAGGAGACAAGGTATAGCTTGGAAAAGATAAACTGGAAAGATTCTGAGTTCTCTGAGAGAGAAGCGTCAGAAATTTCTGCTGTTAGAGAGAGTAGAACTTAGGGGGATTGGAGGGTAAGGCAGGGTTGGGGTGGGAGAAGCACCCGAACTCCAAGGTGGGGGGGGTCTGTGTGCGCAGCTGAGGATTGTCTGGCCAGAGGCTTTGGCATTAGGGAAAAGAGTCTAGAGTTTAAAAGTGTTATCCAAATTTCGTCATATTTACAAAACGCCTTATTCTTTCATCTGAGGCTGTGAAGGAGGGCTGGTTAAGAATTCAGATACTGGAGTTAGGTGGTCAAAGGTTTGTAGGTGTGTATGGGGCGGGGTTAGGCTAGAATAAAGGTGTGTGTGTGTAAGTACGTATGCGAGTGGCTCCCTCATGGCCCCGGGGCGGCAGGAAGAGAGAGGCGAGCTGGTCTAGCGCTGTGGGAAGGGCTCCTGCTATATAAGCTGTGAGGGGTCAGCTGGGCCCTGCAGGGCACCCTGGTTCCGCCCTCAAGCTGACACCCCTGGAGGGCTGGAGGCCCTGCCCTGAGGCCCAAACCGACCTGGAGGGGACTGGGGGTAGGGTGGGGTAGGGACGCTGCCCTGCCCAGTGGGTTTCTGAGGCCAGGAGAAACGCCTGGCCTCTCTGGGTCCTCACGTGGCACAGCTGGCATGTGCGAGGCTCCGAGGGCGCTTCCAGGGCAGCCGGATGGAACTGCAGTTATTCACCATGCATCAGAGAACACGTTTAGTGGACGAGGATTGATTTCCTTGGCTTTCATTAGTTTCTTGTGTAGAGACCGGATCGCTCAGAAGGTTCCCTCTGGGCATCCTCTTTTGCGCTTATTATAAGTAGATTTAAGGTCCTTGCTTGGCACAACCCTGGTGGCAGAGCGGTTAAGAGTTCTGCTTCTAACCAAAAGGTCAGTAGTTCGAATCAACCAGGCGCTCCTTGGAAACCCTACGGGTCTGTTGTACTCTGTCCTACAGGGTCGGAAACAGTTGGAATCGACTGGATGGCAACTGGTTGGGTTTAGTTTGGGTTTGGGTTGGTGAAAACAGTTGAAATCTACTCCACGGGCAACAGGTTTGGTTTTTGGTCTTTATTAACAGAAAGGTTCATAGTTAGAACCCACCCAGGAGCACATCCCAAGATCTGGCGATCTGCTCCCGTAAAGATTACAGCCAAGAAAGCCCTGTGGAACTGAGTTGTACTCTGTACCACATGGGGTTGCCATGAATCAATCAATCTACTCCACGGACAAATGGTAACTAGGTTTGGGTTCTAAACTGATGATATTGGGCCAATTAAGAAACTCTTATAAAACCTCAATTTCTTCATCTGTACCCTGAGTATAATAATAGTGCTGACTTGTTAGGATTTTGTAGGGACTAAGTGAGATGAGAGCCCTGGTGGTGCAGTGGTTAAGAGATTGGCTGCTAAGTAAAGTTTTGGCAGTTCCAATCTACCAGCTGCTCCTTGGAAACCCTATAGGGCAGTTCTACCTTGTCCTGTAGGGTCCCTATGGGTTGGAGTCGACTGGACAGCAACTGGTTTGTTTTTTTTGTTTGTTTGGTAAGTGGGATGAGGCCTGCAACGCATAAACACAGTGCCTGACAGGGCAAATAACAGCGCTTATGATCATGATGATTGAGATTCTGATGGACATAATTGCCTCCTTTGTGCTCTGAAGACCTCTTCCGTACTTATAACACGTAATATGATCCTTGTTTTCTAAAAGCTATACACACAGATAAAAAGATTGAAAATATATATGCCAAAATGTTAACTGTGGCAATATCTGGATTATTAAAAAAAAAAAATATATGGATAATATTTATTTTCTTTTCTAATTTAAACATTTTCTAATTTTCTAAAATAAGTATGATTTATGTAATAGAAATAAGTTTAAAACTTTTAAAAAGATAGATTGTGGCTGTTTCTTCAACCACAGGTTGTCCTAAATTTGGTCAGTGTTGAGAATGGTGTGGATGTCCAGAAAGGCTCCACAGTAAGAGTTTTGCTGCATCAACACGGTGTTAAAGCACTCAGAGGGGAAAAAAAGGCACTGCAACCATTGGTCCGGCTTTATGTAGTCATATTGAGATATTGACAGTTTTGATGTTGAAATAAACAGAATACAAATAGGCAGCTACTTGAGCTCATCTAGGAGCCCTGGTGTCACAGTAGGTAAGCATTTGGCTGCTAAACCAAAAGGTTGGCAGTTGGAATCCACTCTGCGGGGCAGTTCTACTCTGTCCTGTAAGGTCACTATGAGTCGGAATTGACTTCAAGGCAATGAGTTTGGGTTTGGGGGAGCTCATCTGACTTTAAAGATACAGGGAAGCCTCTTAGTCTCCCCAAATGCCTCCCTCTCCTGATTCCTGAATTTCCAGTATTGGATATTCCATCCCTTGCTTTGGCATTTCAAATATTTATTAAAATATGTGAGATAATAAATTATATTCCATAAGCTTTTAAACCCTGAACAAAGGCCAGTCTATCTTGTTCACAGCATATTGTTAGCATAGTAACTTGTATGTCGTGGGACAAAAGAATGGATGAATTACTCTTCTGCAGCTTTGTGTGAATAAGTTCATCAGAATTTTTTTTTCCTTTAATAGGACACATTCTCATTGAGGACTGGAGAAGGGGACTTGAAGATGTTTTGAGTGTGCTGTTGCAGAGTGGGAGGGGACAGGGACAAACTGACGGAAAGAAGTCACTAAAAGGGAGACGAGATGGCTGCTGAGAGGAGTAAAGGGTATCAGTAAAACTCAAACATGCCCTTTTCTCATTTTGTTTGTGACTAACTTTTGTGCAATCTAGGGTTTCTCGACTGTAAGCAACAGAAAGTGACAGTGGTAAATTATGTAGAAACAAAACCAAAAAAAAAAGGGGGCGGGGAGGATTTTTTGAAAGTATATGGGCAGCTCACATTAATTAAGGGAAAAACTAAATAACCAAGCTCAGAGTCACAGTGGGCAGGGACCCGGCCATTCCCAGGAATCTCGGCTGTGAGAAGTACCGTATGGACAGGGTGATGCTGCTGGTATGACTCAGCTCCAACTATGTTTGTTTGTTCTCACTGTGATCCAGAGTCAACATTCAGGGAGAGAGGGCCCTAGCTTGGAATTTGTGCCCATCTGTGTAGGGCCACTATGAGTCAGAATCAACTCAGTGGCAACGGGTTTGGTTTTGGGTTTTTTTTGGTGGCGTTAGGAGGTCAGGGCACTCGATCAATAGCTCTTCAGACCATTTTTGATTAGGGAAGGGCAGTTCCTCTGTTAAGACAAGGGGAAAGAAATGTGAATGGCAAACCAACCAGCAACTGCTTCTCCACTCTTTTGCTACTCACTTGGTAAACGGTTTCAAACAAGTGACTTAATCTAGCACCAGTTTTCCCTTTTGAAAAATGGCGTAGAAGACCTGACCCTTTGTAACTCAATGAGCTGTTTGAGATTAAATAGACAATGAGTTATTATATAAACACTGAACTGGAGACTATATTCTGGAACCAAAAAGACAACCAACCAACCAATCAACCACTGTTCTTTTCAGAGCTTAAATTCTACAACAATAGGATATTTATATATGCAATCTGTTAAACAAGAGAGTAACATCTAATGACCTTTAATTTATTTTTTTCTAGCTTGCCTTCAGTCCAGAAGGTCAAAGCACATAAAATAAATGAAGTCAGTGTCTTGACTCACTGCTCTGTATGACTTCCTGCTTATTCTGAGGCTGCAGCTGTTGACTGTATGTACGTATTTCCTACTGTGTTTAAAGTTAGGGGAAATGTCTTGTTTCTTCAGTCTACAGAAGACGGGTTATTTCTAAACAGTGTTTGAAAATAGCTGCTTACTTTGTGGGAACCGTTTTCCTAAGCCCCTCTTACCTGTTATAAACAGGGACCAAAACCAAAAGAACCAAACCTGTTGCCGTCAAGTCGATTCCGACTCATAGTGACCCTATAGGACAGAGTAGAACTGCCCCACAGAGTTTCCAAGGAGTCCCTGGTGGGTTTGAACTGCTGACCCTTTGGTTAGCAGCTGTAGCACTTAACCACTATGACACCAGGGTTTCCAAACAGGGACTGTGATGATTTAATACCTGCCTCGATATCTTTCAAAGGAGCAACCTTGGAATGGAGTGTTTCGGAAGCTAAGGAATAAGTATTTTCTGGGTTGTTTTGAAACATGGTTTTGAAATAGAAGAATCCTAGATGGCAGAGACTCTGAGAGGCCACAGTTGAGCTCAGGCATCAGGAAGAGAGGCTCTAAATCTTCCTGAAAGTGATTTTGCTTTTGATAAAAAGGTGTGGGTATTTGGTTCTTTTCAGTGGAAGAAGAAGATGCCAAGATTTGAAAATGTTTAAGTCTATGTTGTTTTAATTTGTTGTTCTGTTAAGGATTGAATTGTGTCCCCTAAAAATATGTGTGTTGTAAATCCTAACCTCAATGCCTGTGGCCATAACCCCATTTGGGAGTGGGTTGTCTTTGTTAGGTTAATGAAGAAGGATTATTATAGGGTATATCTTGAGTCAATCTCTTTTGAGACATAAAAGAGATTAGACAAGCCAGCAGAGAAAGAGATGGGGTAAGATAGATGCCAAGATACAAGGAGATCTCCAAGGAACCAGGAAGCAGAAGTTGAAGAGACAAGAACCTTTCTCTAGAGCCAGGAGAGAGAAAGTCTTCCCCTTGAGCTAATGCTCTGAATTCAGACTTCTAGCCTCCTAAACAGTGCGAAAATAAATTTCTGTTTATTAAAGCCATCTACTTGTGGTATTTCTCTTTAAATAGGACTTGGCACAAGATTTCTTTCAGAGAGAAATATGTTTTAGTTTTCTAGTGCTGTTATAACAGAAACATCACAAGTGGATGTCTTTAGCAAAGCGAAATTTATTCTCTCACAGTCTAATAGGCTAGAAATCTGAATTTAGGGTGCCAGTTCCAGGGGAAGGCTTTTTTTCCGTGTCGGGTCTGAAAGAACATCCTTGTCATCTCAATCTTCCCCTGGTCTAGGAGCTTTTCAGCACAGGCACCCTGGGTCTTAAGGATGTGCTCTACTCCTGGCACTACTCTCTTGGTGGTATGAGGTCCTTTTCTCTGCCGGATTCTCTCTTTGATATCTCAGAAGAGATTGATGCAGGATACAGCCTAATCCTGAAGTTTGAGTCCTGCCTCATTGACATAAGTGCCTCAAATCTTGCCTCATTAACATCATAGAGGTTAGGATTCACCTGTACACATAGGATAATCACATCGGATCACAAAATGGTGGACAACCACACAGTACTGGGAATCATGGCCTAGCCACGTTGACACACATTCTTCGGAGACACAGTTCAAATCCATAACCCCTAGGTGGAAATTTTGAGTCTCAGTGAAGACAGTAAAAACTTGAACTAGATAGTTAGAAACTATAGAAGCTGATTCAGATTTTAAGTAAGACATTAAGGATCTTTTTATTGTAGACAAAGCTGGGAACTGCTACAATGGGCCAAGCCCAGGGTCCATGGAATCAGCCCTGAAACCCAGCATTCAAGGACAGTTTTGGGGGAAGCCTGCCTTTCTAAGCAAATTTAAGGGGAGCTTAAGTTGTGGCTGTGCAATTGTGCTTCAAGCCTATGGATTTGGAATCTGAACTATTAAGCAGAGGTAGCAAGATAGGAACTAATAGAGAAAACAAGAGGAGGCAATGGGAAGTAGTGTGTAAGGTTTTCTGGAGCCTGGACAATGAGGCAGGTTGGCAAGATCGCCAAGTTCAACAGGAAATGGAACCCTCAGAGACCAGCTCGCATTTAGCAGTGCTTTTTGCTCAGGCTGTTTGGATTAACAGGTTATTATTAAGTAGCCAGCCTATCTCCTGATATCACAATATTCTTCCCTCAGATTAGCTTGCCCTATCTCTTACCAACATTATTTAGACTTAAAACCTCCCCCACTCTATCCTTGTTTGGCTATTCCATTTCTCTGTATTATAGTCTGGTTAACTACTTTGGAGCCTTGGTGGCGCAGTGGTTAAGAGTTACGGCAAGTTAAGCTGCTAACCAAAAGGTTTGCAGTTCAAATCCACCAGCACTCCTTGGAAACCCTATGGGGCAGTTCTGCTCTGTCCTGTGTGGTCCCTATGAGTTGGAATCCACTTGACGGCAATGAGTAACTTTGGTCCTACCTTCCAAAATCATTAATTCTCTCTCGAAAGTGTCTAGCTCACTATTTACTCATTATGTTAACTTTTAAAAACCATTCAATAACTTTATTATTTCTAGAATTTTTTTTTCCCCTTTACATCTGCATGTTATTTTTTCATAATGTCATGCCCTTGGATTTTTTTTCTACTTTGGATATTTTAAAAACATTTGTTTTAAAGACTCTTTCAAATTGTTCTGTATTCATCATGTTAAGTGTAAATTCTCTCATTTATTCCATTAGCTGTCTGTCTCTTATAATGGTGGGTTTGTAATTTTGTCTGTGAGCTCATCTTCAGTGGGAATGGTCTTCTTTGGGAGTTCAGTGGGTACCCTGGACTGTGGAGATAGTTTTTACATTAGGTTCTTAGCTTGGGTTTTCATACTTTGTAGGCAGCGAAAAGGTGGTAAGAATTTGGGCTACATACATACACAGGGCAAATTTGGGGTTTTGAATTCTCAGGATTGATTTTTCATCAAAAACTCAAGATGGCTGGTCTACTTCCAAGTTAAGACCTTGAGCCAATGGAGAGAATTGTTTTAGTTCCTGGTCTGGAGTGGGTTAATTCCTTTTTTTTTGGCTACTGGGTTTATGGAGGAAGCAGAATTCTGTGTCTCCATGAAGAATGGATGTTGTAGTTTTAAAACCAATCCTTAAATGGGAGCTAAAACCTTAGTTCCAAAAGTGTATATCCATTGATGTAGCTTCAGCATTTTGCATGATGTACTTATATGCTCTGGTCTTGTGTTCCATTTTTATTTCTGTCATTTGGAGATTTTCCTTTCTTGCTTTTGAGCTTGGATGAGTGTTTAAGTATTTATTTTTTATATTGAATTTGTCATTTCTATATTATTTCTACATTTCTTGTTGTGAGCAAGAGAACTCAGGTCTGAAGGTTAAGAGATGCCACCTTTACTATAAGTTTGTGTATTGCTTCTGTAAGTGATGGCAAAAGGAAAATTCAACACAATGGCTTACCAATCACATCCCTGCATGTGGAAAAGGAATAGTGACTGATTGTTAGTACACCATTTTGACTATAAATGCCCCCAATAAGGTAGAACATATAGTTTGAAAGAAATAAGTCACATGTTATATGCTTAAAAGTACAATACCTGCTGAATTGATATAAGAAAAATGATTGTACTACAGTAGAGAGAAAGGCTGAATGCCATTTTAATTAAATGTATTGATTAATATGTTTATTTAATGTTGGGACATTTAGAATCCATAATAAATCAGGTATCAAATTATTTTCTCTCATTTCTTTTTTAAAAAGTTTCAAATCTTATTTAAAGTTTACTAAAATTTTAGTGGCATCACTTTTACTTTATCGTAAATTTTATAAAATGATTGCTGTAATTAAGTGGCAACGTAACTCTGATTTACGTAGGGATGGTTAATAGACTAGTACATTGTGTGGTAAAGAAATTAGTGTTAAGCCATTTTGTATTTGCTGTGTGACTGCGTAGATCCTGAAATGACTGGGCAACAGTAGAGCTGCTGAGCTCTGAACATCTTTAAGCTTCTCTACATTTGAGAGACAGTTTCTTTCCTGTATCATTGCTCTCCAAGAAACAACACGTGTCTTAAAGGTCTCCCCCTCTCCAGCCTCCTCTCATCCTCATCATAAGACTCTGTTTCTGTATGAGGACATCAAGTTCCATAAAAGCAAAAGGATTTGCCGTGGCACACACAGCTCGTTCACTGCCCCCTGACTGGGCGTGGTATGTTCATTTTCCCTGGTTATATTAAGTCTGATTCCTCCACAACTGAGAGACTGATTCTGGGATTATTAAAAACAGTTAAGATGGCACTCACAGCCCAATGGACCATGCAATGTGTGAGGTTTTAAAGTAGAAAATGAGGTCTTTTTGTTGTTAGCAGAATGTGCTGGGATACCAGTGGACAACTCCATGGATCCTGATTGTGTTTTCATCACATGGAAAGAGCAATCTTACCAGTAGAGGCGCTGGTTTGCTGATTTTGAGTCCACAGTTCTTGCTATTAGATCTGGCTGCCAGAACCCTCACAGAACTAATTTTCTCAGTATTGGGAAACCTTGGCTGGCAATGACATAACAATAGAATTTCTGCTTTTCTCCTTCCACTCTCAACTCACTACAGGAAAAAAAAAAAAGTCAATGTAAGAAGCAAAAAGCAAATTTTCCTGCATAAGGACTTTTCTCTCTTTAAAAACCTTCTGCTTTTAATTCACCATTCTGTTAAGTCAAGAATTATCAGTTTAGATAAGCCACTCCTTAGCCATGTGTTCCTTCCCAATTTAAAATTGTATCAGACTGAGTAGGACTAAGGCTCCCAGGATTTAATTTATTGATTAAAGCCAATAAAATGAATGGCTATACTTTAAGTTAATAAATTAATCTAATTTTGCATGATGTACTTATGTGCTTTTAATGACCATAAGCAATGACTTGTTATGTGGGGGCTAAAGTTGATGAGGCAGATATTTTCTGATACATTCTTCCTGACTATTAAAATCACATTATAACATTAATGTAACTTGTTTATTTCATTATTTCTTGGTATAAATGTAAAGTTAATTTTGTTAGCTATCTTCTAAAAAAACCAGCTGAGAGTTCCTAATGATTCATTTACTATAATTGTTTTAGAGATATTCATTTTGAAAGACTTCCCCTTTTGAGAAGTTATAGAAGACATGTATTCCAGGCCAGGGGCAGTAGCAGTAATAATTTATTGAGAATAAAAATCAGCCCTTTGTGAAACACACCACGTTTTCGTGTAAGGGCTTCCCTCTCAGTAAATCGTGTTAGGATTGTCAAGAGCAAACATTTACTGGAAGCCCATTAGTAAAGCATGCCATTCACAACTGCAGTTGAATTTTGAGTTCTGCAGGATTCTAGAAGGAAGGTAGTTTGCCAAATCATTGCTCCTTTCCCCTGTATTCCACCACTGACTTCCTCATTCTCTACTCATAAACTTTTATCTTACATAATCATTCAGAAAAAATCATTTGCACAATTACCCAAACCCACTTAATTAACTTCTAAGTGGCAGAACCTATCATTCTAAAATCATCTTTAGAACCTCTTTAGGAGGGCTGTAAGTTTGGTTTTGTTAATATATGAATAAAGCGATATCGTCTTTTTTTTCACTCTTTACTTTCATTACTAGAGGAAGAAGTGGAAAAGTTGATGCATCAGATGGATGAAGATCTTACTGGAGCTTGTGATGGTTAAGGTTGTGTGTCATCTTGGGTAGGCTGTGATTCTCAGTGGTTTGGAAGCTATCTAGTCATCCTCCATGATGTAATCAGCCGATCAGTTGTAAGGAGAGTTTCCTTGGGGGGGATGTGTGTGGCATGCATTACATATATATATGCATATACATACATATATATACACACACACACACACACATATATGTTCTGGCAAAACTCACTAGCTTGCTCTGGATGCTGCATCCAGCTCGTCATCATCTGACCTCCGGTTCTTGGAACTGAAGCCAGCACCTGCTGTATTGCCTGCCGCTCTTGGGATTCGTTGGCCTCCATAGCCTGTGAGACAGCAGCCTGCCATCGTAACTGCTGATCTTGGATTCATCAGCCTCCGCAGCCCATGAGCCAGAAGGGTTTGTCAGCCCCTGCAGCTATGTGAGTCAGGAGCAGCCTCCAGCCTGATGCCTGACCCATAGGCTTGGAACTTGCCAGACTCTACATCTGCATGAGCCATTTCCTTGAGATAAATCTGTCTCTGTCTGTATATGTTTTATATATATATATGTGTATGTATATATAAAAACACACACAAAAAACCAAACACACACACACACACATATGTATTTTCAATTTATATACATACAAGCTTCACTGGTTTTGCTTCTCTAGAGAAGCAAATTATTTTGTGCATGGTAGTCTGGTAGACCAGTCCCTGGCTGCTTATTATTGTAATAAAATAAATTTTCTACCCTAAGGCAAACCCTTACTGCAAAATTAAATTTACTTGGAGAGGTGGGGAAATTATGCTCTAGAGTGGTGGTTTTAAAAAACTTTATAATATGCCAGCTATAAAATTTATTAGAATGTAGATTCCAAGGAAAAAAGTTTAATAAATCTAGAGGGGGGCTCACCTTATGGAATGAGGGATATCACTGCTTATGTCAGATGGATCTTGGACGAAAGTAGAGAATACCAGAAAGATGCTTACCTGTGTTTTATCCACTACACGAAGCCATTTAACTGTGTGCATCATAACAAATTATGGATAACATTGTGAAGAATGGAAATTCAGAACACTTAACTGTGCTTGTGTGGAACCTGTATATGGATCAAGAGGCACTTGATTGAATAGAACAAGAGGATACTGTGTGGTAATTGAAAAACATGTGCAGCAGAGTTATATTTTTTTTTGTCTTTTTAAGAATTTTTATTTTTTATTGTACTTTAGATGAAGGTTTACAGAACAAACTAGTTTCTCGTTAAATGGTTAGTACACGTATTGTTTTATAACATCTGTTAACAACCCCAGACATGTCAAAACTCTCCCTTCTTGACCTTGGGTTCCCTATTACCAGCTTTCCGGTCCCCTCCTGCCTTCTAGTCCTTGCCCCTGGGCTGGTGTGCTCCTTTAGTCTTATTTTGTTTTATGGGCCTGTCTAATCTTTGGCTGAAGGGTGAACCTCAGGAGTGACTTCATTACTGAGCTAAAAGAGTGTCTGGGGGCCATACTCACAGGGTTTCTCCAATCTCTGTCAGGCCAGTAAGTCTAGTCTTTTTTTGTGAGTTAGAATTTTGTTCTATGTTTTTCTCCAGTTCTGTCCAGGACCCTCTATTGTGATCCCTGGCGGAGCAGTCAGTGGTGGTAGCTGGGCACCATCTAGTTATACTAGACTCAGTCTTATGGAGGCCATGGTAGTTGTGGTCCATCAGTCCTTTGGACTAATCTTTCCCTGGAATCTTTTTTTTTTCTTCAATTCTCCCTTGCTCCTGAAGGGGTGAGACAAGTGGAGTATCTTAGATGGCCACTCACAGGCTTTTAAGACCCGAGACACTAAATTCACCAAAGTAGAATTTAGAACATTTTCTTTATAAACTATGTTATGCCAATTGAGCTACAAGTACTGTATTTGTTTTACCTTACTTATTCAATCTATATGATGAACAAAAAATCCAAGAAACTGGACTATATGAAGAAGAACACAGCATCGGGATTGGAAGAAGATTCATTAACAACCTGTGATATGCAGATGACACAACCTTGCTTGCCTGACCTGAAGCACTCATTTACTGATAAAAGTAAAAGACTGCAGTCTTCACTCTGGATTGCACCTGAACATAAAAAAAAAGAAAACAAAAATCCTTACAACTGGACCAATAAACATCAGCATGATAAATGGTGAAGAAATTGAAATTTTCAAAGATTTCATTCTTTGTGGCTCAACAATCAATGCTCATGGAAGCAGCAGTCGAAAAACCAAACGTTTTGCATTGGGAAGATCTGCTGCAAAAGACCTCTTTAAAGCGTTAAAAACAAAGATGGCACTTTGATGACTAAAGTGCACCTGATCCAAGGCATGGTTTTTTCATTCTCATATGCATGTCGAAAGATGGACAATGAAGAAGGAAGACTGAAGAAGAATTGACACATTTAAATTGTGGCGTTGGCGAAAAATATTGAATATACATACCATGGACTGCCAGAAGAACGGACAAATCTGTTTTGGAGGAAGTATAACCAAAATGCTCCTTAGAAGTGATAATGGTGAGACTTTGGCTTACTTTGGACATGTCATCAGGAGGAACCAATCGCTGAAGAAAGACACCATGATTGGTAAAATAGTGAAAGAGGGAAATCCTCAATGAGATGGATTGACACAGTGGCTACAACAACAGGCTCAAACATAGCAATAATTATGAGGATGGCACAAGACTGGGCATCATTTCATTCTGTTGTACATAAAGTCATTATGAGTTGGGGCTGACTGGGTAGCTCCTGACAATGGCAACAACAGGGGGGAGTCCAGGAATCTGTATTTGAAAAAATAGGAACCCCCTGTAATTTTAACGTAGGTGGTTTATCAGAACTCAGTAAGAGAAATACAATGTCAACAACTTTATGATTTAATTGTAATTGTTGCCTTCGACAAATTTTTGTGTTATTTATTAAACCTGGCCATTTGATCCTGATCTTTTTCAGACTCAGCAATTAAAAAAAATCGATTTTTTCATCACTCAGCTTAGACCTTAAATTCTCAAGTGGTACTTGTCTCTGTGTAATTATGTCATGGTCTTGGGTTGGCACAAACCATCTGGACTCAACTACTAACCTAAAGGTTGGTGGTTTGAACCCATCCAGTGGCGCCACAGAAGAAAAACCCGGCGATCTGCTTTCATAAAGGTTATAGCCAAGAAAACCTTATGGAGCAGTTCTACTTTGTAACACATGGGGTCACCATTAGTCGGAATCTACTCTAAGGCAACGGAGTTCTTTTTTGAGGGGGAGCGTTGTGCAAGTGGTCAACGCACTTAGCTGCTAGCTGAAAGGTTGGAAGCCTGAGTCCACTGAGAGAGACACCTTGGGAGAAAGGCCTAGTGATCTACTTCTGAAAAAACTCAGCCATTGAAACCCTGTAGAATCCTGTTCTACCCTGACACACATGCGGTTGCCATGTTTTGGAACTGTCTCCACGCAAATGGTTGTTTAATTGCACAATTGAAAAAAAACCCAAAAAAACCCCCCAATAACCCAACTAGATATCATAAAATGAGTCATGTCTGTTTAAAATTGAGATTGGAAATGATATTAAAGAAAACCAAGAAGTTTTCTTTTGAGGGAAATGTGAAATAAACAAACCCAGGCTGTTAATTATATATTAGGTGAGAATCTCCAATCCACAGTGCAGGTGTAACATCAAAGTTCCCAAGTAAAATGGTTTCTTATTAGCATTTAAGTAAGATTTTTATCTAGTCCTAACACAGAGGCTGAAACCAAAGGAGTTTAATAAGCACCTCATCACTGGAGGTTAGGCCCCTAACAGAGTTTTAATTAGCATTTGGATCATACTAGCAACTTGAAAAAGCGATGCCAAGGGAATGCTGTGTGGATTTTTTTTTTTTTTTTTGGTGCCAGTTCACTCTTGTTGGCAAAAGGGAGCATTAAACAACCTGCAACTGAAACTTAACACACATCTGCTTACCATAATTTTTAAATATTTTCTGTGCTCACAGTATCTCTGCTGTCAGAATTGTGTCACAGTGGGAAGGGTGATAGGAGAAGCAAACATTTCCAGGAAGGTGAAGCAAACTTCTGATTTCTTGTAGCAGTCGTACGCAGCATCTGCATTTAGAAAGCATACAGGTTTTAGGTGTATATAGGTTTTGGGTCACAAACTACAACAAACATACTGGGAGTTAAAAGGAATGACTTCAAACTTCAAGGCCATTTTGATTGTCTTTTATTTCTGAAAGAAAGCCTGTTGTAATAATCTGGCATAGCTCTCTTTGGTATATTTTCCAGGATTCTTCTTGGTTGCTCAGGGTTGACTTTGTGTGTTATTTGAGGGGTATTGAAATCTCTGACCCAAAGCATTTCACAAGCTGCTTGTCAAGTACACTGACCCTCAAACCAGTCTTTTATTTTTTTTAAACTTAGGAAGACAGCTTTTCCTGAAAACCCAGTTCAGTGAAAATTTTCTATGTTAGGGTCCAAAGAGAGATGGGGAATTGACCTGTTCCTCCATCCTCAATTTATCAGAACAATGACCTGTTACTGTCTCACAGATGCTTACATATAGAAAGCCCCTTAGTGGTTCTGCTAATAACCATCTGTTGGATATTAGACAAGTCAATTAACCTCTCTAGCTTTCATTCTTTCCATGAATAAAATAAATGTATTGGATTAAAAATTCCCTAGGCCCCTTTCAACTCAAACAATCCATTGATTGTTATTAATTTTTTATTTAATATGTCTTCTTGAATTTTCTTTTCTAAAAACTTGATTCTGGATGCAATTTTTTGATAGTTGAAATATGATAGATTCAATTCAAAGTAGCAGAATTTTATGGTGGACCTACAGTATATAAGGAACAATAAATAAATTTTCCTGCAGATCAGGTCAACTCTGGATTTTTGAAGGAGAGTCCTGATTTCTGATGTATTAGTCTGTAGTTCTTATAAACTAAGGGTCAAAAACGAATGGAATGTTGTTGGCCATATTCAGCTATTGTTGTGTTTTGTTTGGCCCACAGGGTGTTTAAAAAAATTTGGTCACGAGATGGGCATATGATCTCTAGCTTGATATGATCCTGGCTCTCTCTGTTGTTTACACATGAGGAATTTTCTAAAGACTGTTGTCATAATAAACTCTTGTTAGGAGAGTAACTGCTTTGGATGTAGGGCTTTAAGTTACTGCAGTTAGATAGTTGTAAGAAGCCTGTCAGCCAAAGACCACCAGGGACATATCTGTGGTCAATCAAGATTAGGTTTATTTTGCTTGCTGCAGCAAGGAAGAGGCATATGTGAGGGACTGTTGTGCATTTTGGTAAGGAGTTGGAAGGGACTTAAAGGATTTGGGCTTGTGCTGGGTTAATTTCAAGGAGGATTTAAGAGAGTGGAGTCTAGTTCTGGTTTGGCTGCTTTCATGAAGTACCAAAAAACCCATTGCCTTTGAGTTGTTTCCAACTCATAGCAACCCCATAGGACAGAGGAGAACTGCCCCATAGGGTTTCCAAGTAGCAGTTGGTGGATTTGAACTGCTGACCTTTTGGTCACTGAGCCACCAGTGCTCCTTCATGAAGTAAGAGGTATTTTGTACATTTTATCTAGAGATCATGCTCTAGATTGTAGATACTTGTTATTTTTGGTGATGAGAAAAGTAACACCAAATGTGGGTGTAATGAGCACAGCTTGACCAAAGTAAATGGCGCCACTAAGAAGTGTTCGAGAGAAAAGGATGTTTGTGCTAAAGAATATGACATATAATTTGACAACGACACCAATAATAATCAAAAATAAGCGTATGGTCACGTAGGTACAATTGTGTATATATGTGTACACAGAAGTATTTATATGTAAATATTTTTTTTTATACATACAGATATGTGTGCACACACATATATATTCATAGAGGACACAGTTACAGGTACTTCTCAGACATAACCAAACATCTTGTAAGGTTAGTTTTCTGGGTTTGAAGGCTTAGGACCTTAACCTCATGGAATAACTCAGTCAATCGGCATAATAAAGTTAAGAAAATTCATGTTCTGCATCCTAGTGAGGAGAGTAGCATCTGGGGTCTTAAAAGCTTGAGAGCAGCCATCTAAGATACAACTATTGGTCTTTACTCGTCAGGAGCAAAAGAGAAAGAAGGAGACTAAAGTCCCAGAGAAGAAACTAGTCTATGGGGCCAATAGCCTACACAAACCACAGCCTCATCTCCCCTGAGACCAGAAGAATTAGATGGTGGCTGGCTGCCACTACTGACTGTTCTGATCAGAGCCGCACTAGATGCACCCTGACAGAATGGGAAAAAACACTGAACAGAACTCAAATCCTTAAAAAGTCCAGACTTTCTGGACCAGTTGAGACTAGAGGGCTCCCTAAGACTGTCACCCTGATATGCTCTTTATACCTGGAACCAAAACTATCCCCTGAGCTTACCTTTTAGTGAAGTAATAGATTGGCATGCAAAATAAAGGATATTACCCATGAGTACGGTGCTCTTTAAAAAAAAGTCCATGAGACCAAAAGGTCAACAATTACTCTAAAGCAAAGATGAGGAAATAAGGGGGCAGGAAAACTAGAGTACTGGAAACGGGACAACCAGAATGCACTTAAAGAGAGAGCTGACACATTGTGAAAAATACTGCTAATGTCATTGAACAGTTTGCTTAGAAATTGTCAAATAGGAACCTAAATTGCTGTGTAAACTTTCACCAAAAGCACAATAAAAAATGTTAAATTTTTTTTGTCTAGAGCTGGAAGGATTAAAGTGAGGCTGGTGTTCATTGGTAAAGAAACAGTGGTCACTCGTGTAAGTCAGAAGAAAGGGGTGTTTAGCTATCTTTGTGATTGTGATTGCAGAGTGTCCTTGTCTCTGTTTCAGACGTGATCACAGACTGTTTTATCTCTGTCTTGTTGCACCGTCTCACAGAGTAGCCTTGTTTGATTGTCATTTACTCTGTGAAAACTGTTAACATTCCCTTGAGAGTATTAAAGCCTAACTTTCAGGTGCTGGGGCTAATTTTCACTTTCTCACAAACAAAAGTCATCCCTCCCTTTTCATAAAAAGGCTTAGATGTAAAATAAGCCAATTAGAAATTAGTCCCTAATTCTAACTAATTCATCTTGGTGAAGATAAACCAAGAATCAGTGGGTTCCCTTCCTGTCATTATCTGTTATATACCTGATAAATCGACTTGTCTTTTACTTTCCAAGTCTAGGTGTTTAGTGCTTATTTTTCCTGTGGTTTCTTGTGTGCCCGTTAAGGAGGCAGAACAAATGCACTTTTATATTGCTGAGTTAAGTCTTTTTGGGAAGCTAAAATCTGGTATAGGATTTTAGGATGTGGTAAGATACCCAGGGATCCAAGGCTGCAACCATATTTTTGTTCCTTCAGTAATGGAGGGAGGTCCAGTATTATCGCATCAGACTTATTGGGCAGGGACTAAATCTTAGAAAGTATGGCATATAGAAAACCATCCTGGGTGTCTGGTGGGCTTTTTGTCCTCTCAGGATGTGGTCTTTCTAGCTCAGGCTTTCACTGTTTTTCTCCTATCATGTTTGTGGTTAGAGCATTTAAGTTAGTACCCAAGCACTAGGAACCCAGCCTGAAAAACAAAAAAGTGTCAGTTGAAAATGACATACAGGTCCTCAAAAAATATGATTTTCATCAAACTATACAGCCTATCAGATACTGCTTTGAACATTGAGTTGACTTGGGTCGAATGAGTGCAGACTGACATACAAGTCCCCTACAGTGATGTGTCCTTTAAATATGAACAAGTTCCTGAGAACCTAAGGGTAAGGGGTGAACTCATACTAACCTCCTTCCTTGTAGGAATACCAGTTGTGGGCCCTAATACAGCCTGAAAACAAAACTCCTGTTTGCCTTACTAGTTCCCATTTCTCAGTGCAGGGCTGGCCCAATATGGAAAAAAGTAATGGTGGAGGAAAAAAAAAGAAGGAAATTGCTGTTTTCGACTTCCCCTCATTACTTGCAAATTCCCCACTTCCTGTACTAGCTTTCTCAGCCCCTCTTCCATTTCTTTCCCCAGGCCCAATTCTTCTTTTCTGTGCCCCTGTCCTAACGATTATGATCCAGGATACCTGGAGTCTGGTTTTCCTTTGGTGTGTAAATTAATCTTTGCTTCTCGGCCACCTACAGATCCACTGTTATTACCAATGTGCACAGAATCTAAAAGAAGAAGGAAGAGTGCAGAAGGGCCTATAGGAAGAAGACTTTTTCTTCCCTATATATTTTTGTACTGTTGTGCAGTAACCAGAGAACTGGGTGCTTATTTCAGGGGAAAAAATATTGGGGGAGAACCAGAAAGAGATGGAAAGGAAAGGCAGAAACTCTGGTCAGAGGCACCAACTTGCATGAAAGGAGAAGAAGGTGGTCCTGAGACATACAGAAGGAAGAAGAAAGTGGTCCTGAGATACACAGAAGAACATGGAGGTAGTGATGGGGAGCTGGGATGAGGCTCCTCTCCTGCTGCTTTTTGTTGTCCACTCCCTAGAACACTTGTTTGGACTCTCAGGCACAATCCACTAGTCTCTTAGAGCCTATTTTCTGGGCCACCCTTAGAGACAGGGAAATACCACAAAGGACGAGAAGGGTGGTATGGGCAGTCACTGACCTTGCCACAGAAAGTATCCCCAGTAGGGAATCTGAAGGTTCGTCCTGGCAAAAGCCTTGCTAAATACAGTGGCCATGTTCTATAGAGCAGCAGCATCTTGCTGCCAAGGAGTTTAACTTCAGAAAATAAACAGCCAGTCTGATAGTAGGCAGAATTCTAAAGATGGCACCCCAAAATTCCTTCCCCTGGTTATTTAATCAAAGACTAATTAGGAGCTGCTCTGAAGGGATTTTAGAGAGTAATTATAGTCCCAAGTCATTTGACCTTTTAGAAGTTTACCCAGGAGGTCAGAGATCATTCAGGTGGGCCTGATGTAATCACATGGGCTCTTTATAAGAAGAGGAAGCCAGAGATATTTGAAGACTAAGAAGGATTCAACACGTTGCTGCTGGCTTTGAAGATGGAAGGGGCCACATAAGAAAGAATGACGGCAGCCTCTAGAAGTTGACAGTGCTCCCAGCTGACAGCCAGTAAGGAAATGGGGACCTCAGTCTCATAACTCAGGGAGCTGAATTCTGCAAACAACCTGAATGAACTGGGAAGCAAATTCTTCCCCAGAGTCTCTAGAAAGCAGGGCTTCAAACTGGTTCATTCACGTTTGACCTCCTGCTGAGGACTTGCATTTCTACCCCAGATGTACTGAATCAGAATCTACATTTTAATGAGATCTCCAGGGGATTCTTACTGGTTTGAAGCCCTACTGGAAAGGAATGAGGCTTTGCTGACTCCTTCATTTCCGCCTTGTGGGACTGTGAGCAGAGAATCCAGCTTCTGACCTACAGAGCTGAGAGATAATAAGTTTGTGTTGCTTTAAGCTGTCACATTTGTTGTAATTTTTTACATAGCAATAGAAAACTACTGTAAGTCCTAATATTTACAATGAGCTTCCTATAGTTCTCAAGGGGATGCAAAAAGGCACAACTGCAGAAAACACGCTTTCCTTTAAAGGTTTGCGTTCGCCTTGTTATCTGTAGTCTAAATTCAATATTTAGCACTGTACTTGGAAGTCTCTGCAGCAAAAAAAAAAACAAGGTAGAAAGCCTTATTTCTCTGTAAAACCAAAACCCATTGCCATTGAGTCGATTTTGATTCATAGTGACCTTATAAGACAGAGTAGAACTGCCCATAGGGTTTCCAAGAAGCAGCTGGTAGATTAGAACTGACAACCCTTTGGTTAGCAGCCGATGTCTTTAGCTCCTGTACCACCGGGGCTCCATTTCTCTGTAAGATAGTTTGAATCATGTGTAGACGTTGCTGTATTTATGGTGGGACAAATTTTTAAGTTCTTTTACTCGTACAGAGAAACTGTAGTAAAGTGGATTGGTTAGGAGTTAACAGGGTTTTTTGAAAATTAATTGACATAATGAATTCTAAAGGAGTACGAAATATTATTATTGTGTGTGTGGGTCTCTACAGCCAAAGGAAATGCAAATATTTCAGGAAAATTTCTGCCTAAATATCAGATGACAATTACTTCCTTTTCTTGTCAGGCCCTAAATAAAATATTACATTCTTGTTTTTTTTTTTTTCCTCCTGTGATTTAGAACTCTAAGAGGGTTATGAATCTAAGGAGTTTTTCAATATTAATAATCACATATAAATTTAACTGCTTTGTCAGTTCTCTAATTGTGATGTTTCTTTTCTTGCTGTGTCTCAAAAAGTCAAAATTACTCCATCCTTCCTCCCTCCCACGCCCAGTTTTAGCTCTGTGTGTATAATCTGGTCTCCACTTCGGGGTGAAGGGGTGACCTCACTCCCTGTTTTATACCTAAGATGACTGACATTAAGTTACAGCTCTCCATCCCTCATTCAGTGTACCCAGATGCAGACTTTTTCTGTTCCTTAATAGAATGTTATAAAGAAGCAAAAATGCAAAAAAATTTGCAAGATGTAAAGATTTTAAACTTCTTATAATTTCATTTCCTTCCTTTGGATTTACATATATCTTCTCATAGGAAAAGACCAGTCTAAGTCCTGTGATACCCTGAAGTCCTGGTGACAGTTTATGAAACACATCTATTTTCCAGGCAAAGGAAGGTTGTCATATGGTAGATGTGAGTCTATTTACTGAGGGAGGACTATTCAAGATCTCCTGGTACACCAAGCAAAGTCAACCCAAAACTAGAATAACTTTGACCTTAGTTTTCCAAGGATTTGCTCAAATTCCTCTAGCTGCCCATTTATTTTTATAATTGAGAGTTTGTCTTATAATCTCCAGTGGACACTGCTGATTACTGACCCATGTGTATATTCAATTGGGAAATTAGCCACGTGGGACAATTAGACATCTATACTTCTAAGTGCTCACTCTATGATGATCACAATGCTAGGTAGTATTGAGTTAACAAAGGGAAATAAAAAGGAGGACCTAGTCTTCAATTTGATGGCCAACAAATACTTACTGAGCACCATCTCTGGGCCAGACACACATTATGGGGCTGGCAGGTCAGCTGTTTCAAGACACCGTGACACACATATATTAAAAAATTATGCAGTATGAGGAGTGTTGTGAAGGTGTCCGGAGAGCCCTCAAGTATCTTAAACTCTGCTAGATAGAGCAAGAACATTTAAAACAGAGATTATAATTACTAGGCCAAAGATCGATTTATCCAGCAGATATGTTTTGTTGGATTTAAATTTGTTGCCTATACAGGATTTTAAAAGTGGGTTTGACTGTTAATAATTTTTTAAAAGTATAAAAGTTCATGTAATATTACAGATTTCTAGTTCTGCTTGAAATACGGGAAGTTATGGCAATATTGAGCCTGCTTTCCCACATGTCAGCAATTGTTGGAGCTGAATAGTCCCCTGTAGATGTTTCCTGTGCTCTCCATTTTGCCACAGTCCCTACCAATTCCTACTGTCTCTCTGATACTGAAACTGAGGATCATGTGACATTTATCATTTCACACCTGGGTGGTGCGTTTCACTAATTTACATGCTGACGTAAAGCCACAGGAACAGTTTTTAGTGTATGCATAGGGAGTTTAACAGAGTTGAAATGTCTGAGAATTGAGAAAATGGTAAAAAATGAATTACATTTTGGATAACTTCATAGAAAAAGTGGTAATGCTTAATGGCATTTCAAAAGAGGCCTGTACCATGGTTTCTTAAGACCAGTGGATAAACTATTCTTTGTAGGAAGAATTATTCAAAGTCTTAGGGTTGCCAGTTGAATAAACCCAAACCTGTTGCTCTCAATTTAATTCTGACTCATAGTGTACCTATGGGACAGAGCCGAATTGTCCCATGGGGTTTCCAAGGCTGTAATCTTTACAGAAGCAGACTGCCACATCTGTCTCCCATGGGGCTGCTGATGGATTTGAACTGCCAACCTTTTGGTTAGCAGCCAAGCACTTAGCCACTGAACCACCAGGGCTCCTGCCAGTTGAATAAAACCAAAAAACCAAACCTGTTGCCGTCGAGCTGATTTTGACTCATAGTGACCCTATAGGGCAGAGAACTGCCTCATAGGGTTTCCAAGGAGCACCTGGTGGATTTGAACTGCCAACCTTTTGGTTAGCAGCCATAGCTCTTAAACACTACATCACGAGGGATTCCTGCCAGTTGAATATAAGCCATTAGTTGTTAAAAAAAAAAAAACAGAGGTTAATCAGAGGAGCTTTTTCAAAACACACATGTCCAGTTATTGCCTCCTGAGATACTTTTCTTCCTTGAAATTTTGTTTTATGTGTCTGGAACGAGGACATGAAATGTGTGTTTGGCCAAAGCGCTCTAGTGATTCTCCTGTGTACCCTCTCCTTAGACTTCTGTTTTGAAAACCACTACTGTAAAATACGCTAAAAGATTGACGTAAGTGGATGGAAGGGGAAGACTTATACTTTGAACAATGGTGACAAGTTACTCTATGCTAGGTGTTTTTCTTAACACTTAACACATATAAAAAACTCTCTTGATTGTTGCAACAATCCTGAAGTAGGTATTATCCTATTTTACATATGGGAAACCAGGTTCAGAAAGTTAAGTAACTTTCTCAAGTCACAAAGCTAAGGTCTTCTGTCTCCTGAGCCCATTCTCTTAAACACTATGCTATTCTGAATAGATGAGTGAGCTCTGAGAAGGCCAAGCTGGAAGAGGAGGGAGGAAGTCCTCTGTTCCACATGAGTCACATTGAGGAAGACTGGGAAGGCAGGAAGATTTAGTGTGATTCTTAGGGTCAATTTTTGCATTCTTACCACTAGGATTTCACTGTAACTCTGTGGTGGTTTGGCAATGATTTGTGCAACTGCTCATTGTTTAATAGAGAAATGAGTATAATTTTCAGGTAGCTTTTTTTTTTTTTTAAATAATTTTTATTATGCTTTTTTTTTGTTTATTGTGCTTTAAGTGGAAGTTTACAAATTAAGTCAGTCTCTCACATAAAAACTTATATACACCTTGCTACATACTCCCAATTACTCTCCCCCTGATGATACAGCCTACTCCCTCCCTCTACTCTCTCTTTTTGTATCCATTTTGCCAGCTTCTAACCCCCTCTACCCTCTCATCTACACTCCAGGCAGGAGATACCAACATATTCTCAAGTGTCCACCTGATCCAAGAAGCTCACTCCTCACCAGCATCCCTCTCCAACCCATTGTCCAATCTAATCCATGTCTGAAGAGTTGGCTTCGGAAATGGTTCCTGTCCTGGGCCAAGAGAAGGTCTGGGGGCCATGACCACATGGGTCCTTCTAGTCTCAGTCAGACCATTAAGTCTGGTCTTTTTTTACAAGAATTTGGGGTCTGCATCCCACTTTTTTTTTTTTTTTCTCCTGCTCCTTCAGGGGTTCTCTGTTGTGTTCTCTGTCAGGGCTGTCATTGGTTGTAGCCGGGCACCATCTAGTTCTTCTTCTCTCAGGATGATGTAGTCTCTGGTTCATGTGACCCTTCAGGTAGCCTTTTCTTGTGTGCCCAGTTGTACCTTGGAAGACCATTAATTGCCTTAGGTATGCTGATGATGAATCTTCTTAAGATCACTCAGGCATTTCTGATTTTAACTACATACCTCAAACTCACTTTAAAAATACTATTGACTTGAAAGGAATATTCTTCAATGGACACATCTTTCAACTCTCATTCTTTATTGCTGGAACCTTATACCACCCATAGTTTCTCCCTTTGCTCAGTAAGGATAGAGTTGGCTGAGGGCTCCATCTCTGCCTTTGGATTCTTCCCACAGGAACAGTGGTTCATAGTTTGTAGGTCACCTCGGAGTCAAGGCTGTTGTTGGGTGCCATGGAGTTGATCCTGATTCATAGTGACCCCATGTGACAAAGTAGAACTTCCCCATAGAGTTTTCTTGGCTGTGATCATTTTGGGAGCAGATTGCCAGGACTTTCTCCCTCAGAGCTACTGGGTGAATTTCAACTGCCAACCTTTTTGTGAGTAGTCAAGCACTTAACTGTTTGTGCCACCAAGGCTCCTTGAATCAAGGCTAGCCCCTATAGCATGCTCCACTGGAACTGATGCTTATTAACAGTTTCAGAAGCGATCTTATTCTTTATTGTTTCTGGTACCTGAAGCTATCAATCATCAGGGAAAAAAGTGTCGATGTATTAGAGACAGTAGTTCTGTTCTTGTCTCAGAGCAGAAAACACAATGCATTTAGGCATTTTTGTGTTAGAAGTTTCAAACCAAATTGGTCACAGGCTTTGAAATGAAATATCCCAGGAAATTCACTCTTTCTAGAGGAAAGAACAGGGATGACTTTTAAAATGGAGGCACATATCAATCTTTTCATAAGGAGGACATTGGGGACCCTTCTGTACAAAAGGATCTCAGTTCATTTTAAAGAGCCAGGCAGTAACACCAGCAGTGAATACTACAGTCTCTGATTTCCTATTTTAGCTCCTTTCTTTAAATAACAGTGAGCTTAGTAAAGTAGACGGTTGGCAAAGAGAGGAAGACCCTCAATGAGATGGATTGACACTGTGGCTTTAACAGTGGGCTCAAGCCTAAAAACGATTGTGAAGATGGTGCAGGACCGGGCAGTGTTTCGTTCTGTTGTACATAGGGTCACTATGAGTCGGAATCAACTTGACAGCACCTAACAACAATGACAACAGTCCTTCTTCTGGGGAGTTGAGCTAATGGTCTGTTGGCAGGAATGCAGCAAAATTGGTGCAGCTAATTCCTAGCCACTTATCTTTTTCTCTCCACTCCCTTCCCACATCACCTCCTCTCTACCTCCCGTGAAGGGAAAACAAAGCAAATTCTACAGACTGGAATTTCAAGTCCTGTTCACATTTCACCACTCAACATGACAAAGCCCTATGAAAAAATGAATACATTAATAGTGTGAACAAGACTTGAAGAGAGAACAATGAAAAAAATTAATTTATCCATCTCATATTTCTGGGTATTTCTACTTGCCAGGTGTTGTGCTAACACAGATAATGTTATCATAGTGTGGAAGGACTGATATTTACCTATGGATTTAAAAAAATAAGTTGTATTGAGGGGACCACAAAGGGCAATGTTTAATCTCTTGGGTTTAATGGTCAAACAAATCTACACTGGAACTCCAGATCTCACACTTATCCTTTGTGACCTTGGGCAAGTAATTTAACCTTCAAGCCTCTATAAAATAAAGATTTAAAAGAGGCCAAATTATAGAATAGTTATGAGCCTTGAGTGAGACAATACATTTAAAGTGCTTAGCTCAATGCCCAGTATACTTGATTAATGGTAGTTATTATTATTATTACAATATATTTCCACTTCTAGGCAGCATACTACCCACAGCAATCTCTCTGAGAGATAGAGCGAAAGTACCTGGCAAATTCCACTAATTAATAGAGAATGCTGCAACTCAATTAATGTAAAGACTGATATATGAATTATTTCAGTAGAAGTGTAGATTTGTAACTTTGACCTTCAAACATTAGTCAGGGATATGCTAACAAAATATTTAATAGAATTTCTATTCTATCTAAAAACAGGTAAGAAAGATTAATAATTAGTATGTCAAAGCACAAATTAAATGGTATTCTTTGTACTAACTGAGATGAATGTACAATGTATGAACTCAGGGAAAGAATAATAGAAAAACCCACTCCTCTGACTCGGTGGGGTACCTTTAGGGGAGAGAGTAGGTGTCTGACCAGAAATCTGGATAGAACAATAGTAAAAGCATTTGAACCACAAGAAATCACAGCCCCATTTGTGGCAGGGCAACTTGAGTCTTAGATAATATTACCTACATGGTGGTGGAATACATAGCCAAGAAATTTCAATTAAAACTGGATTCTGACCCATAAAACATTTGGGTGCCCGGAAGATAAAGATGTAAAAAAAAGTTCAGTAGCAATACTTCCATGACCTGGATGGTTGGGACTTTCATGGAAAGAAAGAACAAAAACAAAACTAAAAAAACAAAAACAAAGATGCAACAATTTTTACAGAAGATGAACACACACACACGTGCGTGCTTCACAAAGCATTCAGTAAGCTAATCTGTTACCAGCGTCAATCAGCAGATAGCATTACCAAGAGATTATATTATGAATATACTTTACATTATTGGAGGCCTGGTGGTGCAGTGGTTAAGCATTTGGTAGCTAACCAAAAGGTCAGCAGTTCTAATACACCAGCTGCTCCTTGGAAACCCTATAGGGCAGTTCTACTTTGTCTTATAAGGCTGCTGTGAGTCGGAATCAACTCCATGGCAACAGGTTTGGTTTTGGTTTAGTACAAAGGTAAATGTTGCCCAGGCTTTAATAAGAAAAAGTCTGATTTTGTGATACAAATCAGTAGATATTACAAAAGAAAGCATAGGAAGAGTAATAATAAAATATACAGATCATGTGCTAAAAAAATTATATACCAAAAATGTATGTTATGCCAGTATATGTAAATGTAGCTGAGTTGAAATTCCTGCTCAACATTTTGCCTTTTATAATCTAAAAATTAGATTTGCCTTTTCTATACTCTCTTGCTTATACTTTTATATTCATAGCATAAATATTCATTTTTCTAAATATCCGGCATAAAATATATTTTACTTTAAACAAAACATTTTCACATTATTGAATCTAAATTGCTACATATTTCAGAGCTACCTATTAATGTCATGACAATATTAATCTTTCTTGATGCCATACAAATTTACTTCCATAACTCAGTGTAAAATTTATCAGTATTTCAATGCTAACCAATTTTGTCACAAGGATATCTGTGTGAATGCTTCCCCATTTATTTATTCAGTATCAGCAATCATTCTCAAAGCATGTGGAAGACTCAAAATTTTAGGAGCAATGGGGAAATCAAATATGTATCATCCAGTATGTGAAAGCAAAGGACCCTAGATATTTATAGAAATTTCAATATTGTGCAGAAAAGAGTTAATGTAGCAGGCCTGATGGCTAGTATTTGAAAGCTTGCATACAAGGCAGGTCCTTTCCTGGCTTCTGGGAACATGAATTTCAGGAGGGTTCTCACCACTCTGTGTGAGAGTGGCTCATTGTGCCTAAGCTGTTTGTGCAAGCAATGTGATTTATACTGAACACCTGGTTTCCTTCTGGGAGTCTGGAATTTTGGTATACTGTAGACAGAGGAAACCCTGGAGGCGTAGTGGTTAAGTGCTACGGCTGCAGACCAAAAGGTCTGCAGTTCAAATCTGCCAGGCACTCCTTGGAAACTCTACAGGGCAGTTCTGCTCTGTCCTATAGGGTTGCTATTAGTCGGAATCGACTTGTTGGCAGTGCGTTTTGGGTTTAGGTAGACAGAGGGTGCTTACATGACCAATCTCCAAGAAAACCCTGGGCACTGAGACTCCAGTGAGCTTGCCTGGTAGACCACATTTCACATGTGTTGTCACAACTCATTGCTGGGAAAATTAAGTGTGTCCTGTGTGATTCCACTGGGAGAGGACACTTGGAAGCTTACTCCTGGTTTTCTTTGGACTTTGTCCATGTGCCTTTTCCCTTTGCTGATTTTTCTTATATTCTTTTGCTGTAATATATCATATTTGTGAATATAGGTAGTTCTTGATTTATGATGAGGTTCCGTTCTGACAGCTCTGTGGTAAATCAGTTCTGATATAAGTCGAATACTTGTTTTTTTTTTTTTTTTTAGTTTTCATTATTACTGCCTTATATTACCAGTATCTTTATAAATCCAGTCTTTATTTGTCAGTGTAAGTGTCATAACAATGAAGTCGGAGTTGTAGTGGCTCTCGGGCATGTGCACAGTTCAGCTGTTGTATGTTGTTGGAGCTGAACACTGCCTAACTTTCTATTTGTTATGATTCTCTATACCAACACCAACGCAGCCATTGTAGGCCAGGCCACAGCCTGCTATATGGCTGTGTTTTGATCAGTAAGTCATAATATTGAACATCTGGGTGTGAACATCTGAGAATGAGAACATCAGCAAATTACACATTGCAAAACTCTATGTTGTACATATTACTAACGATAAGATGTACAAAAAAAAGGATGGTTGTATATGTTGTTTGTCATAACTAGAATATGTCGTAAGTTGGGGACTACCGGTACACCTGTACCACAATATGCTCTGAGTCCTCCTAGTGAATCCTCAAGCCTGTGAATGATCTTGGGAGTCTTCTGACACAAATATATTTTTTAGTGGAATTTAATTGGGTCTTTTGATATTAATGTCTCTAACATGTAACAAAACTGATTTTTTTTTTACTATTACTGTATTTTTACACAAATAATGTGCACCTTCTACATTTGGTTGCCAACCGTGCCCTCCCTCCGCAAGGTATTTCTGTAAGCACTGTTATGCCAAGTTTTTTTTTTTTTTTACATGTTGCTGTAAAAAAATCAGCATGCTTACGAAAATACCTCACGGGGGGCGGGGGAAGGTGCAGTTGGCAAAAAACATAGGTGTGCATTATTTGCGTAAAAATCCGATAAGTTGATTTCCTTTTTTAGTTAGTAAAACCTGAATATTTAGGCTTAAATTTGTGCTCTGACTTGTAGTTGGTTATTGTGGAATAGGCATGACCCCAGAGTTGATTCAGTTACTCCTTAATGTGTGCTTGGATAGAAACAAAAGTTTAAATTTCTGCAATGCAAATTTCATTCAAAGAAGTTTATACTCCTGTGAATCTGATTGATGATTTTCAGGACTGTTTTGTTAGTAAAAAAAGAAAATTTTTTTTCTTTTTTTTTTTTTTTGTTATATTAAATGATTGAACCATTTATGAACATTTATTTATTTTTTAATTGTACTTTAGATGAAGCTTTATGGAACAAACTAGCTTCTCATTAAACAATTAGTACACATATTGTTTTGTGACATTGGTTACCAACCCTACGGTATGTCAACACTCTCCCTTCTTGACCTTGGGTTCCTTATTACCAGATTTCTTGTCCCCTCCTGCCTTCTAGTCCTTGCCCCTGAGCTGGTGTGCCCCTTTAGTCTCGTTTTGTCCTATGGGTCTGTCTAATCTTTGGTTCAAGGGTGAACCTTGGGAGTGACTTCATTGCTGAGCCGAAACGGTGTCTGGGGCCATACTCTCCGGGTTTCTACAGTCCCTGTCAGGCCAGTAAGTCTGGTCTTTTTTTGGGAGTTAGAATTTTAATCAGGTCTCATTTTGTCTCTACCAAGAACCACATTGTAGAGAGAACACTACCTGTTTTGATGATTGGAACACTCTTAACCAAGGGAGGTCAACACTTAAAGCATGACATTTTCCATTGATACTGAGTCCAAATAAATGAAGACAGTATGATTTCTAAATCAGCAAGATTGTGTGCTCTCTCCTTAGGATAAAATGTGTGTGTATGTTGTGTGTTTTCCTCTTGAAATGCAAAACAGTCTATCTACAAATTGATACTAGTTGTGGTAGACTGCATAATGCCCTCCTAGCCCCCAAAGAGCTCCATGCGCTAATCCCTAGAACTCGTGAATATGTTACGTTACTTGGCAAAAGGACTTTACCAATGTAATTAAGGCCTTAAAATCGGGAGATTATTCTGGATTATCTGGGTTGGCCCAGTCTAATCCTGTGAGCTTTTAGAAACAGAAAACTTTCTTCCACTGAACTGAGAAAGAGGCAAAGAAAAGGGAAGTCAGAGAGAGTACAAGTGTGAGAAGGATTTGATGCTCTGTTGCCGTTCTAAGACATAGGGGCCCATGTGCAAGAACTAGAAAGGGGCCTCTAAGAACTAAGGGCAGCCTCTGGTTTATAGCTTGCAAGGAAACTGGGACCTCAGTCCTGCAATGAAAGTAGCTCAGTTTGGCCAACAACCTCAATGAGTTTAGAAGTATTCTTCCCTAGTGCCGCCAGTAAAGAATGCAGTCTGCCAAACCAAAAACCAAACCCATTGCCATCAAGTTGATTCTGACTCATAGCAACTGTATAGGACAGAATAGAACTGTCCCATAGGGTTTCCAAGGCTGTAAATCTTTATGGAAGCAGACTGCCACATCTTTCTTCTGAGGAGCAGTTGGTAGGTTTGAACCACTGACTTTTCAGGTAGCAGCCGAGTGCCTTAACCACTGCGCTACCAGGGCTCCTGAGATGCAGTCTGCAGACACTTCAATTTTTATCCTGGTGAGAGATGCGTTGGACTTCTACAGAACTATAAAATAACGGCTATTGTTTTAAGCCATTCAGTTTGTGGTAATTTGTTACAGCAGCAATAGAAAGTAATACACTAGTCCAATTGGTTATTCTAAACCAGACAACTACCAACATTAGGCCTAGGGCATCTTTGCTTTTCAGGAATATTGACAGTTGTTAAACGGATAGTTTCTGGGTTGTAATAACTTAATATTCCTTGTATGCTCACTTACTACTGCAAAAATCAGATTAAGAATTGAAGTTGTGAGAACTGATTTTTACAGTTTGGATAAATTAAATTTATTTTTATGTGTTTTTCTGGTAAAGGAAAATAATTCAGTTTTTCCAATTACTTGTCTGAATAACAGGGGAATCCCAAAGTGTGGGTATCTTGTTACCTCCGTGTATTTTGGGTATCAGGGTGAGCTCACTTATACAGAAAGCACGGGGATGAGCCTGGTGGTTCCTTTCAAGGGGATCCTGAGACACTCTCCTTTTTGTTAAGGACAGAGTTTGCTTGCTCTTTATGAAACGCTTTTGTCATATGAGCAAGAACAGCAAGGGAAGGCAATTATGTGTCCTGCACAAGCAATTTCATCCAGTTGCCATTTACATCCAGGAAGTAAATTCTGGGTTTAATGCTGCCCTAGATTTCTAAATAAAAGGAAGTTGGATGTTGCCCTTGGAGAATAGAAGTCTGTGCCTTATTTAGCATTGAGTGAATGACAAGAGAGAGAATTGCCTCCTTTTTCTTGAAATCTTTTAGTGATAGTTATTTGCTATTCAAAGAGGAACATAGAGGTGGTTATCTTTTGGTATAACAAGAAGAACATGAAAGACAGGAACTCGAGTGTATTTTTCCCCTTCCATTAAAAAGCAAACTTAGATAATTGTAATGCTTGACATTGCATGTGGACAGGGTAGCCAAGTGATTCTGTGAGGTTCAGTACAGGAGGCAGGAGCTTTTATTTGGGCTGACATTTGAGAGAAAGCCTGAGGTTAAAAACAAGTTGCAGGATGGTTTCTCTTACTGATCTTGAGCATGGTCTCTTTTGGCCCCACTACTACTCATTTTCTGTTGCTATTTCAGATGTGAGGTAAAAGTAGTAGAATAGAATTTCTCAAAGGCAAGATACATTAGGTGAAAAAAGTTAATAAGAAAAATATGCATTAAACAGAGTTAAGTTTATTTGCTGTAAGATTTTTCAGAGCCTGTAGATATTAATACATACATACAAACATACTGAGTACTTACTACGTGCCAAGCATTGTTCTAAGTACTTTGCACGTATTAATTAGTTTAATCCCTACACCAACCCTGTTCTGTAGGTACTATTATTATAATACCTGTTAGGGATTGAATTGTGTCCCCTCAAAATGTGTGTTGTAAATCCTAGCTTCTATGCCTGTAGTTATAATTCCATTTGGGAATGGGTTGACTTTGTTATGTTAATAAGATAGGATTAGCATAGGGTGTATTTTGAGTCAATCTCTTTTGAGTTATTTAAGAGATTAAATAAGCAAGTTAGCAAGCAGAGATGGGGAAGAGACATGCCAAGCCACATGAAAATCACCCAGGAGCAGAAGCTCAGAAGAGACAAGGACCTTCCGCCTTTCAACAGAGAGAGAAAGCCTGCCCCTAGAGCCAGTGCTCTAATTCAGACTTCTGGCCTCCTAATCAGTGAGAAAATAAACTTCTCTTTGTTAAAGCCACCCACTTGTAGTATTTCTGTTAACAGCAGTACTAGATAACTTAAGACAAAACCATTTTACACATGTAGAAATGGAAGCTAGAGAGGTTAAGTCACTTGCCCAAGGTTACAGAGCTCATAAGTTTGAGGGCAGGACCCAGTAAGTAGTATGTCTCAAACTTAGTTGACAATAACCTTCCTCCATTTCTTTTTTTACCTGTAGCATTTCATAGGATTAGTGTTCTATGAGACACAGTTTTGGAAATGTTGTAGTAGAGAGGACAGAGTGGTTTGTATTTTTCATCACAGGAGACTGAGATTCCAGTAGCCCCAAGGGCAGGGGAATCCTTTCCCATCTCAGCGACCAGAGATACTACGTTTATAACTAGGATTCAGTATTTTCAATTCTGTGATCTTCCCTCCTGGGTGATTTCTTTCCATATCTAGTAAATAAATTGAGTATGGAGGAAACAAAAAATTCTGACACATATCACACAACCCCAATTCAAATTTTAGAAGCATTTTACTTCACTGAGTATATGCCCTCCATCTCACAAGCCAAGCCTCCAGTATGGCCCTGACCAGATTTTAATGAATTTTAACAGGCTGTCTAAATTCTCCTTCTATACTAAAAGGCTGTTGTTTTAAAAACATAAGAATAAGAAAACAAAATAGCCATAAACATATGAAAACATGCTCATCTTTACTCCTAATCAGAGAAATCAAAATGAAGACTTGAATTATTGTTTTTTCTACCTCACCAGTTGGCACATAAAGCAGTTTGATAATATATAGAGTTGGAAAGATCCTTTCAAACACTGTTGGTGGGAATGTAAATTATTACAGTGTTTTTGAAGGGCTCTTTAGAAGTCTAAAATAAAAGCAATATGAAACGGACAGACCCTTTGGCCCAGATATTTTTGCTGTTTCTATCCCTAGGATGCTCCTCCGTTCTTCTTTCTGCCCAGCTATCTCCCCTACATACTTTATGGTGCAGATATTGGTAGATTGTTGTTATGGATTTAATTGTATCTCTCAAAACCCCTGTACTTGTGAATATAATCTTGTTTGGGGAAATAGGGTTTTTCTTTTATTATCAATTGGGTCAAATTAGGTCATATTGGAATAAGATGGGTCCTAAACCTAATCCATTCTGTTATACATAGGGTTCCTATGAGTCGGAATTGACTCCACAGCCCCTAACAACAACAGCAAACCTAATTTTTTCTGAGTGGTATCTTGTGAAAGGGGTACAGACACAGAGAGACACACACAGGGGGGATACAGATGCCATGTGACAATAGAGGAAGATGCATGTATAAGCCCAGAAACACCAAGAATTTCTGGCAGCTTCTAGTAGAAGCTGAAAGAGACAAAGAAGGACCTTCTCCTAGAGCCAATGCCTAGAATTTGGACTTCTAGCCTCTAGAACTGTTAGACAATAAGTTTCTGTTCTTTAAAGCTACCCACTTGTGGTATTTTTGTTATGGCAGCAGTAGGAAATTAAGACAGTTGTATTATTTTATTGTGATATTAGTGTATTATTGTTGTATTATTTGCTGTCTTCTTTTTAAGAGTATTATATATTCTCGTTGGTTACTAAGTAATTTGCTGTGCCCCTCCCAGTAGGAAAGGTATACTTGCTACCCTGTGGACAGCAAGCTTGGCCAATGGAGTTTGGGTATGACCAAGCAGAAAGTTCAAGAGGCATCGTGTGGTTCCATCATTTTTATTGCTCCTCTCTGCCAGGAGATTAAAATAAGGCTGTTTTTTTTTAGTCTGGGTCCTAGAATAAAGAAGACATAGAGTAGAGCTGAAACGAACTCTCATGTGAGTGAGAAATAAATATTTGGTAAGTCATGGAAATTTTTTATCATTTATTAACTTCAGTGTTGTAATTCAACATAAACGAATACAAGCTCAGTATTCACTTGCTACATAAAGCCTTTGGTGCCTCCCTTAACTTGTTGTTGTTGTTAGGTGCCGTCAAGTCAGTTCTGACTCATAACAACCCTATAGGTCAGAGTAAAACTGCCCAATTGGGTTTCCAAGGAGCAGCTGATGGATTCAAACTGCCGACCTTTTGGTTAGTTGCTGAGCTCTTAACCACTACATCCCCAGGGCATTTTCCAAAGCCTATAAAGAATTTCAAGTCTGTAATATAAATCTTTTGAAGTGTGTGTTTTCTCAAATTGATTTCCAATTATATTAAATATGTTATTACTCTCTGGATGTATTATAAATTCCTTGGAGTCTCATGCCACACCTTATACTTTAAAATTATTTTATCTGGCCCTAGAAACAGTAGGAACTGAATAAATAAACCCTCTTCAGCCAATATAAACCAAAACACACTGCCATCAAGTTGATTCTGATTCATAGCAGCCCTACAAGACAGAATAGAACTGTCCCATAGGGTTTCCGAGGCCGTAATCTTTACAGGAGCAGATTGTCACATCTATCTCCCACAGAGCAGCTGTTAGGTTGGAACCCCTGACCTTTCCATTAGCAGCCTAGCGCTTAACTACTGTGCCACCAGGTCTCCTACTCAGCCAATATACCTACAAGTATTTTTTTTTTTTTATATTGAGGACCTATAATATGCAAGCCACCATTGCTTTAGCGGTTGGTAAAAATGATAATTAAGGATTTTAATTCTGCTGAGGTTGGCAATGAATGTTTGTCTATTCCCACAGAAAGAGGTAGTTGGTTCTAGAATGATTCTTCTTGCTCTCTGACTAGTTCTTAGAGGTCCTTCTGATGATTGACTTGCTTTACATGACTCATGTTTTCACCCATGAAGAGCCTGAGGAAAGCCATTAAAAAGATACTCAACTCAAAGTGGTCCCATTGCTGCTGGAGTGGGAGGTGGATGTGCCCTCTTAAGCCTAGCCCAGCAACCAGTTTGTTTATTCTCACAGTAGAATAAAAGACAATTATTTGATGTGTTTAGATTACCCTAGAGCGAAATTGCTTTAGAAAGGAATGTTTGTGTAAGGCGAGAAGAACAGAGGCAAGAAGGCAGAGAAACAATGATCAGTGCAGTTTCTTCCTGAAAACAACTCCTGTTTTCCCTGGGGCATCAGTGGCTGGCCAGGTGTCTCAGATATAAGATTTATTTACAGCTTTTTATCATTTCTTAGCAAGGAATGCATTAAGATAGGCGTTGAAAGCCACGTCCTATTTTGCAGAGTATTTTTTTTTATGCTATGCTCTTTTATATGCTAAAACAAAAATCATCTTGAAAGGAAGGCAGCTTCCTGAGACCTGTAAAATGACTTCTGGCGACTTCACATCGGAGGCCTTTCTGGCATATTGTGTGATTAGGTGTGACCTTAGTGAAGGAGGAGGGACACCGCTGTCAACCGTTTGATGTCAGTTTGGATGGCATTAATCTGAGAACAGCAGGTACCTGGGATATTTCGTACAAGGGTAGGCAGGACAATACAGCTGTAAATTTTCTATTTTTGCTGAATAGCTGTAAAAAATATATGGCCTCTGTATGAAATTCTTTACTGTGGTCTCATAATATTTTGATACTTAGAATAAATGTCACTGGATCATTGCACAGTTAACCTTGTGAAGTTTTTTGAAGCTAAGAGGCCAGTATAATATGAATTGATAGGAGGCACTAGCCAAGGTTAAACAGTTATTTCCATTAGGTGGTACATGGGCCATTTTAATGTCTTACAAGGAAAGAAAGTGCTTGTTTTCTGGAGAGACTACATACAGGGTAGGATTTTCCTGATTTCACAATGACTGTTGCATCAGTTAGGCATGACCCTTGAAAGGTAATAATGAAGAATGAAAGTGGTAGTCCCTGTGTATAACAGTTTGGAAAACCCCATCATCTCTTCATGCTTCCAGTTTCTTCATCTTTTTATAATCAGTACAATTCTATCTGTGAAGTTTTTCACTCCTCAGAAGCAAGTGTCTAGCAAAATTCAGAATGTCTTACATTTCTATAGTTGCAAAGGGCTCTAAGATTTTTGGTCCGACCATTTCATTTCTTGGTGAATAAAATGAATCCCAGAGTTATTAAGCAACTTGTCCTAGTTCATGTTCGGTGTCAAAGCTGTGATTAAAATGTTAATATTAAAAACATATTTTAGGTGAAGGAAATTTGAAAAACAAAAACAAGAAAATTGAGATCCCAATTTGGATTGAAGGTGGTTATCTCAAGGATATCACTGAGATTTTGTGGGATGGGACCAGAAACCTGCTCACTGCAGAGGAAGATCAGCCATAGAAGGGGTAGGAAAGTGTTAGGAGGGTAAACACATTCATAAACATTGAAATACACACTTGGGAATAGATACAGAATATGGAGAGAATCCAGTGAACGGATCTAGGAGAATTACATTATCCTAGAGGGAGTTCTCATGACTTGTACTCTGTGGCTTAGTCCTTTGCACTGAACTGTCTGTCCAATGTTTTGTGTAGCTGACTTGGATGAATCTATATAATGGATGGCAATCAGAAAGCACGAAGCTGGGTGGAAAGAATTGATAATATGTTTAACGATTGATAAGATAGATACAAAATAATTTACTGAGAAGTGAACCTTGGACTCAAAGCAATGAGTGAAAATGCAAAAAAACTAAGAAATAACCAAAATAACCCTAAAGAATTTGTATAAGTTCAGGTTTGGTGATATTTGGCTTGATAGCAGTGCAAATGGTACATATGTGGATGTTTTAGTTATTCATAAACTCAGCGTAGTCCAGTATTCTGTCAAAAAGTTAAGTGCAGTTTTAAGCTATTTTCATAGAAGTGTTGTGTTTTGGTTTATATCAGAGGACATAATAGAACAATAGTACTCATCAATGGTCAGGCCATTGCTAAACTATTACATCAACTAGGCATGACCCTAACCCTTGAAAGGTGGTAATAAAGAATGAAAGTGCTGGTCCCTAAGCTTTCTAAGGTTGACCCCTTTGAGAATCAGTTGAATGCTACATCTTTTCTCCACAGAATATAAACATGATGACTTAATTTCATATATAATTTCAGGGGGTTTACAGGTGCAGATTGAATGTAGAGATGACCAATAGAGTAATCAGAAAGATGTGGGTTGTGGAAACCACGTCATATGAAAACCAGGTGTTGGAATAAGGGATGCTTATCCAGGAAAAGGAAAGATCCCAGGGGAATATGGGCAGTTTAAAAAAAAAATTTTTTTTTAATTGTCTTTAGGTGAAAGTTTACAGAGCAAATTAGTTTCTCATTAAACAATTAATACACAAATTGTTTTGCGACATTGGTTGCCAGCCCTGAGATGTGTCAACACTTTCCCTTTCTCCACCTGGGCTTTCCTGTTTCCATTAGTCTAGTTTTCCTATCCTTTCCCTTACTGCTTTCTCATCTTTGGTTTTGGTCTGGTGTGTCCATTTAGTCTCTGTATACATGATTGAACTAAGAAGCAGGTTCCTCAGTATTATTGTTTGCCCCACAAACCAAAAACCAAACCCGTTGCCATTGAGTTGATTCTAACTCATAGCGACCCTATGGCTGAAGGGTGAACCTTGGGAGTGACTTCAATACTGATTTAAAAGGGTGTGTGTGTGTGTAAGGTGGGGGCATACTTTTGGGGTTTCCCCAGTCTCTGTCAGACCAGTAAATCTGGTCTTTTTTGTGTGTGTGTGTGTGTGAATTTGAGGGAATATGGGACAGTTATTACTAGAGCTCACTGACACTCAGTTTGCTTCATCCCACTCAGGAGAGAGATTGTGTGCCCATGATGACATCAAACACAATTTCCATTTGGAAAAATGCAGTACCTGACTTCTTACGTACTGACATGGTTAGGTTCTGAAGACCAGGTTGTTATGGAAAATCTTGATATGCTAAATACTCAGAATTTCTTGCCATAGCCCCTCTGTACCTGCAGCAGTCATGGGCCCAGCTCTCCTAGCTGGGATCCAAATCCATGCTGCAGGCTGGGGACTGGTGTCCTCAGCTGCCCTGAGTCTGCAAAGGTGAGCACTGCCCCCTGCCTGCATCCCACTCCCACTGCCCCCTGGGTGGTGCCTGGGCTCAAAGCAAGCAAGGTGCAGAGGGTAGGTGCACTGAAAAGGAGCCAGGAGGTGGGAGGAGAGGCACGAACAGGGAGGCACCGGGTGCCCCACAGGTTCCAAACTGGGGCTAAATACCCCAGGAGCAGTGCAGTTTCTCCCTTGCTTGTCCTGGACAAGCTGTGCAGGGAGAGGGTGTGGGGTCTTTAATGCACAAAATAGATAGTAAATTTTTCACCGTTGTAAATTGAAAATGTCAGATAATGAGATAGTAAGTGAAGAGTAAGTGTATAAATTTCTCTCTTTTCTTTTGCAGGGCTATAGAAATACAGTGCACATAATTTCTAAACAAAGGGGCTTTAAGCAGGGGCTTTGCAAATATTAATATATATATATTTTTTTGCAAACATTATGTGTTTCTCTCATGTTTTGAAGATATTTTTTAGTCTACCCTCTGGAAAGAGACACATGGATTTTTATGTCTTATTTAAGACAAGGTAATAATCATTGTCTGTTTCCCATAAAAAGGAAATACCGTTATTTGCTGCAGATACTCTCATGCCCATGAAAAGGATTTTTCACAATAATAAAGAAGACCTTTCAAACCATTAGGGCTGTCTAAGAGCTAAATGAGCTGGGAGCCTCCTGGGGGCTAGAAGTATTCAAACAGTGATTACATAGAAGGAATTTGGGTACTAGGTGGACTTCTAAGGTCCAGTCACATAAGTCTATGGTTGTTTTCACCTAAATTTCCCTAGGCCCTTTGATTTTCTAAGGCACTTTTTAAACATAAGCAAATCATGAGTAAACATAGCATTTTTAAAGACACCCCAGAGTTTTTGCATAATGCATACACATAAATGTTTATGAAGAATTCTGGAACATGGTATAAAACATTATTACTTTGTAACACACTTTTTTGTTTTTGTGCAAAAGTCCAAATTTCAAAGGTAACAAATGTGCTTGGTGGATGTGAAGATCTGTAATTCAACTATTCATAAAAATTCCAGGGCATACATGATGACCAGCCTTTACTAAGGGGTGGGAATCAGTACCTAATCAAGAATGAGACACTGTCTTTTTTAGGCCACTAGACCATGTTCATGAATAAATTAATTTTTCTTTTTAATTTTTTGTTTATATGTTTTTTCATTAATGGCATGCATGCTGAATCATTGAGGGTGTCTGAATTTTTTCATAGATAATATGGATTTTTTTCTGGCCTCAGCCCCACAACCCTACCCTCAGGGTTCAGAGGGACATATGTGTCCCACATAAAAAAAAAACAAAAACAAAATCCGTATTTTACCAAAAAAAAAAAAAAAAAACCCAAAACAAAAAAACCAATTCAGTACCACTACATAGAAAACAGGGTACTATGGTATTTGTGCACGTGCTTGTTTCTTCTGTTGTACAGGTCCCTGCCTGCTGGCAGCATGTACTGTCAATGCTATAGTGCCTTACCAATAAACCTGCGAGGTGGGCTCTATATATTCCACTGTTCATGAAAGAGTTTTAATATTCAGAGGAGTGATGCCTTGTGAATCACTGATTTAGGAGCATATCCAGCTGTGCTCTTCGCAACACGGAGTTTTCACATCCTCCTTTGCATGGCCCTCTTGTGGCCTGTTTTAAGTCCTAAAATGAATGTAAAGTAGTATTCCCAAGAAAATGAATCCAGCATCCTAGATGTTGACTGTTTTCATTTATATAACAAGTAAACTAAGAATCATTGCTTCATGAAACAGGTCATGGCTGTGTACTAGAGTCACAAATACCTTGTGTGATGGCTCAGTGAATTCCTTTGCCTAGAAATGTAAAATAATGGGGTCACAAAAAATATATATCTATGCAGGGTGATTTACCTGAATTTAAATTTGTGTTGTTTATATTTGAAAATGATCACAAGGGAATCAGGTGCACTGAAGCTATGTTACTTGTTGATGAAATAGCACACTTTTTTAGAGGAAATGACAATAAATTCTAAAATGAGTAGGTTGGATACTGTGGGTTAAAGATGAATAGGGAATGAATATTTGCATCAGAAAGAGTGACATTAATGATACGGTGGCCAGAGGCACTGTCTCCAAACACAGTTAATTTACTATTCCTAGATAGTGTAATCTTAGACACATCGCTTAATCTCTCTCAGCCTCACTATTCTCATCTGTAAAATGGAAATGACAGTTTTACCTGTATCATAATCCTATTGTCAAGATTAAATGGGAAATGCATATAGGGCAAGTAACAAATAGCCTGGTATGTGATAAAGGATAAAATCAAAATAGAAGCATCTAACTTATTTGTACAATGACTAAGACTTCAATGTAACCTCTCCCCCAAACTCTATGTTTGTTGACTAGGAACCAACTCCTATTATTGTTAAGGAAATAAGTTTCTTTTTGGTCAGTCTAAAGAATGTGAATACCTCATGGAAACTCATCTGTTCCCTGATGGAGACACTTTGTTCCCAATCTTCTCTGGAGATTGATGCTCTAAGCAAGGTAACTTTTAACAGACCATTCCTGAAAATTCCCACCATGTCATTGCTTGGAAACCAACATGAGGCTACCCCTTGACCATGTCTTTTAGCCAATCAATGTATTCATGTAACCAAATTTGTCTCACCTTTGACTGATCTTAATCACTGTAAACCAACTGGAATATTTTGTTTTGTACTTCCTCCTCCAGTCCTATAACTGGGATTCCCTGTTCCCCACATGCAATATTCTTTTGTGCTGCAGCTGTCTCTGTTCCCTCAATAAGACTCTCTACTTTCAATTTGAAGCAGACTTTGTGATTCTGCTCTATGACATATGTAGTAGGTGTTTGATAAATATTAGTCCTTTTGTTGTTCTTATTATAAATGTTCACTTTGGGCCTGGGTAAGGCAATGTGGCCAGTTTGGTGGGAAGCAATGTGTGGCAGAAAAAATAACAGATTGTGGATCAGTAGGCCGAGGTTTCTATTCTTGCTCTACCATTAAAATTCTGTGTGGTTGTCAACACAATACCTACCTTCTCTGGATCTAGATAAAGTTTTTTTAGTTGTGCTTTAGATGAAGGTTTACAGGGCAAATTAGTTTCTCATCAAACAATACACATATTGTTTTGTGACATTGGTTGCCAACCCCATGAAGTGTCAAAACTCTCCCCTTTTTGACCTTGGGTTTCCCATTACCAGTTTTGCTGTCCTTTCCTGCCTTCTCGTCCTTGCCCCTGGGTTGGTGTGTCCATTTAGTCTGATTTTGTTTTATGGGCCTGTCTAATCTTTGGCTGAAGGGTGAACCTTAGGAGTGATTTCAGTACTGAGTTAAAAGGGTGTCCAGGGACCATACTCTCGGGGCTTCTTCAGTCTCTGTCAGACCAGTAAGTCTATTTTTTTTTTTTTTTTGTGAGTTAGAATTTTGTTCTACATTTTTCTCCAGCTCTGTCCAGGACCCTCTATTGTGATCCCTGTCAGACCAGTTGGTGGTGGTAGCCTGGCATCATCTAATTGTGCTAGACTCAGTCTAGTGGAGGCTGTGGTAGTTGTAGTCCATTAATCCTTTGGACTAATCTTCCTCTTGTGTCTTTGGTTTTCTTCATTGTCCCAGGGTTTAGATGGGGTGAAACCAGTGGAGTATCTTAGATGGCTTCTCACAAACTTTTAAGACCCCAGGTGATACTCACCAAAGTAGGATGTAGGACATTTCTTTATAAACTATGATGGCAATTGAGCTAGATGTCCCCTGAAACCTTGGTCCTCAGCCCTCAGCTCAATAATTTGGTCCCTCAGGAAGTTTGGATGTGTCCATGAAGCTTCTATGACCTTGTCCTATTCAAGTTGTGCTGGATTCCCCAGTATTGTGTACTGTTTTACCCTTCACCAATGTTACCAATTTTATATTGTCTATTTAGTGTTTCTTCCTCTCCTCCCTAGTAAACATCAAAGATTGTTTCTTTCTGTGTCTAAATCTTTTCATAAGTTTTTAATAATAGTGGTCTCATACAGTATTTGTCCTTTTGTGATTGATTTATTTCACTCAGCATAATGCCTTCCAGAGTCATCCATGTTGTGAGATATTTCACAGATTCATCATTGTTTTTGATTGTTTTGTAGTTTTCCATTGTATGTACCATAGTTTATTCATTCATCTGTTGATGGACACTTAGCTTGTTTCCATCTTTTTGCTCTTGTGAATAATACTGCAGTAAACATGGGTGTGCATATGTCTATTTGTGTGACAGCTCTTATTTCTCTAGGATATGTTCCTAGGTGTGGAATAAGCTGGATTGTATGGTACTTCTATTTCTAACTTTTTAAGAAAGCATCATATTGTTTCCCAAAATGATTGTACCATTTTTCATTCCCACCAGCAGTGCATAAGAGCTCCAGTCTCCTCACAGTCTCTCCAACATTTGTTATTTTCTGTTTTTTTGATTTGTGCCAGTAATGTAGGGGTGAGAGGGTATCTCGTTGTAGTTTTGATTTGCATTTCTCTAATGGTTAGTGATCAAGAGCATTTCCTCGTGTGTCTGTTAGCTACCTGAATGTCTTCCTTGGTGAAGTATCTGTCCATATCTTTTGACCATTTTTAATTAGATTATTTGTCTTTTTTTGTAGAGGTGTTGGATTTTCTTATAGACTTGAGAGATTTTTTTTTTTTTTGTTAGACACTTGTCGGATTTGTCATAGTCAGTTTTTTTCCCCAGTCCTTAGGTTCTCTTTTTTACTCTTTTGTTGAAGTCTTTCGATGAGCATAAGTGTTTAATTTTTAAAAGATCCCAGTTATCTAGCTTATCTTCTGGTGTTTATGTATTGTTAGTTATGGTTTGTATCCTGCTTATGACATGTGTTAGGGTCTCTAGCATTGACCCTATTTTTTCTTCTATGATCTTTATAATTTTTGGTTTTATATTTAGGTCTTCGATCGACTTAGAGTTAGTTTTCGTGTATGGTGTATGGTATGGGCCCTGTTTCATTTTTTTACAAATGGACATCCAGTTTTGCCAGCACCATTTGTTAAAAAGACTCCTTTCCCCATATAATGGTCTTTGGGCCTTTGTTGGAGATCATGTGACCACAGGTGGATGGATTTATATTATATTCTGTTCCATTGGTCAGTGTGTGGACCTAGATTGTTTTGTTTTTGCCTGAATAAATAGACATCTAGACTTAAGATTCTCTAATTTTTTCCAACCATAAAATCTTTGATTTTCTATAACCCAGCATCCTGAGTGTAAAACAACTTTATGACTTTAAATATTAAAATCTACACATTGTGACACAAAGCATTAATCAATTAAGTGGTTTAGATCTATGCTTCCCACACTTTAACATACATTTGAATCAGCTGGGGATTTATGAAAATGTAGATCCTGATTCAGGAGGCCTGGGGTGGGTACAGCCTGAGAGCCTATGTTTCTAACAAGTTCCAAGATCACCTGTGAAAGGATGACGGTCACAGGGCTTCTCACTTTGGTTTCTCTGGTTGACCATGAAGATCTCAGCTGTGTGAATTTGAATACTAATGCTCTCCCAGTGACACCTACTTTAGGTCAGTTGGAAACCCTGGTGGTGTAGTGGTTAGGAATTCAGCTGCTTACCAAAAGATTGACAGTTTGAATCCACCCAGAGTTCCTTGGAAACCCTATGGAACAGTTCTCCTCTGTCCTATAGGGTCGCTATGAGTTGGAATCGACTCAACCCCAACAGCTTTTTTTTTTTTTTTTGTGGTCAGTTTGGAGCCCTGGTGGCTAGTGGTTAAGAGCTTAGCTGCTAACCAAAACGTCAGCGGTTGGAATCCACCAGCTGCTCCTTGGAAGCTTTGGGGCAGTTCTACTCTGTCCTGTAGTGTAGCTATGAGTTGGAATTGACTCAACGAAAACAGGTTTGGTTTTCGGGTGGTCAGTTTGGAAGAAATAAAGTAAAAATAAAAGGCACACTTCAATATGCCAGAGATATAACAGAAATTCATCATGCTGAGTCAAAAAATGAAATAACAGCCTTATAAGAGCCACTTGAGAAATGATGATACTTTTAGGACTAAAGTCAGATATAAATTGTTGGGCAGATGCCGGAGCCCAAGTCCCCCTTTTTTCTCCCCTCCAGATCTTAAGGACCAAAATATCTTTGTAATGGACAAATGAAATTATCCTGAGTATCCATGAATACTAAAACTGTAGGACTGGAGCAATTGAGCTGTCTGATGTATTTCTTACTACCATCTTTAACTTCAGCAAAGTTTTATGATCAGACATTGTCATAAAATTCACCTTTTAGTTAAGAGCTGTGGATAATTTTGCCCTAGAAAGAATTTTTCACAAAGCCTACTTTCTTTAAACTGTCAGCTTGAGTGTCACTAGAAGAAAAGTTTTTAGTGGATAAATCGAAATTAAACTTCAAATAACTCTCTGTCTCAAATTTTCAAGTGGGTAGTGATGCTCCAATGTGACGTGGGAAAAAGAGGGAGACTTCTTACAAAATACCACATCATGGACAGAGAAGGGTCCTTATCTATTTCTGGGGAGAAGTTTTCTTTTGATTTCTCTGGGTTTGTAATATCTTTGATGATGAGGTGTGGAGAATGCATGTTGATGACTAGAAACATCTGCCAATTGCCATTCTCTTCCTGTTGGTCAGATTTTGAAGTCATGGAGAGAAAAGGCAAGAGAGTAAAAACAAGCTTAGAGAAAGATGATGAATTAGATGTTCATATTGGCAGGTAGCTGATGGTCTCTTGGGAAACTTTGAGCTCTTTGTATTAGGCATAGAGAACTTTCACAGGAAAATATAAATAACAAAAATAAGTGGGAAATTGTGCTCTCTTTAATTACAAATGTCCATAGTAATGCAGTGTATGTCAGAAAATATCTGAAGAGACAGACGAGAATTAGATTACGGGAATATCTCTGACTGTATAAATACATTTGTTTATAGAATAGAGGTCTTCCTGAATGGCGAGCAATTCAAATTTTTGCACGTAAAATTTTATTTTGGTTGGAAGCATCCCCCTCTGGTATAGCTAAGCGTTGTTTTGTGACACAGAGATTTACTTGTCAATGTATTTATTTGTGCTATGAGACTGGATATTTTAATATTTGCTTTCCTTATAGGAAGGGAAGGGAGGAATCCCTAGGTGGCACAAACGGTTAAGTGCTAAACTACTAACCAAAAGGTTGGCAATTTGAACCTATCCAGAGGTGCTTTGGAAGACAGGTCTGGCTACCTGCTTCCTTACAGCCTTGAAAGCGCGGGCACAATGAGTTGGAATTGACTGCAACTAACAACAGCAACAATAGGAAGGGATACTTGCACTTGATATTTTCTTTTTTGGAACTCGATTAATTGTAGGCTTTGGACTGTGATTTGAGCCTAAGTATTTTTTTTATCAGTATGAGAGTTCAATCTCAAACTCTTGATATTTTACAAAGGATGTTAGGTTGATCTTAATGTTAAAACTTCCTAGATTTATAATATTTAGATGTATTTGGCTCTGATAGTGTTTTTCATACTATGTTATTGCTTCACCTGGTGGTTAAATAAGGAGCCCTAGTGGAACAGCGTTTAAGTACCCAGCTGCTAACTGAAAGGTTTCAGCTGCTCTGTGGGAGAAAAATGTGGCAGTCTACTTCTCTAAAGATTTATAGCCTTGGAAACTCAATGGGGCAGTTCTACTTTGTCTTTTAGGTTTTTATGAGCCAGAATTGACTTGATGGCAATGGCTAATGAGTAGTGCTTAAATGCCTAAGATGAATACACTAGTTTCTTCTCTCTCTCTCTTTTTAACCAGGTTTTTCAAATCGGTCACCCAACTCTCTGAATCTTCCAACCCTACCAGGTTGTTTTGGTTCTAACTTTGTCTTGGAAACAGGTATAAAGAGATAATAGGTTCACCACCATTTATGAAACTTTTAGAAGTTGGTGTTGGCAGAGAGAGAAAAATCCCGTTTGAAGTAGAATCTTAAGTCATGGGGTTGGAGACAAAGCCCAAAGAGACCCGTAAATCCACCCAGGGGACATGACCATTCTTCAGGTCCAAGTCATGGTGATCAAACTCTTTCTTTTGGTTCTTTGAGAATAGAGAACATATAATACTTCTATAAATGGCCAGCTTCAGGTTTTCTGTATAGGTAATGTTCAAGAAAAACAATTCTTTGGGGGAACCAGCTTATACTTGCTTTGGGTGGAGAGGTAGGACAGAGAGATAGAGGGAGATTGAGAGTTTCATTACAGAGGAATAGCTCTTAAGATTCTTTTTCATATATACATATTTTAATAAATATTTGGCTAATAGTAAAACGGCTCTTTTCCTTTGTTGAAAATTTGGAAAAGTGTAAAGAATAAAAATGACCAGGTGCAACCACTTATTAATATGTTGATGCGTTGTCTTCTCGATATATATTAAGCATAATGTAAAACAAATTCTGGTCCAGTTTTTTAAAAAGCTTTATTATTATGTTGTGAGCATTTCTCTACCATTAAAAATCCGTCATAAACATTATTTTTAATGCCTGTATTATATTCCATATTTTGGATCTACTATAATTTTTTAAACTTTCATTTAGATCGATAAATTAAAACACACATGCATTTCTGGCAAGGCCTCACACTAATCTTCTCTGTCTTAAGGCGTGAACAAAAATGTTGAAAAAGACCACATGAGAATGTAGTCATGCAGAGGGGTAAAGGACCTGCTTAAGTTCCCAGTAGACACAGAACAGAACTGAAAACAGAAGTAGGGCCTCTTGTTCTGTGTCTGATGCTCAAGTTCAATGCCCCTGCCCCCTGCTGCTTGTATCCTTTCCCAGACCTCCAAGGAGGATTTCTGTAGAGACTGTCATTTGGGGCCTATTGATCTGACGGGTGATTTAGTCTGCAGCAAAGGAAGCATAGTGAGAAGATTACTGTCAAAATGGACAGCGTCCGAGGAGTACTGCTGCCCCTGCTTTGAGCCCTCTGAGATTTTGCAGAGGACATAGTCAGGGAGGTCATGAGCCAGCCTGTCTCGGTGAGAAATGAAGAGGGAAAAAATGGCCTTGGTGCAATTGCCACTCTTAATTGCTGTGAAATGGACAAAATGCTTTTCACAGGGTGATCAACAACTGAAAACCATCCATTCAGTTTATAAATGAAACAAAGGAAGATGGACATGCCCATTTCTTAGGTAATCAGCATAGATTGCTTTCAAGAGGATTAAAGAAACCTCTGGGCAATGTAACGGATAGGAGACTCACCACTGACCAGTGTCAGAGTGACTGATTCTGGCCACAATGACATAATCTTCTTCCCCCAGGGTTATTATCCTGCATCTCTTTCCAAACCAATCATGACCTGGCAAGATGTGGTTTTGGAAACCAGAAGGACATAGATTAAAGTGATTGGTTTGTTATTTTCTGTATCTCTTCATTTGTTTTTGTCTTCTTTTAGGAGAATAAAATATATGGCTTCTCATAAAATTATAAGAGCTTTTTCTTCTGTAGTGCCAAATTTATTTTTTATTAGACTTTTGAGTGTTGAATCATTTCCCCATTGATTGGGATAAAAAAATCCCAATGGCTTTTGAAATTCTGTGTTCTGAGAGAGGAAAAAAAAATGGCTTCAACTGTAATAAAATTTGTATTTATGACTAAACCAGTATTCCTGTAGAAGAACATTGCATCTGTACATGTAGAAATGGCTTACATTGATTTATCCCGCACAAAATCCAGTAGAGAATCTTGTTGGGTTTCCTTGAAGCATCTGTGGGTCGAGCACTTGGCTAAAATGTGGCCATTGTGGAAGTTGCCTCTTTAAGAGGGCTCTTCCAAAGGTTGCCGGTGGAAGCATAAGTTATTCTTTTCCTAAATTCAGAGATACCATACCCTCTAGGCCAAGACACAGTTTTACACAGTTCAATCTCTGCTGTGCACACTATCTTTGGTGACTTGGGGGCTCTCACACCTATCTTGTCTATGTGTCAGTAGAAGACTGACCCAAGAGCCTAAGAGTACTGCCCTCTTTTCTGTCCTTTGTGAAGGCTTACTCCAGTGGGAAAACAATGAATCATCATTTTCTCCATCGTTATGACCATCTCTAGCATCATCCTCATCAATTATCATCAATAATTCTTAAGATGTTAAAAGCATAATTCCCATACAGAATGTAAGCACATGTCAAAAAAATTTTTTTTTTTAATGCATTCATCAGGGAACCAGCAACATGATATAGTGGCTTCAAAGAGAATAAGAGAAACTGAGCTTTCTTTATCCTCAATAGAAGTAAAAGAATGCTGAGATAGTATTGCCAAATTAGAAACAACACCGATTAATGCCTTACAGAGGAATAAAATCATAATTGTTGGGGTTTTCTTCTCTCTTAGAAAATAAACTAATGATGCCTTAAACCTCGGTGGCATCGTAGTTAAGTGCTACGGCTGCTAACCAAAAGGTTGGCAGTTTGAATCCACCAGGCACTCCTTGGAGACTCTATGGGGCAGTTCTACTCTGTCCTATAGGGTCGCTATGAGTTGGAATTGACTCGACGGCAATGGGTTTTTTTTTTTTTTTTTTGAACACTTTTCAGAGTTATAAAATGCTTGAATGCTAATCTGGTGTGCAAACATACTTGCATTCTCCTAGAATGATGATTTTGAGGCTGGCTTGTTTAAACATGCTCTTTGCATAACAGTAGAAGGTCATATAAGTATCTTTTTTTTCCCCAAGTTTGGATAGTTTTTCTTAATAATTTTTATAAAAAATGCCTACTCCATGCCAAACATTGTGATGCATGTTCTTTATATATTATTTAATTCTCACAACTGGAAAGTAGGCCTTGTTATCTGCATTTTAATAGATGAAGATGACAGGCACACAGAGGTCAAGAAACTTGCTTAAGGCCTCACAGCTAGTAAATGACAGTTTGTATTTGAACAGACCCCAAAGCCTGTTGCTCTTTCCACTACTCCTTCCTTTCTCTTAGTTAGATCAGATCAAAGTCTCCCTCTTGTGTTGCTATTTCAAGGTCTAACTGCCTATCAGAGAAGACGAATGGATATGTCTTATCAGTAACTCCTCCTGAAGTGTGGCATTACTTCTCAGCTAATCCTTCATTGGCAGAAGGATATCACAGTGCATGACTCTTTGAGATGTTTTCCTTAGATCAAGGCAGCCACAAGAACACCTCAAAGGAATTTTAATTGGATTGCTTTTCCTTTTGCTCACTGCCAGTAAAAGAAATACGCAAATAATACTGAATTTATAGAAGGCTGAAAAGTTATTTAATACCTGCTGTTTGCTCAAGTCACGTTTAAGAAACACACAGTAGCAGAGAGCATGTGTATGTATTACTTCCTTTGAGTAGTAATAAAAAAAATACATCCTGGCTTATTAGGTTAATACACAGTTTAGTATCTGGTTTAATTGGGAAAATGCATATTATTTGCAGGATGTGGTTTGTGTTGGTGGGCATTAGTGAGCTCACACTTTTCTGATCTTTTGTAAAATGAGCTCATTGAAAATCCATGTTAGATGAAATTGCAGCTTAGGTTGAAATGAGAAGCCAATTAGGAAAGCAGCTACTTGTGCCGCTCTCCAAACATGAAATAAGTGTCAGTGCTAAAGCAGATAATCATGCCAGGAAATCACAGGCTTCGCTTCTGTAAATCCTGGACAACCATGAAAGGCTGAATGGTAGGGGGGAAAGGAGAGCGAATGAGGAGCAGGTCGGCGTTGTGCCAGGAGCTAGCTGTGTGACAATGCCATTCAGCCTATCTGAGGTTCTCTCTCCTCCTCTGTAAAGACAGCATGAACCACCAGATGGTTTCTAAGGTCCTGTTGTGCTCTAACCGCTATGTTTTGAGGTGTATGAGGAAGTAAGCATTTACTTATTAGCAGCGGTGTTTATTTTTCTATTCATTTCTTTAGATTGCCTATAACAATATAAAAGAGAATTGAAGAGTTCGAATTCAAATAGTACTGTCCTTTCTTAAAAATCCAAACTTGTTCATATGTTAAATCCTTTGTTATGTTATGTATGTGATCTATGTGTATTTATCTACCTATTTATACAGATGGGGACTGAAAGGTAGTAGCTGCCAAAAGACCATTGGTAGAAAACAGAGACTAGATCCTGGAGGTCTCCAAATTTCTACATTAGTAATATACTTGAGGAGCCCTGATGGCACAGTGGTTAAGAGCTCAGCTACTAACCAAAAGTTCGGCAGTTCAAATCCACCAGCTGCTCCTTGCAAACCCCATGGGGCAGTTCTACTTTGTCCTATGGGGTTGTTATGAGTTGGAATCGACTTGACAGCAACAGGTTTAGTTTTTTTTTTTTTTTTAAATATACATTGAAGGAGCCTTGGTGGTACAATGGTTAAGCACCTGGCTGTCAGGTGCTCTGTGGCAGAAATGACCTGGCTATCTGCTCCTGTAAAGATCACAGCCTAGGAAACCCTATGGGGCAGTTCTACTCTGTTGTGTGGGGTTGTTATGAGTCGGAATTGACTTGATGGCACACAATGACGACGACAACAGCAGCAAGAATAACATACACTGTGTCTCATTTTACAAAAACTTTTAAGGGTAGATCTTATCCAGATTTCATTGCTGTGGAAACTGAGTGTAGCAGAAGCTGTCCTTGCTCCTCCATATCCCCTCACCATTGTAGGCAGGTTGGACTTCCAATTAGCAGCAGCATCTGCATCTCTTTGCTTGATCTCTACAACTCTTCTGGGACATAGAGTGCATATCGTCATCCCCACTGTACAGACAAGAAACTGAGATTTGAGGAAATAAATGCTCAAGCCAGAGGGTAAACGGTAGAGCAGATCATGTGATACATCCTCTCAAGTAATTATTTTTATAGAGTTTATGCTTTTTGACCTCTTTGTTTCTTTTCAATGAATACAAAATATTTTCAGCCTGACAACTGTTGTTGTTAGGTTAGGTTCTGTTTTGACTCATAACAACCCTGTGTACAACAGAACAAAACTCTCCTTTGTCTGTGCCATCCTCACAATCTTTCCTATGCTTGAACCAACTGTTGTAGCCGCTGTGTCAGTTCATCTCGGTGAGGGTCTTCATCTTTTTCACTGACCCTCTACTTTACCAAGCATGATGTCCTTCTCCAGGGACTAGTCCCTCTTGGTAACATGTCCAAAGTGCGCGAGACAAAGTTTTACCATCCTCTCTTCTAAGGAGCATTCTGGCTGTACTTCTTTCAAGACAGATTTGTTCATTTTTCTGGCAGTATGTTCAATATTCTTCGCCAACACCATAATTCAAAGGACAATGCTAATGGATTTTTGAGCAAAGCAAATGAGATGAATACCTTCAAGCAAATCTCAAAATTTTGACATAATTTTTGCCTTTGAACAGCTACTAGTAGTTTTATTTAGAGGTGCCCATCTAAACTCCTGTGTCTTGTCCCTCAGGAATCCATGGACTTCTGAACTCAGGAACTCCCCTAAAGCATTACTGGGGGCAACACGCAAATGCAGAGGTTCTTAACTGGGGAACGTGCATCCCCAAGATATTATATGGAATTATTCTCGTGAGAGGCACCATGGCTTTCCTCAACTTCTTAAAGGATTCTGTGGCCTCCCAAAAGGTTTAGAACTACTACTTTAGGATATGATGTATTACTTGAGTTTGCCCACAACTTTTAGCCTTGTGGCTAACTGAGATGAGTAACCTCTTTGTCAAAGTTTCTCATGTTCTATAAGTGAATCAGGGAATATTACAGCTGGAAGGGACCACTGACATTATCTCTGCCAAATCTATCATGTGAAGGAGGAGACTAAGGCCCCAGATTACTGCAAGACAATATGAAGATGATGGTTTATATTATTTTTAAAAATTATATTATTTCGTATAACTTTAGTTGCAGTTCAAATCTATTTGGATCATGATGTAATTGTTATCTTAGTTCAGTGGGCTCTGTTGAGCTATATACCTAAAGTTCTGCTTCTATAAAACTATAAGATATTGTGCCAAAAATAAAATTAACTCCGTGTTTCTTGTACTGATATTTTGGGACTTGGAACATTTTTTTCTTTAGTCAAAATTGATCATTTGATCATTTCCCTGCCATCCCCCACCCCGCCTTTAAATATTTGTTTTAAAAAATCAGGCCTAAAAAAAAAAAAAGGTTTAAAACATTTTTTTTTTTTTTTTTAGTCACCTGCCCCCACATCCCTGGTGACATAATGGTTAAGAGCTACAGCTGCTAACCAAAAGGTCAGCAGCTCAAATCCACCAGGTGGGTGCTCCTTGGAAACCCTATGGGGCAGTTCTACTCTGTAGAACTGCTGTGAGTTGGAATCACCTTGATATCAATGGGTTTGGTTTTTAAATTTTGGCCTCTACATTCAGTGGATTTACAAATTTTAAGAAAATAAGGCCAATACAATGAAAGGAGTTTGAATCAAGAGCATTGCTTTACAAGAAATATTTTTAGGAATGCACCTTTTACAGAAAGTGAAAATATCTTTAAATCTGCATTCATTAAAAGAAGCTAGTTCTTATTGAGTGAATGAAGTACTTTGTTATTTATAATTCACACTGAAAAAAAGTGTGCCAAGTAGGCTTTATTTTTCCCTTTTACAGGTGGAGAAATTGCCTGTACTCTAGCAACTCGCCAAAGTTACGTGGATTATGTCAGAGATGGGATCTGAATCCAGATCTTACTGCTCTTTCTACTTCATCACGGGGCTTTTTTTTTTGCCACTCTGGCAGAAAGGGTTTTTCCAAACCTACATGAGATCTTGGTGACAGAAGTAAGGATTTGAAGAAAAAATTATTTCTCCTAACTTTTATTAACTCTTTGAGATACAAATCAATTAATTACCTCAGCTGCAGATTAAAATGAATTCATTTAAACCATCAAAAATTTGCATAGTGAAACAGCGATGGTATAATTTGCAAAGATTTTGGAAAACCCAATTTGTAGACATGTAAAGAATTCAAATGCAGATAATTTAGTGTAAAGAAAAATACATAATAAAATTTTTAGACCCATAGGGTTGCTATGAGTCGGAATCAACTTGACGGCACTAGGTTTGGTTTTTTTGGTGTAGATATTCATAGTTCTTAAATATTTGAATATAAAATACTCATATATTTTAAGGGGAAATAAAAACAGACTGAATGCAAGATACATAAACTAGGTCCCTACACATAGCAGGTTATATGCTTCTGTAGATGAGGCCAGTGAGATCAGCTGAGCAAACTATCAAGTAAATGAAGTAAAAATATTATATCCTGTGTTACAAAGGTTTAATCAGAACAGTGAAATTTTGGTTGGATGAGGCAGTGGGTTTTACATACGTGTTCAACAAATATTTATTACTAGATGCTAGGTAGGCCCTGTGCCAGATTCTGGGGACATAGTGGTGAACAAGAGAGGACAGAAGCAGTTTCTTCCCATCCAGAGCTTACATTCTAGGGGGGAAACCAGCAGCTGGATGACCAAGTGCAATGATGCCTGGTTAGCGTCAATGACAGCAGAGTGTTCGGTGCTATTGGAGATAGGAGGCCACTGATTCTAGATTGGGCAGGTGGGAAGGCTTCCCTGGGGAAGTGGCATTAACACTGGAAACTGAGGGATGAGTAGGAATCAGCTAGGTGAATAGGGCCCAAATGTGTGTAAAGGAGTCATCCAGGGAGAAGGAATGGCATTGATGAAACCTCCAAGGAAAACAAACAACCGCATAAACAAACAAATAAAACAAAATGAAACTAACAAACAACAACAACAAAACATAGCATGGCATGTTAAGGAACCAAAAGAGGTTTTGTTTAGCTAGAGTGAAGAGAAAGGGTGGGGTGGAGTGGAGAATGGGAGAGTGGCAAGATATCAGATTGTAAGACATTTACATCCCTAGATACTTTTACCTTGTTCTCATTTCGTGTTATGTCCAGCATACATGTTCCACATTAAATGTTTTTTAGTTTTTTAGAATATCACTTCATAAGAGTTGGATTGAATAGCAGTTGAATTGTTGACAGAATGTTATGTTTTGTGGAGATTTCAGGAAAAATTTACTAAATTCCATATTGAGTCTATTTTCTTTCATATTTTGAAGCCAACTGCTTATTCAGTTTTCAGACATTTCCACAGGTTCTTGAAAAACTTGAGGATTTTGGGTACCATGTACATTGAATCCACAGGGCTAGACGAGACTATAAAACTGGCCAGAGACCAGACAGGAAAAGTCTAGCAGTGAGTTTTGTTCTAAGGGCAATGGGAAACTATGACAAGGTTTAAGCAAGTAAGGAACACTGTCAGATTTGCATTTCAGAAAGAAACAGCATCCTGGCTGCAGTGTGCAGAAAGCATTGAAGATGGAATAAGAGGCAAAGAGGCAAAGAGTGGAAATGTGTTAGGATCCTGCTGCAGATTTCCAGGGGAGAATTGATTGGACCTTGAACTGATGTGAAGTTATAAGAAAGAATAGAATTGTGACCCTTCAAGATGGTGGTAAGTACCTCATCTTCGAGGAGGTACTAGTGATTTAGCCTGTGAGGACACCCTTTTCTACAGTCCTTGAAAAAGCCTTGTTTCATGACCCTTTGGTGGGACCATTTACTAGACCTGGTATAATACCTTGTGAATTATTGTCCATGTCAGAATAAGATGAACTGAAAAAAAAAAAATTGACCAAAAAATGCTTCACAGGTTTTTTGGCCAATGCACCCACTGGCTGACTTGGATATACCTCTGGTCAGGCTACTGCCTTCAGAGCCTCAAAATTGAAGTGTTGGCCTAGTGAAGACTGGATCAGATGTTCACTGTCTTTCTAACAAGATAGATGTTTACCAAGAAGTCTTGTTTTCATTTTCCTTTTTCTATTGTAAAACCTACTATAATGGGGAATGTCTGTCTTCCTATTAGTGATGCTCATAAGAGCAAGTCCCACGTGTCATGGCTGCAATGCACTGAGCTCTCTCACCCGTGTTAGAGCTCCCTGTTCATTTATGTGACCTACTGTTTTTTAAATCAAATCTATTTTGAATTTAAGGGCCAAGGGAGAGCTTGCATGCCTCAGTTTTTATATTGTATAAATGGATGTTAGTTACATACTGTGTTTCCATTTTTATTCCAAGTTTTCAATGAATGACATCTTCTGGGATGTGAATAATTATTTAACTGCCTAAGATTCTGAGGAAATTGTAAGCAAAACTCATTTCAAGAGGTGTTTATTCAGTGTGTAGCCTTTTGTTGAAAATTATATTGGCTAAAAAATAATTTCATATTATTTTTCCTGCGCTACCCATGATTATATTTTTTGGGGGAAAGATAGGAAAGAGACATAAACAATCAGAGAAAATCAGCCAGTATTTTTTTTTTTTAATTGTACTTTAGGTGAAAGTTTACAGAACAAACTAGCTTCTGATTAAACAATTAGTACACATATTGTTTTATGACATTGTCAACACTCTCCCTTTCTCGAACTTGGGTTCCCTATTACCAGCTTCCCTGCCTTCGTATCCTTGCCTCTGGGCTGGTGTGCCCCTTTAGTCTCATTTTGTTTTATGGGCCTGTCTAATCTTTGGCTGAAGGGTGAACCTCAGGAATGACTTTATTACTGAACTAAAAGGGTGTTTGTGGGCCATACTCTTGGGTTTTTTTTTTTCAGTCTATGTCAGGACAGTATTCTGGTCTTCTTTTTGTGTGTGTGTGTATGTGTGTGAGTTAGATTTTGTCCTACATTTTTTTTCCAGCTCTGTCTGGGACCGTCTATTGTGATCCCTGTCAGAGCAGTTGGTGGTGGTAGTCTGGGCACCATCTACTTCTGCTGGACTCAGTCTGGTGGAGGCTGTAGTACTTGTGGTCTATTAGTTCTTTGGACTAATCTTGCCCTTGTGTCTTTGATTTTCTTCATTCTCCTTTGTGTTAGATGGGGTGAGACCAGTGGAATATCTGAGATGGCCACTCACAGGCTTTTAAGACCCCAGATGCTACTCATCAAAGTAGAACATAGAACATTTTCTTTATAGACTATGTTATGCCAGTTGAGCTAGATGTTCCCTGAGGCCATGGTTCCCACAGCCCTCCGCCCAGTAATTCCATCCCTCAGGGAGTTTGGATGTATCTATGGAGCTTCTATGACTTTGCCTTGGGCAAGCTGTGCTTGCTTCCCCAGTATTGTATACTGTCTTATCCTTCACCAAAGTTACCACTTATCTATTGTCTATTTAGTGTATTTCCCTCTTACCCCTCCCCTCCCTCGTAACCATCAAAGATTGTTTCTTTTTGTGTGTAAACGTTTTCATGAGTTTTTGTAGTAGTGGTCTCATATAATATTTATTCTTTTGTGATTGGCTTATTTCACTGAGCATAATGTCCTCCAGATTCATGCATGTCGTGAGATGTTTCGTAACCTCATCATTGTTCATTAATGTTGCATGGTGTTCCATTGTGTGTATGAACCATAGTTTGTTTATCATTCATCTGTTGATGGGCGTCTAGATTGTTTCCATCTTTTTACTATTGTGAACAAAGCTGTAATGCACATGGGTGTGCATATGTTTATTGGTGTGGCGGCTCTTATTTCTCTAGGATGTATTTCTAGGAGTGGGATTACTGGATCGTATGGTATTTCTATTTCTAGCTTTTTAATGAAGTGCCATATTGTTTTCCAAAATGGCTGTACCATTTTTCATTCCCACCAGCAGTGCATAAGAGTTCCAATCTCCCTGCATCCTCTCTATTAAACTACAGCCATAGTTATTGTACTTTTCATTTGGTCACTCCCCCCCACCCACCCCAGTTGTTTTTTAAAGTAGACTTAGTGGAGTAGGACTGTTGAATGCACTGGCTGCATTTTCACTTTCATATGCACATGTGAGGCAATGTTTTTTGTGTTTCAGTTCTCTGGTGCTTACCTGCTATTATATTACCCCTCTGAGTGCTACTTGTAAATGCTTTATAAGCTTTATATTGCAGTTCAAGATTCCATCTGACAGATACGTAGAGCTGTTTTTCAGCCTGTTTGTGGCAAAAACAAATTTTATACAGTGATCAACATTTTTGGTGGCATACCTATGAATGGTTCATAGCGTATCAGTGTGACAAGTCTCATTGACTGGGAACTACTTATCTATAACACAGTGAAGTCACAGAAGGACATGCATTTTTTTTGTATTTATAGACAGCAGCAGATAATAGGAATACTTAAAATTTTTCAGTGAGGGGAATAAATCATGGGTTCTAAGAAGATACACATATGTGTGTGTGTGTGTGTGTGTGTGTGTGTATATATATATATATGGGAGCCCGGGTAGTGCAGTGGTTAAAGTGCTTGGCTGCTAACTGAAAGGTTGGTGATTTGAAATCACCAGCTGCTCTGTGGGAGAAAGATGTGACAGCCCGGTTCTGTAAAGATTTACAGTCTTGCAAACCCTGTGAGGACAGTTCTACTCTGTTCTATACGGTTACTATGAGTCAGAATTGGCTTGACAGCAATGGATTTTTTTTTTGATATATCTATATTACATATATATTTCATGGAAATGTAAATCATTTAGATACTAGATGGGGGAAGAATTGGTTTGAAAGCAAGTTAAGAAAATCTATTAAAATATGTTGTTGTTGTTGTGTGCTGTGGAGTTGATTCCAACTCATAGCCATTCTATGTAATAGAGTAGAACTGCCCGATAGGGTTCCTTCTATATAGCATGGAATTATTTTCTTTTTGATCTTAGGCACAAGATGTATTTGCGATTTCAGCAAGCTGAAATATGCCCAGGTGAGAGAACCAGGAATCTGGAGTATTCTTGAAACCAGACTATTTACCAATGGCTGGAGGAGCTGGAGATACTTCATCTGAATTAGGGGAGACTTGCAAGGGAAGGGGCCAGATTTCTACATCAATGTTGTCCAAAAGAAGTATAGTATAAGCCACTAATGCAATTAAAAATTTTCTAGTACCTAAATTAAAAAAGTAAAAGGAAACAGGTGGTATTAATTATAGTAATATATTTTATTTAACTTAATATATTTAAAATAGTTTTCAACATGCAATCAATTAAATAATGAGACATTTTAAATTCTTGGTTTGTGTACTAAGTGTCTGAAATCTGGTCTAAATTTTACACTTACAGAACGTCTCAATTTGGACTGGTCCTATTTCAAGCGTTCAATAGCTACCTTGTTGCTAGTGCCTACTGTACTGGATAGCAAAGTTCCGGAGTATTTGAATGGTTGTCACATGGAAAGAAATTCATCTTTTTCTTGACAGGTCCATCTGGAAGAGCTGACATTAATGGATAAAAATACATGGAGGCAGATTTGGCCCAATTTTCAGCACAAGTTTATTTGGTGAAAAGTGAATGGCTCAGTGTGTAATGTTCTCTTTTACTGGATTTGCTGAAGCAGAGGCTGAATGGCACTCTTTCAAGGGTCTGGCAGAAGTGGTTCTTGCAGAGGGCAGAATATTAGAAAAGATGATTTTAAAAGAAGATCAAATCATGGCTTTCACACAAATATAAAATGAATGCACATCAACGATTTTACTTAACATGTTAATCAGGGAAACTAGATGTTATGACTTGTTCAAAAGAGAACTCAAAATACCACATATTTATAGTCAGATTAAGAATGCTGAGATAAATTAACAAATGGGTTGCAAAACTCACAACACTGGCCAGTATCCAGGAGGTGACAATAAATTGCATTTCACTATACACATTTGCACTTCTATGGACAGAAATTGCTCTCAGTTTTCTACAAGTTAATTTCTATCTCTACAGAGTTGTAAAGTGGCTTAGTCCACAAAAGTTGTAAATAATACATATGAAAGAGCTTGTCAGGAGAATCACTTTCAGTTTTTCCTTATATAAACGATGAGATATGATGCTGGTCTGAACTGGGGTGGGACCAATTAGTGTGGCCTCTGCTCCTAGCACTATGGCAGATGTTGTGGGGATGCATCCAAGAGAAACAAGACAAACAACATCCTAATGTAGACTAACAGAGTTCACATGGCTTTAGGTCCGGGCTCTCTTTAGTTTTTTCATTTAGACTGTAATGTGTCTTTTCTGTGATTAAAAGTGCATGTTTAGACCCCCAGACTTCTTGGGTTTTCTCCTACTCATTGTTTAGTGCTTGAAATTCTTTTCTTAGAGGTCTGCTTCCTGGAGATTAAGACTTTGAGTGGTATTAAAATTCTAAAGCAGAAAAATAAACATTTAGCCTTTATCAGCTCAAAATATTTCTCAAATCAAGAGCTGTACAAGTTTTCAGAAGAAACAGATGAATAGAAACACAGATAAAAATGCAAAAAGTATATTAAGTACACGTTTATAAGTTGCTGACTCAGATCATAAGGTCAAGCAAGTAGCGAAAGAGACCACAGAATTTCTATAAGATAAATAACTATAAGCAGAACAAGGTCATAAGAATAAATAGAAACATTTTGAAGGTATTTTCAGTAAAGTGCCTTTAAATATAAGAAGATGGAAACTCTAAATGGCATTTATGTGGTGAGAGTAATAGTTGCCCCGCATCGCCCATCTTGGTAGTGAAAAAAAAAGAATGCAAAATACCTTACACCTAAAATAGTGATTTTACAGGAGCTCACTTATCCTGTTTATATGAAAATAGTTTTTGTGATATTCCTATTAAGTAGGATGATAAAAGCTTTATCTACAGATGTGTTTTTCCTGAGATTTATGAAACCATTTGATGTCCTGATTTAAATAAAAAACTGTGCTGCCAATTTATCTCTTTGTTGGGAATAACTTTGCTTAAATTTCATTAAGACCCTGTAAAGGAAAATGGGACCTATGTAAACATTCAGGAATAAAGAGCCAGTATTCTTTATTAGTTCTTTATTTGATCATTTAATGAGATTTACAGAACTCTCATATATTACAACATACATTTAGATAGGCAATTTTAAAGAATGATAGTTCGGTTTTTGAATCTTAGTCATTTAAAATCATGCAATAAAAGTCACGCAGGGAATGAAAAATAAGTGTTTATTAAGATGATTAGCGTTTTTAAGGTCTTATTTCACTTTAATTTATTCCTGCTACAGTATGGCATCATCAATGCCGTAGTGTCACTAGGGTTAGTGTCACAAAGTGCAGTAACTCATGGTGCCTCTCTCCCCCATCAACCTCCTCCTGTACCATACCATACAGAATTCTTTGTAATGTGTACTATCAATATTAATTACAGAACAATATGAGATAAATATAGCTATAAATTGCTTAAATATAATATTCCTTAGATTATATGAATACTAATGACAAAATCCCCCATGTCTCTGTCAGTTTGTTGTACTGTGGGGGCTTGTGTGTGCTGTGATGCTGGAAGCTATGCTACCAGTATTCAGATACCAACAGGGTCAACCGTGGTACACAGGTTTCAGCTGAGCTTCCAGATTAAGACAGACTAGAAAGAAGGACCCAGCGGTATACTTCTTAAATGAATTAGCCAGTGAAACCTTATGAATAGCAGCAGAACACTGTCTGATATAGTGCTGGAAGATGAGCCCCCCAGGTTGGAAGACACTCAAAAGATGACTGAGGAAGAGCTGCCTCTTCAAAGTAGAGTCAACCTTAATGATGTGCATGGAGTCAAGCTTTGAGAACCTTCATTAGCTGATGTGGCACAACCCAAAATGAGAAGAAACAGCTACAAACATCCATTAATAATCAGAATGTGGAATGCATGAAGTATGAATCTAGGAAAATTGGAAATCATCAAAAATGAAATGGAGAGGCAGGGCCAAGATGGCGGACTAGGTGGACGCTACTGCGGATCCCTCTTGCAACAAAGACTCGGAAAAACAAGTGAATTGATCACATACATAACAATCTACGAACCCTGAACAACAAACACAGATTTAGAGACAGAGAACGAACAAATACAGGGAGGCAGCGATTGTTTTCAGAGCCTGCAGCCAGCGTACCAGTCAGCGGATTTTCTGCAAAAACTAGTTTCCCAGTGATGGCTCGGAGACAGCAGTCCATATCAAACCACATAAAGAAGCTGACCATGACAGCTTCTCCAACCCCCCAAACAAAAGAATCAAAATCTTTCCCAAATGAAGATACAATCCTGGAATTATCAGATACAGAATATAAAAAACTAATTTACAGAATGCTTCAAGACATCAGACACAAAATAAGGCAAAATGCAGAAAAAGCCAAGGAACACATTGATAAAACTGTTGAAGAACTCAAAAAGATTATTTAAGAACATAGTGGAAAAATTAGTAAGTTGCAAGAATCCATAGAGAGACAGCAAGTAGAAATCCAAAAGATTAAAAATAAAATTACAGAATTAGACAACACAATAGGAAGTCAGAGGAGCAGACTCGAGCAATTAGAATGCAGACTGAGACATCTGGAGGACCAGGGAATCGACACCAACATAGCTGAAAAAAAATCAGATAAAAGAATTAAAAAAAATGAAGAAACCTTAAGAATCATGTGGGACTCTATCAAGAAGGATAACTTGCATGTGATTGGAGTCCCAGAACAGGGAGGGGGGACAGAAAACACAGAGAAAATAGTTGAAGAACTCCTGACATAAAACTTCCCTGATATCATGAAAGACGAAAGGATATCTATCCAAGATGCTCATTGAACCCCATTTAAGATTGATCCAAAAAGAAAAACACCAAGACATATTATCATTAAACTCGCCAAAACCAAAGATAAACAGAAAATTTTAAAAGCAGCCAGGGAGAAAAGAAAGGTTTCCTTCAAGGGAGAATCAATACGAATAAGTTCAGACTACTCAGCAGAAACCATGCAGGCAAGAAGGGAATGGGACGACATATACAGAACACTGAAGGAGAAAAACTGCCAGCCAAGGATCATATATCCAGCAAAACTCTCTCTGAAATATGAAGGCGAAATTAAGATATTTACAGATAAACACAAGTTTAGAGAATTTGCAAAAACAAAACCAAAGCTACAAGAAATACTAAAGGATATTGTTTGGTCAGAAAACCAATAATATCAGATACCAGCACAATACAAGGTCACAAAACAGAACATCCTGATATCAACTCAAATAGGGAAATCATAAAAACAAACAAATTAAGATTAATTAAAAAAATAATAATACACATAACAGGGAATCATGGAAGTCAATAGGTAAAAGATCACAATAATCAAAAAGAGGGACTAAATACGGGAGGCATTGAACTGCCAGATGGAGAGTGATACAAGGCGATATAGAACAATACAAGTTAGGTTTTTACTTAGGAAAATAGGGGTAAATAAAAAGGTAACCACAAAAAGGTATAACAACTCCATAACTCAAGATAAAAGCCAAGAAAAACGTAACGACTCAACTAACATAAAGTCAAACACTATGAAAATGAGGATCTCACAATTTACCAAGAAAAACGTCTCAGCACAAAAAAGTAGGTGGAAAAATGAAATTGCCAACAACACACATGAAAAGGCATCAAAATGACAACACTAAAAACTTATTTATCTATAATTACCCTGAATGTAAATGGACTAAATGCACCAATAAAGAGACAGAGAGTCACAAACTGGATAAAGAAACACGATCCATCTATATGCTGCCTACAAGAGACACACCTTAGACTTAGAGACACAAACAAACTAAAACTCAAAGGATGGAAAAAAATATATCAAGCAAACAATAAGCAAAAAAGAAGAGGAGTAGCAATATTAATCTCTGACAAAATAGACTTTAGACTTAAATCCACCACAAAGGATAAAGAAGGACACTATGTAATGATAAAAGGGACAATTGATCAGGAAGACATAACTATATTAAATATTTATGCACCCAATGACAGGGCTGCAAGATACGTAAATGAAATTTTAACAGAATTGAAAAGTGAGATAGACACCTCCACAATTATAGTAGGAGACTTCAACACACCACTTTCGGAGAAGGACAGGACATCCAGTAAGAAGCTCAATAGAGACACGGAAGACCTACTTACAACAATCGACCAACTTGACCTCATTGACTTATACAGAACTCTCCACCCAACTGCTGCAAAGTATACTTTTTTTTCTAGTGCACATGGAACATTCTCTAGAATAGACCACATATTAGGTCATAAAACAAACCTTTGCAGAGTCCAAAACATTGAAATATTACAAAGCATCTTCTCAGACCACAAGGCAATAAAACTAGAAATCAATAACAGAAAAACTAGGGAAAAGAAATCAAATACTTGGAAAATGAACAATACCCTCCTGAAAGAAGACTGGGTTATAGAAGACATCAAGGAGGGAATAAGCAAATTCATAGAATGCAACGAAAATGAAAATACTTCCTATCAAAACCTCTGGGACACAGCAAAAGCAGTGCTCAGAAGCCAATTTATATCGATAAATGCACACATACAAAAAGAAGAAAGAGCCAAAAGCAGAGAACTGTCCCTACAACTTGAACAAATAGAAAGTGAGCAACAAAAGAATCCATCAGGCACCAGAAGAAAACAAATAAGAAAAATTAGAGCTGAACTAAATGAATTAGAGAATAGAAAAACAATTGAAAGAATTAACAAAGCCAAAAGCTGGTTCTTTGAAAAAATTAACAAAATTGATAAACCATTGGCTAGACTGACTAAAGAAATACAGGAAAGGAAACAAATAACCCGAATAAGAAACGAGAAGGACCACATCACAACAGAGCCAAATGAAATTAAAAGAATCATTTCAGATTACTATGAAAAATTGTACTCTAACAAATTTGAAGACCTAGAAGAAATGGATGAATTCTTGGAAAAACACTACCTACCTAAACTAACACATTCAGAAGTAGAACAACTAAATAGACCCATAACAAAAAAAGAGATTGAAACGGTAATCAAAAAACTCCCAACAAAAAAAAGCCCTGGCCCGGATGGCTTCACTGCAGAGTTCTACCAAACTTTCAGAGAAGAGTTAACACCACTACTACTGAAGGTATTTCAAAGCATAGAAAATGATGGAATACTACCCAACTCATTCTATGAAGCCACCATCTCCCTGATACCAAAACCAGGTAAAGACATTACAAAAAAAGAAAATTATAGACCTATATCCCTCATGAACATTGATGCAAAAATCCTCAACAAAATTCTAGCCAATAGAATCCAACAACACATCAAAAAAATAATTCACCCTGATCAAGTGGGATTTATACCAGGTATGCAAGGCTGGTTTAATATCAGAAAAACCATTAATGTAATCCATCACATAAATAAAACAAAAGACAAAAACCACATGATCTTATCAATAGATGCAGAAAAGGCATTTGACAAAGTCCAACACCCATTTATGATAAAAACTCTTACCAAAATAGGAATTGAAGGAAAATTCCTCCACATAATAAAGGGCATCTATGCAAAGCCAACAGCCAATATCACTCTAAATGGAGAGAACCTGAAAGCATTTCCCTTGAGAACGGGAAACAGACAAGGATGCCCTTTATCACCGCTCTTATTCAACATCGTACTTGAAGTCCTAGCCAGGGCAATTAGGCTAGACAAAGAAATAAAAGGTATCCGGATTGGCAAGGAGGAAGTAAAGTTATCACCATTTGCAGATGACATGATCTTATACACAGAAAACCCTAAGGAATCCTCCAGAAAACTGCTGAAACTAATAGAAGAGTTTGGCAGAGTCTCAGGTTATAAAATAAACATACAAAAATCACTTGGATTCCTCTACATCAACAAAAAGAACACCGAAGAGGAAAGAACCAAATCAATACCATTCACAGTAGCCCCCAAGAAGATAAAATACTTAGGAATAAATCTTACCGAGGATGTAAAAGACCTATACAAAGAAAGCTACAAAGCTCTACTACAAGAAATTCAAAAGGACATACTTAAGTGGAAAAACATACCTTGCTCATGGATAGGAAGACTTAACATAGTAAAAATGTCTATTCTACCAAAAGCCATCTATACATATAACGCACTTCCGATCCAAATTCCAATGTCATATTTTAAGGGGATAGAGAAACAAATCACCAATTTCATATGGAAGGGAAAGAAGCCCCGGATAAGCAAAGCATTACTGAAAAAGAAGAAAGTGGGAGGCCTCACTCTACCTGATTTCAGAACCTATTATACAGCCACAGTAGTCAAAACAGCCTGGTACTGGTACAACAACAGGCACATAGACCAGTGGAACAGAATTGAGAATCCAGATATAAATCCATCCACGTATGAGCAGCTGATATTTGACAAAGGACCAGTGTCAGTTAATTGGGGGAAAAGATAGTCTTTTTAACAAATGGTGCTGGCAGAACTGGATATCCATTTGCAAAAGAATGAAACAGGGTCCATACCTCACACCATGCACAAAAACTAACTCCAAGTGGATCAAAGACCTAAACATAAAGACTAAAACGATAAAGATCATGGAAGAAAAAATTGGGACAGCCCTAGGAGCCCTAATACAAGGCATAAACAGAATACAAAACATTACCAAAAATGATGAAGAGAAACCAGATAACTGGGAGCTCCTAAAAATCAAACACCTATGCTCATCTAAAGACTTCACCAAAAGAGTAAAAAGACCACCTACAGACTGGGAAAGAATACTCAGCTATGACATCTCAGACCAGCGCCTGATCTCCAAAATCTACATGATTCTGTCAAAACTCAACCACAAAAAGACAAACAACCCAATCAAGAACTGGGCAAAGGATATGAACACACATTTCACTAAAGAAGATATTCAGGCAGCCAACAGATACATGAGAAAATGCTCTCGATCATTAGCTGTTAGAGAAATGCAAATTGAAACTATGATGAGATTCCATCTCACACCAGCAAGGCTGGCATTAATCCAAAAAACACAAAATAATAAATGTTGGAGAGGCTGCGGAGAGATTGGAACTCTTATACACTGCTGGTGGGAATGTAAAATGGTACAACCACTTTGGAAATCTATCTGGCGTTATCTTAAACAGTTAGAAATAGAACTACCATACAACCCAGAAATCCCACTCCTAGGAATATACCCTAGAGATACAAGAGCCTTCACACAAACAGATATATGCACACCCATGTTTATTGCAGCTCTGTTTACAATAGCAAAAAGCTGGAAGCAACCAAGGTGTTCATCAACAGATGAATGGGTAAATAAATTGTGGTATATTCACAGAATGGAATACTACGCATTGATAAAGAACAGTGACGAACCTGTGAAACATTTCATAACATGGAGGAACCTGGAAGGCATTATGCTGAGCGAAATGAGTCAGAGGCAAAAGGACAAATATTGTATAAGACCACTATTATAAGATCTTGAGAAATAGTAAAAACTGAGAAGAACTCATACTTTTGTGGTTACGAAGGGGGGAGGGAGGGAGGGAGGGAGAGGGTTTTTTATTGATTAATCAGTAGATAAGAACTGCTTTGGGTGAAGGGAAAGACAACACTCAATACATGGAAGGTCAGCTCAATTGGACTGGACCAAAAGCAAAGAAGTTTCCGGGATAAAATGAATGCTTCAAAGGTCAGCGGAACAGGGGCGGGGGTCTGGGGAACATGGTTTGAGGGGACTTCTAAGTCAATTGGCAAAATAATTCTATTATGGAAACATTCTGCATCCCACTTTGAAATGTGGCGTCTGGGGTCTTAAATGCTAACAAGCGGCCATCTAAGATGCAGCAATTGGTCTCAACCCACCTGGAGCAAAGGAAAATGAAGAACACCAAGGTCACAGGACAACTAGGAGCCCAGGAGACAGAAAGGGCCACATGAACCAGAGACCTACATCATACTGAGTCCAGAAGAACTAGTTGGTGCCCGGCCACAACTGATGACTGCCCTGACAGAGAGCACAACAGAGAACTCCTGAGGGAGCAGGAGATCAGTGGGATGCAGACCCCAAACTCTCATAAAAAGACCATACTTAATGGTCTGACTGAGACTGGAGGAATCCCGGCGGCCATGCTCCCCAGACCTTCTGTCGGCACAGGACAGGAACCATCCCCGAAGACAACTCATCAGACATGAAAGGGACTGGTCAGTGGGTGGGAGAGATATGCTGATGAAGAGTGAGCTAATTATATCAGGTGGACACTTGAGAATGTGTTGGCAGCTCTTGTCTGGAGGGGGGATGGGAGGATAGAGAGAGAGGGAAGCTGGCAAAATTGTCATGAAAGGAGAGACTGAAAGGGCTGACTCAATAGAGGAAGAGCAGGGGGGAGTACGGAGTAAGATGTATGTAAACTTATATGTGACAGACTGATTGGATTTGTAAACGTTCACTTGAAGCTTAATAAAATTTAATAAAAAAAAATGAAATGGAACACATAAACATTGTTATCCTAGGCATTAGTGAGCTAAGCTGGACTGATAATGGCCATTTTGAATCAGAAAATCATATGGGCTACTATGCCAAGAATGACAACTTGAAAAGGAATGGCGTTTCATTCACCGTCAAAATGAACATTTCAAGATCTATCCTGAAATACAATTCTGTCAATGATAAGATAATATCCATACGCCTACAAGGAAGTCCAGTTAATATGACTATTATTCAAACTTATGCACCAACCACTAAGGCCACAGATGAAGAAACTGAAGATTTTTACCAACTTCTGCAGTTTGAAATTGATCAAACATGCAATCAGGATACATTGATAATTACTGGTGATTGGAGTGCAAAAGTTGGAAACAAAGAAGAAGGATTGGTAGTTGGAAAATATTGCCTTGGTGATAGAAATGATGCTGGAGATGGCATGATAGAATTTTGCAGGAGCAATGACTTCTTCATTGCAAATACCTTTTTTCAACCACATAAACAGTGACTATACACGTGGACCTCGCCAGACGGAATACACAGGAATCAAATTGACTACATCTGAAGAAAGAAATGATGGAAAAGTTCAATATCATCAGTCAGAACAAGGCCAGAGGCTGACTGCAGATCAGACTGTCAATTGCTCATATGGCAAGTTCAAGTTAAAGCTGAAGAAAATTAGAACAAGTCAATGAGAGCCAAAGCACGATCTTGAGTATATCCCACCTGAATTTAGAGATCATCTCAAGAACAGATTCGACGCAGTGAGCACTGATGACTGAAGACCAGATGAGTTGTGGAATGACATCAAGGACATCGTCCGTGAAGAAAACAAGAGGTCATTAAAGACAAGAAAGAAAGAAAAGACCAAAATGAATGTCAGAAGAAACTTGCTCTTGAATATTGAGTAGCTAAATCAAGAGGAAGAAATGATGAAGTAAAAGAATGGAACAGAAGATTTCAAAGGGCAGCTTAAGAAGACAAAGTATTATAATGACATGTGCAAAAAGCTGGAGATAGAAAACCAAAAGGCAATAACACACTTGGCATTTCTCAAGCTGTGAAAGAACTGAAGAAAAAATTCAAGCCTCGAGCTGCAATAGTGAAGGAAGTGGGGAAAATATTAAACGACACAGGAAGCATCAAAAGAAGATGGAAAGAATACACAGTGTCATTATACCAAAAAGAAATCGCCGATGTTCAAACATTTCGAGAGGTAGCATATGAACAGGAACTGATTTATACTGAAGGAAGAAGTCCAAGCTGCACTGAAGGTATTGGTGAAAAACAATTCTCCAGGAATTGACGGAATACCAATTGAGATGTTTTGACAAATGGATGCAGTGCTGGAAGCACTCATCTATCTGTCTATGCCAGGAGATTTGGACAACAGCTATCTGACCAACTGACTGGAAGAGATCCATATTTATGCCTATTCCTAAGAAAGGTGATCCAACTGAATGGGGAAATTATTGAACAATATCATTAATATCACGTAAAAGTAAAATTTTGCTGAAGATCATTCAAAAGCAGCTGCAGCAGTATCTTGACAGGGAACAGCTGGAAATTCAGCTTGGATTCAGAAGAGGATGTGGAACCAGGGATATCATTGCCGATGTCAGATGGATCCTGGCTGAAAGCAGAGAATAACAGAAAGATATTTACCTGTGTTTTATTGACTATGGATAGGCACTTGACTGCATGGATCATAACAAATTATGGATAACATTGCAAAGAACAGGAATTCCAGAACACTTAATTGTACTCATGAGATCAAGAGGCAGTTGTTTGAACAGAACAATGGAATACTGCGTGGTTTAAAATCAGGAAAGGTGTGTGTCAGAGTTTTATCCTTTCACCATACGTATTCAATCTGTATGCTGAGCAAATAATGCGAGAAGCTGGGGTATATGAAAAAAAAATGGGACATCAGGATTGGAGGAAGACTTATTAACAACCTGTGTTATGCAGATGACACAATCTTGCTTGCTGAAAGTGAAGAAGACTTGAAGCACTTACTGATGAAGATCAAAGACCACAGCCTTCAGTATGGATTACACCTTAACAAAAGTCCTCACAACTGTACCAATAAGCAACATCATGATAAATGGAGAAAAGATTGAAGTTGTCAAGGATTTCATTTTACTTGGATCCACAATCAACACCCATGGAAGCAGCAGTCAAGAAAGCAAGAGATCCATTGCACTGGGCAAATCTGTTGTGAAAGACCTCTTTAAAGTGGTCCAAAGCAAAGATGTCACCTTGAAGACTAAGGTGTGCCTGACCCAAGCCATGGTATTTTCAGTTGCATCATAGGCATGTAAAAGGCTGGACAATGTATAAGAAAGATTGGAGAAGAACTGATGCCTTTAAATTGTTGTGTTGAAGAAGAATATTGAATATTACATGGACTGCCAAAAGAATGAACAAATCTGTTTTGGAAGAAGTACAACCAGAATGCTCCTTAGAAGCAAGGATGGCGAGACTAGTCTTATATACTTTGGAATCGTTATCGGAAGGGATCAGCCCCTGGAGAAGGACATCATGCTTGGTAAAGTACAGGGTCAGCAAAAAAGAGGAAGACTCTCAATGAGATGCAACAATGGGCTCAAGCATAACAATTGTGAGCATGGTGCAGGGCTGGGCAGTGTTTTGTTCTGTAATATATAGGGTTGCTATGAGTTGGAACCAACTCAATGGCATCTAACAACAAGAACAACAAAATTGTTTCATAAAATCTCTCTACATTGAATTACAACGTATTAGTTACATTATTAGTAACTGAGTGGAAGGCTTTTTTTTTTTAATTTCTCCTTTTCCTTTAATTAATACTTTATTCTCAAAAAATTGTTGATATAGGTTCATAAATACTAATCACCACAATATTGTAGCTAAAACAGCAGAAAATATGACCAAATCAGTGACTATAAAAACACCTGCAGCAATGAAATGAGCAGTGCATGCTTGTAGCACGTGCAGATGAAACCACGTGATTCAAAGCATCACTGTAACTGAGTAATAATGACAGCACTCACTGGATCACAGTAAACCCAAAGGGTCAAAAAGTAAACTAGCTTAGAGGTTTAGCCTTGTAGCTATATTGACACATGTAAGCTGAGCTTATGAAAAATATTTTTGTTGTTATAACTAACTATAGGGATATTTTTATAAAAAAATAATAAATTTCTGGTAAGACAAAATTTTATAGACAGTCATTTTGGTGTCACCCCCTCTGACAGTGTTACATGGTGCAGTCCACATCCTCTGAACCCCCCTACTGATGTCATTGCCTTGATGAACTCAGTAAACAGGATAATGGTGCCGACACATGTAGGAGCAATACCCATGAGGGATTTATACCACCTCAAACCAAAATTCAATAGGACATTAGTTCTTTACTGAATCCGTAGAGTGGAACTATTTCATGGATGATAAGAGTGCAGTTGGTATCTGTAGTGATTTTTAGGATGTTTACTCAGTAGGGAACTAGGGCGATAAGCTCTGTGCCTGTACTTACACATCCCAAATTTACCCTTTAAATTTCATGTTTACCATTAGCACCTTAGTCCAAGCTACCACCATTTCCCTCTTACATTAGTGTAATTGGTTCCCAACTAGACTGTCTCAAGGTGTGCTCCTCTACAATTTGTTCTTTACACAGTACCTAGAATGTCACTCATCTGTGTTAATCCACCATGAGCTTCTTCCCAATAGATCTGTAGTTAAATTGACTCTTTAGCTCCTCCCTTTTTCTCCCTCCTTGCCCCATTGCGCTCTAGTCATGCTGCTCTTATTTCAGTTCCTTGGGCATGCCAAGCTTATTTTTGCCTTGGGAATTTTGTATTGCAATGTTCTTTCTCTGGCTGAGTCTCTATATTTTCTGAAAAAAAAAAAAATTTTGTGTGTGTGTAAAATTATATTTAAACCTAACTCTTACCCTATATCCTTTAAATATAAGCTTCATGGGATCAGGGTTCATGTTTGTCTCATGTCACTGTGTCCATATACCTAGAAAATGGTCAGACACATAGATTCTTTATAAACATTGAATCAATGGATAGTTAAGAGCATCAGATTTAGCACTGGATGGGCTGGTGTAAATTCCCAGCTCTTTCTTTCTTTCTTTTTTTTTTTTTTACTAGCTATATGATGATGATGCTAGGAAAAAAAAAAAAAAAAGGAGTTGGGAATTTACCTAAAGCCCATCTGATGCCAAATCTGATCTGATGGTCTTAACTATCCATGGTTTTTTTTTTTTTTTTTTTAAATATGATGTTAGGCAAATTGCTCAGTTTTACTAAACCTGTGTTCACATTATTAAATGAAGATACTAACAATGCCCATCTTTATAGTTGTTATGAAAACAAAATAAACGAGGTGTTGAGCATATTACCTTCCCTCCCCACCCCCAAATCTATAGTTTTGACTCTTATTACCCATGCCATACCCACCCCTGTTTTTAGTAGCCAAGGCCCTCTGGGAGTGCCTGGGTTAGTTTAATATAATAAAAATACAAATGACCGGTAAAATACTGGAGATTTCCTAAAATTATTATTAGGAAATGGTGTTATTCTACCATGGGAGCTCAGCAGTATCTTAGCTGAAATTTAATTCAGATGGAACATTTAAAAAGATTTATAAATTGAAGTATTAAAATATTGACCCTAGTTTCTTCCCAGTAGCCACCCCTTTCTCATTACCATGGCAACCCCAAAATCACAAGATGTGGGAGAGAGAATTTCTGATCCCATATTATCCAGAGACCTTTTCTCATCTTTGGATATTCCCACATTTACATAATCAACAAAGGGATCGAATATGAAAATATGGTACCTAAGTTATCGGTGGGGCTGCTTGGGATTGGGAATTCATCAGTGAAGTCTAAAGCAATTTTGAGGCAAAGCAAAGAACAAAGTTGAACACTTTAGGCAACTGTTTAATTATTCATTCATAACTAATCAACTTCAGGGGGTTTGGAATGGAGGGGGAATATATAATATTAAAAAATTTCTTATCTGAGATATAATTAGTATCAGGTTTTTATACAGCTATTAATATCATTCCATGACAGCTACTGTTGAAATTCTTATTATTGTGAGGTGGTGATATGTTGAAAATGAAGGCTCTTAGGCACTGGGGAAGAGGACAGAGTAATAAAGGGATAACTTTCAGAAGTCAGGGGTAATTTTGTGTAAAATTGGGTTGCTGATGATTAGCGTAAGTTTGGAAAAATGTTGCAAGCTACGCCCCAGCTTAATGAGCTGTAGAATGACATAATTAAAGATGGAAAATGATCCCGTGAGTGAATCATAGAGGAACTTTAGGGTCTACATAGGCGATACCCAGAAGGGGGTTTATGTCTTAAGTTTCTTAGCTTATTTTAATTGGAAAGGAAAAGCTATTTTCCTAATGATTCTTCCCTTTTATAAATTTTAGGAGAGAATTAACTGCCGCCTTATGGGCCACAAAGAGTAGATATCTAAGGTGGAATAAAAATCAGTTAACACTTTGTTTTTAGCATTTCAACATTTAGAAAGCACTGGACCCTAAAAAGCACCCAGCACAATGCTACACACTGGGGATTCAGAGGTGAAGTGGACATGGAGTAGACTGAGCACCTCACACACTAGTAGAAGAAAGATGCAAAATTTAAGATCTAATACGACTTAGAAAATGCTTTGATGCTTACAACTCAAAAGTAAAAGGACAAATAACCCAATTTAGAAATGGGCAAAGGATTCGAATAGATTCTTTTTCAAAGAAGAAATACAAATATCTAATAACCACATGCAAAGATAGTATCATTAATCATTAGGGAAACGCAAATAGAACCACAGTTTGATGCCCACTAAAAACACCACTAGGATGGCAATAATAAACAAGACGGGTAATAACAAGTGTTGGTGAAGATATGGAGATTTTGGAATCTTCGTTCATTGATGGTAGGAGTGGAAAATGCTATAGCTGCTTTGGAATAGAGTTTGGCAGTTCCTTAAAAAGTTAGACGTAGAGTTACCACTTAAAGCAGCAATTCCACTCTGTCATATATATCCAAGGGAAATTAAAAATATATGTTCACATAAACACTTAAACACAAATGTTAATAGCAGCATTATTCATAATAGCCAAAAGATAGAAACAACCCAACTGTCCATCAACTAATGAATGGATAAACAAAATGAGGTATATCCATACAATGAAATATTACTCAGCCATATAAAAGGAATGAAATATTGGTTCATGTTACAACATGAATAAACATTGGAAAACATGCTAAGCAAAAGAAGAAGCCAGACAGAAAAAAACCACATACTGTATGATGCCATTTATATGAGTCGTCTAGATTAGGTAAATCCATAAAGACAGAAAGTAGATTAGTGGTTGCTAGGGACAGGGTTAAGGGGGAATGAGGAGTTACTCCCAATGGATATGGAGCTTCTTTTAGGGGTGATAAAAATATTCTGGAATTAGATTAGTGGTGATGATTGCACAACTTTGTGAATATACTAAAATCTACTGAATTGTGTACTTTTAAAGGGTGAATTATATCTCAATAAAATCATTTTAAAAAGAAAATCGTTTGATAGAACCTTGAGCAAAATTTTTTGTGACCCCAGGGAGGCAGCAGTTCCCTCTCTCCAGTCATTGGTAAGAAAAGGAAACAAAAAATGCCTGAGGCCTATGATTTATGATAGTGGGCTAACTTTGATATACACTGTCATCTTGTAAAGAGTGTGGCCCCTTTAAAATTGTAACAGTTTCAGATGGGTTATCTGGAGAAAGTGACATTATCTATCTCCGTGTTAGCTGCTGAATGGTCTCACCCAGAGCAAGAACAGATGTGTAAGACGACTCCAGAAAGGAGTACACAGCTGAGCACAAGCTAGGTGCTCTGAGACTAATGAAAGAATCAAATCAGGTGTGTTAAATCATTAAGTGGTTGAATTGGTGTCAAGTCAGGCAGTCCAAAAACTCACTGCCCTCGAGTTGATTCCAACTTATAGCGACCCTGTAGGACAGAGTAGAAGTTCTTCATTGGGTTTCCAAGGCTGTTTTTTAAATCTTTATGGAAGCCGCAGAGCAGCTGGTGGGTTCGAATTGTGACCTTTTGATTAGCAGCTAAGTTCTTTAACCACGGTGCCCCCAGAGCTCCTTCAAGTCAGGCAAAGGGGGTTGATTTTGGGTAAGAGAATAAAGACACTACTAGTGGACCACATGGTTGGTAACAGTAGGAATTCAAGCAAGGACCCTGACCAGGATGGGCAGAATGGAGGCAGGCTGGAAGCAGGACTGACACTAGGACAAGCAGGGGTATGGTCATCTGGTTGACACCGACAAAAGGAAAATAGGTGAATACCACCACACTAGATCTGAGAATAAATAGCATAGTTTCCAGGTGGCAAGGTCTGCAACTGAAATCTTGTTGTTCATATAAAACTGAAATCTTGTTGTTCATATAGTACTTAGTAATTGCACTGGGCAAATCTGCTGTAAAAGACCTCTTTAAAGTGTTAAAAAGCAAAGATGTCAATTTAAGGATTAAGGTGTGCCTGACTCAAGCCATAATATTTTCAATCACCTAATATACATGTGAGAGCTGGACAATGAATAAGGAAGACTGAAGAATTGATTCCTTTGAATTATGGTGTTGGTGAAGGATATTGAACATGTCACGGACTTCCAGAAGAATGAACAAGTCTGTCTTGGAAGAGGTACAGCCAGAGCGCTCCTTAGAAGCAAGGTTGGTGAGACTTTGTTTCACTTACTTTGGACATGTTAACAGGGGGGAGGAGTCCCTGGAGAAGGAAATCATGCTTGATAAAGTAGAGGGTCAGCAATGAGGAAGGAGGAAGAACCTCAACAAAATGGACTGACACAGTGGCTGCAACAATGGGCTCAAGCATAACAACGACTGTGAGGATGGCACAGGGCTGAGCAGTGTTTTGTTCTGTTGTACATAGGGTCACTTTGAGTTGGAACCGACGTGATGGCATCTAACAACAATAACTTAGTAATCAATGAGTAAATAACACTCTAGGAAGAGTGTCAGCCTTTTAAGATTTTGTTCATTAGAGCTTTTCAGTAGTGATGGAAACACCATCGTCTTTTCCCTTTTGTTATTAGTAAAATAGAATCTTTAATTCTTTTAAAAAATGTTTTTATTGTGCTTTAGGTCAAAGTTTACAGCTGAAGTTAATTTCTCATACAAAAATTTATACACATATTGTTATGTGACAGTTGTAACCCCTATAATATGACAGCACACTCTGCCTTTCCATCCTGGGTTTCCTGTGTCCGTCCAACCGCTCCTGTCCCTTCCTGCCTTCTCATCTTGTCTCAGATAGGAGCTGCCCATTGGTCTTGTGTATCTAAGAAATCTTTTAAATGTCTCGCTAACTACTTCCCTAGAAATAGGAAACATTCTGTTCATAAGAACTGCATCTATATTATTACAGTAATGTGATAGTTAAGGTTGTGTGTCAGCTTGGCTGGACCATGATTCTCAGTGGTTTGATAATCGTATGATGGGATGAGATTTGATATTATGTGATCACCTCCATGATGGGATTTGCTGTGAGTAGCCAATCAGTTGAAAGGGAGTTTCCTTATGTGTATGGCCTACATTGAATATAAGTGGATATTCTGGCAAGGCTTGTAGGCTTTTGCTCGTTCTTGATTCTGCAGCTGGCTCCTGTTCATCTGACCTCCATTTCTTGGGACTTGAGCTAGCAGCTTACTGTGGTCTTGCCTGCGATCTTTGGGATTCATCATCTTCACAGCCTGTGAGCAAGAGCCCTGCTCTCCAACTTGCTTATCTTGGGTTCATCAGTCCCTATGGCTACATGCATCAGGAGAAACCTCTATCCTGACCCATGGACTCTGTATGTTCCAGCCTCTACAACCACGTGAACCATTTCCTTGGTGTAAATCTCTGTCTCTCTATATATTTATACACTTTACTGGTTTTGCTTCTCTAGAAAACCCAGCCTAAGACAAGTGGTAAGGCTGCACCCTGTCAAAGGTGGAAAATTGTGAGACCTGGAAAAACAAGGCAGCCCTGTCGAGTTCTGGTTCTCACAAGTTTCACTGTATTACATTTGTGGCTTTTAATATATGGCTTTCTTAATGAGACTTTTGTAAACTTTTATTTTAAAACTGAACTACCTCAATATGCTCACTTGATCTGTTCTTAAATTTTAACTTATTCATTCAATAACTTTCAGTAATGTTAATATATGCCTACCTTTCTTTTAATTTTCTCCATATCTTTTCAGAACGCAGTTTCTTTGGTCTGCGTTATTAAAAAACTGCTTTTTATTCAGTAAGTGGTAGAAAATGTTTAATTTTGTTTCATATCATGTTTCTAATAATCTTTGTTTAAAATTGCTTTATGCCAAGTTGGAATATTTCAAAATTGGTACATTCCTAAAGGTATATTATTAATGAACTTTTAATATTATATCCGTACACCCTTGAAAAGAAGATTTCACTTTATTGATATATTAGGTACTTTATACATAATTTTTTCAAGTATATAACCTCTGTATTTTAAATATACATTCCATGACATATGTTGTTGTTGTTGTTTGGTGCCATCGAGTCAGTTCCAACTCATAACGGCCCTGTGTACAACAGAATGAAACACTGCCTCGTTCTGCACCACCCTCAGAATCGTTATGCTTGAGTCAGTTGTTGCAGTCATTGTGTCAGTCCATCTCATTGAGGGTCTTCTCCTTCTTTGTTGACCCACTACTTTACCAAGTATAATGTCCTTCTCCAGGGACTGGTCCCTTGTGACAACGTGTCGAAAGTACGTGAGACAAAGTCTCGCCATTCTTGCTTCTAAGGAGCATTCCAGCTGCATTTCTTCCAAGACAGATTTGTTTGTTCTTCTGGCAGTCTATGATATAGTCAATATTCTCTACCAACACCATAATTCAAAGGCATCAGTTCTTCTTCAGTTTTCCTTATTCATTGTCCAGCTTTTACATGTATATTAGGCAACTGAAAATACCATGGCTTGGGCCAGATACACTTTAGTTCTCAAAGGGTCATCTTTGAGCAGCAGGTTTGCCCAATGCAAAACGTCACTTGATTTCTTGACTGCTGCTTTCATGGGCATTGATTGTGGATCCAAGTTAAATGAAACTCTTCACAACTTCAGTGTTTTCTCTGTTTATCATGAGGTTGCTTATTGATCCAGTTCTGAGGATTTTTGTTTTCTTTATGTTAAGGTGTAATGCATACTGAGTGGTTGTATGATCTTCATCAGTAAGTGCTTTAAGTCATGTTTACTTTCAGGAAACAAGGTTGTAAAGATTTATACAATATCATTTTCCCTCAATTATTTTAAGATTTTATGGTAATATTTTAAGCACATTTAAATGGGTTATTTCTTTATGAAAACATGGAGCTTAATTTTAATCTTTATTTAAACATTTAGTAAAATGGAACAAACCTGCACAACTATAATTAAGAGGTTTTTTTTTTTTTGAAGGACAGTGGTATGTGAAATAAATTGCATTTGTGTTATCAATCAGAAACTTGTTGTTGTTGTTAGGTGCCGTCAAGTCAGTTCTGACTCATAGCGACCCTATGCACAACAGAATGAAACACTGCCCTGTCCAGAGCCATCCTTACAATCATTGTTATGCTTGAGCTCATTGTTGCAGCCGCTGTGTCATTCCACCTTGTTGAGGGTCTTCCTCTTTTCCACTGACCCTGTACTCTGCCAAGCAGGATGTTCTTCTCCAGGGACTGATCCCTCCTGACAACATGTCCAAAGTATGTAAGACACAATCTCGCCATCCTTGCCTCTAAGGAGCATTCTGGCTGTACTTCTTCTAAGACAGATTTGTTCGTTCTTCTGGCAGTCCATGGTATATTCAATATTCTTCACCAACACCACAATTCAAAGGCGTCAACTCTTCTTTGGTCTTCCTTATTCATTGTCCAGCTTTCACATGCATATGATGCGATTGAAAATACCATGGCTTGGGTCAGGAGCACCTTAGTCTTCAAGGTGACATCTTTGCTCTTCAACACTTTAAAGAGGTCCTTTGCAGCAGATTTACCCACTGCAATGCATCTTTTGATTTCTTGACTGCTGCTATCATGGCTGTTGATTGTGGATCCAAGTAAAACGAAATCCTTGACAACTTCAATCTTTTCTCCATTTATCATGATGTTGCTCATTGGTCCAGTTGTGAGGATTTTTGTTTTCTTTATGTTGAGGTGCGATCCATACTGAAGGCTGTGGTCTTTGATCTTCATTAGTAAGTGCTTCAAGTCCTCTTCACTTTCAGCGAGCAAGGTTGTGGCATCTGCATAACGCAGGTTGTTAACAATCAGAAACTATCCTCCTTTAACTCTAGAGACTGAAAAGCAGGTGACTGTATGACTTAGGTACCCAACTTCAAACCCGTTTACCTCCTCCGTGTAGACAAATGATTAAATGCCTCACCAGCCTTTTAAGGAACTACTGAGAAAAGTTAAAAAAAATCATGATCCTTCATGTGTGAAAAACCTGAATATTTTCAGTGTCATATATTTAAGTTTTGTAGAGAATATTAATGTGGTGGTAAAAAGGAAATATAAATTGGGAGTAAAATGAAGTTATTTCCAGCAATTTTTATTTATATTGAAATCCATGGTGTCCATAGACTTTTAAATTTTTTCATGGTTATTACAAATATTATCTCATTACTTGGAACAGAAACTGGATTATGGGAAAAAGCATACGGGGACTTTAAAAGGGTAATATTCCTGAAAGAGATGGAACAGGTGTTAAATTGGAATTCCTCCAGAGTTCCATTATATGTAATAGTTCCAGTCTTCCCTACCCTCCTCTCTCTTTCATTTATTTTTTAAACATTTTTTAGGACTCAGATTCCTGGCGCCCCTCCCTGGAAGCCTTCCATAACATTCATGACTGGGTGTTATGGATTGCATTGTGTTCTCAAAAAATATGTGTTGTAAATCCTAATCGCCATGCCTGTGTTTATAATCCCATTTGCAAATGGGTTGTCTTTTTTATGTTAATAAGACAGGTTTAGTGTAGGCTATATCTTGAGTCAGTTTCTTACAAAATATGAAAGGTGGAGATTAAGGAAGCAGAGATGGGGGAAGAGAGATGTGAAGCCACGTGAAGATTGCCCAGGAGCAGAAGCTCAGAAGAGACGAAGTCCTTCCTCCAGAGCTGAGAGAGAGAGAAAAACTTCCCTAGAGTTGCACCCTGAATTTGGGTGCCTCCTAAACTGCAAGAAAATAAATTTCTGTTTGTTAAAGCCATCCACTTGCGGTGATTCTGTTATAGCAGCACTAGGTAACTAAGACACTGGGTTAGGGTTTTCAATTATATAAATACATAAACACTCTGTATTTTTCTCTATGCTGCAGTGTTAATCACACTCAGAGTATTACAATTTTATAATTTCTTGCCTTCCAGATTAGACTGGAACTGTATCCTGTCACCAGTGCTAAACCAGTGGTTCTTGTGTAATAATTATTTGATGATTGATTATCCCTCACCCTGGAAGAATTGAGTTGGCCATGTGCACCGAACTCTGGTGTATCACATGTAATGCAGAATTGGGGGAGGGGTAACATTGGGGAAAAATATGTCCGGAGATATAAATTTAAAGTCAGAACATTTGGAAAAGAATGTTTTCCTCTTTATGTTCTTGTATTTTAGAGCAATGGGAAATATTCTTGACTAGAAATCAAGACTTCTGAGCTCTAATTCTTGCTCTTCAATGGCATCTGCACCTATGTGATGTTGGATAATCCTTGTAACCTTTCTGAACATCAGTTTCTGCATTTGTAAAGAGAAGAAACGTAATTTGGTGATTTCCAGGGTTTCTTTGAGCACCTATATTATTACTATTTGAAGAGCAACATGACACCAGTGACAAGGCTGGGTCCTAACCTGAGCAAACGTCCTTTTAAGGCAGGGCTAGGTATTGATTTGCTTCGTCAAATGTCTGTAAACACTAGTGGAAGCAGGAAACACTGAGAACTTTCCTGATTCATGGTCAAACTGAGGTATGTTGCTCATTTCATACTATTTCAAGAGTTCCAGAAATTAAAATTATAATTGGGTTGCTCCTGACACATAGATGTAATGGCTTGAGGAAGAAGATGTTCAAATATACAGTGGATTTCAACCAAGCTGAAATGAGGTTACCGATTTGCTGTAGATAAATTACCATTGGAAAAGTACAGGGTGCATTAGGTATAACTGCTAATGTAACAAACAGACCGAATAATGTAGTGGGACAAGTAAGTTCTTTCTCTGCCCCACAATTTTCCTGGAATAGTATGGGAAAGTTATCTTCCATTCATTTATTCAGGGACTTAGGTTTCTTTCAAGTCATTTCTCTAGGACATGTTTGTGATCTGCTTGGTTAAAACTGTTTCACTGCTACTTCCTGGTTCCATTTGAGGCTAGAGAGGAGAGGATGAATGCGGGGAAGCACACGTGCAATTTTTTTAAGGCCTAGGCCTGGAAAAGAGCCCTGGTGGGCTGGTTAAGTGCTACGGCTGCTAACCAAAAGGTCGGCAGTTCAAATCCACCAGCCGCTTCTTGGAAACCCTGTGGGGCAGTTCTACTCTGACCTGTAAGATTGCTCTGAGTTGGAATTGACTCCCTGGCAATGGGTTTAGTTTTCTTGGGTTTAAGCCTGGAAATTGCACACAGCCTTTGGCTCACATTCCTTGCTTAGAAGTAAGGGGGGTTTGGAAATGTAGTCCCCAGCTACGTTACCAGAAAGAAGGGAAGAGCAGATTTTGGTGGATAACTTGAAATCTCTACCAATTTTACGACTTTCAGTAATTAGAAGCGAAGTGGTCAGCTGCATTCAGGATGCAATTTGAATTATTGATGCACTTTTTTTTGACTCATTCATCATCATGTTACAAAAATACTATGGTTAAATGGAATTTAGAAAGTTATGTAGAATGCTATGTAACCATTAAAATACTTTTATAAAAGAATAGTTAATGAAATGAAAACGAGTTCACAATATGTAGTTAATTTTAACTAAAAGTTACAAAAAGTGCAATGAAATAAAGTAATTTTTGTAAAATATATTGTTTGGGTAAGTATAGAAAAAAGATTAGATAAAGTCCTAAATGTTACTGTTGGTTATTTCTGGTAGCAGTATTTAAGTGATATTTATTTATTTATTTTTCTACTTGTATATCTGTATTTTCTAAATTTGGGTGAAAATATGTTTATTTGGGTAATAAGCAAAAAATAATAAACAATTATATTAAAGAACAAGAGTTTTGTGATGACCCAGGAGAAGTTAAATTCACGTTCACTGAACTTCAGCTACTGATTCTGGCAGAAGTAGTAATCTCTTTGGTCAAAAGCAGTCAGGTGGACTTGATGGTCTCCCAAAGAAAATATGCCAGAAAACTTGGGATGTAGATAAAAATGGTAATTGTGACTTACGGTCCTCTTTCACTGATATAAGAGCTGTGCTAATAGTAAAGCAAAAGCATATTGTTACGCATTCCCATGAAGTCTTATCACAAAGCCCATAAAAGCACATAAATGTCTTTCTTCCCAAAATCAGTGAAGCAAAATGTCTACAATGAGTGCAGCATAGAAAAGATAAGTCTTTTTTTTTCTTATCTAAATGGCTCAGTTGGTTAAAAACTCCAGTCATCCATTATTTACTACCCTGAGCTTGGATTCCACATTACTTTTGGTCACAATCAAATTAAACAAGAGAACAAATTTTTCATCATTGGAAATTTTCATTTTCCTTCTATGATGAGATATAGCTGGACTGTTGGAAGGTATTTTTTCCACACAATTAAGACAAATAGTCAATTTAACTTACTTTAACTAGTCAGGCTGAGTTCATTTTCCTATCTAAGTCAAAAGTAGAAAGAGATTTACAAAATAGAAGCCTTAACATTACCATCCGTATTCTCTCTTTTTATTAAGAAGTTGTGAGATATGTCCATTAGGAATATGTATGTTGTTGTTATTATTGTGTGCTATCCAGTCATTTCTGACCCATAGCAATCCATAGAGTTTCCTAGGATAAAATCTTTACAGGAGCAGATCTCCAGGTCTTTTCTCCAGTGGAGTTGCTGGTGGGTTTGAACTGCTGAGTTTTTGGTTAGCAGCTCAGAACTTAACCATTGTGCAACCAGGGCTGCTTTAGTGTATAGAAACAAATATTCCAGTCAATTTATAATTAAAATAATCTGAACTGTAACCAAGCTCCTTGCTGACCCTTCTCTATTCCCATTAAAGGAAATAGTATCCTGTAACCTGTGGGTGAGACCAGATGGCTTGCTGCACATTCTTTCTTGCCCTTGCAGTCCCTGGAATGCCTTCCAGATTACCACCTGGAACTTGAAGTCACTACTTACTCCTTAGGCAAAGGTCTGCTCTGTGGTAGAGCCAGGAGATGGAGTGGGCCAGCTTTTCCTACATTTTTGCCCCCTAATTTCTGTAGTCTCATGGGACTGCTTTTGGTAAATACTGAATTTAGACCTTAGTTTTGTCTCTGTATTGACCCAAGTCTGCTATTTGCCTTATCCTCTGGCATTTGGGAAGCACATTGTGCACATGTTATTGATAGCACAACACATGTAGTGAGGGCTATGAAGGATTTAGGAAGCCTCTCATGTTTGTTCACACATTTTTGTTGTGTGTTCAGAAAGCAGATACAGCACAGAACATACTACGGAGTTACTGGTTGTAGATGAAAGAGACCCGTGGCTGTAGAGTTGATCCTGACTCATAGTGACCCTATAGGACTGAGTAGAAATGCTCCAGAGGGTTTTCTAGGCTGTAATCTTTACAGAAGCACACTGCCACATCTTTCTTCTGTGGAGCTGTGGTGGGTTTGAACTACCAACCTTTTGGTTAGCAGCCAAGCACTTAACTACTGTGCCACCAGGTCTCAATGAATTGTCAGAAGAATGAACAAACCTGTCTTGGAAGAAGTACAGACAGAATGCTCCTTAGAAGCAAGGATGGTGAGACTTTTTTTTACCTTGCATATGTTATCAGGAAGGACTAGTCCCTGGAGAAGGATATCATGCTTAGTAAAGTAGAGGGTCAGTGAAAAAGAGGAAGAACCTCCATGAGATGGAGTGACACAGTGGCTGCAACAATGGGTTCAAACATAGCAACAATTATGGAGCTGGCAAAGGATTGGGCAATGTTTTGTTCCATAGTACATAGGGTCGCTATGAGTTGGACTACTCAATGGCACCTAACAACAAGAAGAGAGATTGAGCCTTATTCTTCATTAATCTTCTGTCTAGATAAACTGCATAATCTGCAAGAAATTTGGAACTGCTTTATGTAGTCAAATAATGTGGAATAGCAACAATTAGAAGGTTAAAAAAACTACTTGAGACAGCGACAGTTTTAATACTGTATTTTGTAGTGAACAATAGCTATGTACTAATTCATATACCAACATAATTTATGAACAGCCAGTATTTATCTTAGAGAAAATAATTCATTTTACTAGAACTTGCTGACATTTCTTGAAAGGGCAGATATTTATTACAAGATGTTGCCTTGATCTTCCTACCGTTGTATTCCAGGAAAAATGCTAAAATGGGTATGAAAAAAACCCAAACCTGTTGCCGTCAAGTTGATCCCCACTCAGCGACCCCATAGGACAGAGTAGAATTGCTTCATAGGGTTTCCGAGGAGCAACTGGTGAATTCAAACTGCTGACCTTTTGGTTAACAGCCGAGCTCTTAACCATTGTGCCACCAGGGCTCCAAAATGAGTATATGTGCAATAAAATTTGAGTTGTGGGTAGAAATTCAGAGGAAGTTTTATTATCTTGAAACTCAATATTATATTGCCATATTTTTCTGTCTGAGGTTTAAGCACAGAATTTCATCACGTGATTGTGTGAAACAGCAAGTGCAGGCAAATATATTAGAAATAAAAATAAAGGGTTGTTGCTGTTGTTTTTGTTAGGTGCCGTTGAGTCAGTTCCTGTGTACAATAGAACGAAATACTGCCCGGTTCTGTGCCATGGCCACGATCGTTGTTATGCTTGAGCCCATCATTGCAGCCACTGTGTCACTTCATCTCATTGAAGGTCTTCCTTTTTTTGTTGACGTTGTACTTTAACAAGCATGATGTCCTTCTCCAGAGACTGATCTCTCCTACCCAGCATGATGTCCTTCTCCGGGAACTGATCTCTCCCAACAACATGTTCCAAGTATGTAAGACATAGTCTCGCCATCCTTGCTTCTAAGGAGCTTTCTGGTTGTGCTCTTCCGAGACAGATATGTTTGTTCTTTTGGCAGTCCATGGTATATTCAATATTCTTCGCCAACACCACAATTCAAAGGCATCAACTCTTCTATCATCCTTATTCATTGCCTGGCTTTTGCATGCTATTGAAAATACTATGGATTGGGTCAGGCGCACATCTTTGTCTTCCAGCACTTTAAAGAGGTCTTTTGCAGCAGATTTGCCCAAGGCAATGAGTATTTTGATTTCTTGATTGCTGCTTCCATGGATGATGATTGTGGATCCAAGTAAAATGAAGTCCTTGACTACTTAAATCTTTTCTCTGTTTATCATGATGTTGCTTATTGGTTCAGTTGTGAAGATTTTTGTTTTCTTTATGTTGAGCTGTAATCCATACTGAAGGCTATGGTCTTTGATGTTCATTAGTAAGTGTTTCAAGTCCTCTTCACTTTCAGCAAGCAAGGGATGTGTCGTCTTCATAACGCAGGTTAATGTGTCTTCCACCAATCCTGGTGACCCATTCTTCTTCATATCATCCTTACTTAGAAGTAAGTAATGGCTTTTAAACCTGCTTCTGAAAATACTCAGCATCTTCTGCAAGCAGTGCATGAAGCTCGGCTTGGGGATTGTATCAATGAAATTGTGACATAACCATCAACTGTTTGGTTCAGGAGTTGAGTTGAAGAGAAGACTTTAGTTGGTTACGGTAGAGGAGAAAAGCTGAAGGACTTGGTGGTAACATCAGTTGGAAAGAATAGAGGCAGAATTGGCTAAAATATATTTTCCTTTCTTCCATTGACCTTGTTGGAAGTGCGCATGGATTTAGTGTTGCAAATATGCAGTTTAGGGACTACAGGAGCAATTAACTAGTGATAGTGCTGATGGTGAACTTAAAAAATTTGACTACTGTATTTTAAAAGTCAGTTGTATTATAGTAGTAATAGGATAGTAAATAGTCAAATATTATTTTATAATTTTGGGGTACAAGTTAAGATATATTCTCATTTCAGGAGTTAATCCTGTGATGATGATGCTCAGCTTCAGTCTTTGCTTAATTGAATTTTTATTTAAATACTATGTCATTTAGCACTTAACCAAAATGTACTTCTGTTGCACTTAAAACACACACACACATACACATATATATATATGTATTTTTTTTTCTTTCTGAAGATCAGGGTAATTTCAGAAGGGAATTATAGTGTAAGAATTTAGGGTCCAACAAACTTGGTCTTTCTGTTGGATTCAGGAAGAAAGAACACACTCTCGTTCTTGACTGACTCTCTCGCTTTCAGGTTGGCACGTGTCTCCTAAGCATCCTTTCTTCATGCTCTCAGTTTGCAACTCCAATCTCTCTCCACAGAAACCTGCTTCTAAAAGGATCCTTCCACCTTCCCCAATACAGTGCCCCAAATCTGGACTGTACACTCTAAAGAAATGCCCAGTACTCACGCTGTCTGGCCTTGAGTTTCACAGGTCTTGGGGGTGGGAGGAGTAGAAGTTAGTAGGGGGAGGCGATGGGCTCCTATACCCATCCCATGAGCTAGAAAAATACCTTTCCTTCAAGTTGCCTTCTCAATACTCCTGTAGTCGGAGCTCCAGACCTGCTAGTTCATTTCTATTAATTATTAAATTAATGACCTACTAAAGTAATCACCTCTCTTCCAAGGACAAACATTAATTTTTATGGGACAGTACAGTGTTAACTCATATTGAGAAATAATATTTCCTCCACCGTCAAGGTATCTGCTCTGGCTTGGAGTCATTGAATCCTCATCACTGCATTGAAGGGCTTTGGCTTTCTTTACTGCTCTGTTTGAGGCCCAGGTGAATCATAAAAGAGGAACATTAGCCATTAATACCCACTCTTACTTGCATGTTGGGATGGAATCTCTGTTCCATTATGTTCTTTAGAGTAAATAGCATCCCTTTGATAGAAAAAAGAAGGAAGGCTAGCAGTGACCCATATTTCCTTAATGCCTACACAATCATTTTTTAGGCGTATTGCTAAGGTGGCATTTTCAACAAAGAGGAAGGAGGTGAGGGAGTGAATTATGTTGACATTGGGGGAAGAGAGTCTTAAGTAGAGGAAACAGCAAGTGCAAAAGCCTTGAGGAAGCCTGGACTGTTCCACAAACTGCTAGGAGACCAGTGTGCCAGAGAGGAGTGAGCCAAGGGGATAAGCAGGAGGAAACAGGGTCAAAAAGACCATGGGAGTTTTAAATACATTTAATTCAATTATTTTAAAGTACGATTCATTTTAAATTTACTCCACCATTCAACAAACTTTTTTATTTTTTATACTTTATATAGCTAGATTCTGAGAAGATTTAATTTGAAAGGGTGTAATATTCCTTGCCCCCTTTACATAAAAAAAAAAAAAATTTTTTTTTTTTTTTATATAGCACATCAAAAATTAAATTGAGATCTTCCAGACATCAGAGCTTAGAAAAGGTTTTGTAATGGAAGGAAAAGGGCTGAGCACTTTTTTCTTTCTTGATTCCTTTTCTACGAGAAAAGTGGACCATAGATAGGATGTTTAAGATGTTGGTGGTGGGTGGGAGTGGGCTTTGTTTGTACTGCTTAGTTTGTTTTACACAGTGGAAGTAAGTGGCTAAAGACCTGCCTCCCTTTCTATTCTCCCTAAGTGAGGCTGCGATACCGTAGAATCTTCAGTGGTTTTCAAACTGCACCCTGAGAAGCAAGGCTTAAAGATTCTGAGTCGGTGTGTCTGAGGCTGTTCCATGTGAAAGGGACTAATAAGGTTGGCTTTATGTCCCCCTGCCATTACTTCAACAATTAGTTTTTACCTGTTTTGTATATTAAACCAAAAAAAACCCAAAAACCCCTAAACCTGTTGCTGTTGAGTCGATTCTGACCACTGCGGTCCTATAGGATAGGTTAGAACTGCCCCATAGGGTTTCCAAGGAGTGGCTGGTAGAGTTGAACTGCCGACGTTTTGGTTAGTAGCCAATCTCTTAACCGCTGTGCCACCAGGACTCCATTTTGTATGTTTCTGTAAAAGATTTGTTTGAAGAAAATATTCTTGAACTAAAAAAAAAAAGTTTAAAATTAGTTACCTTAAAAGAAGCTTCTGTTCAAATATCTTATGCTTACAATTTCTATAATTTAAACATCACTATGATTAAAACAAGGAGTCTTGGTGGCTCAGTTGTTAAGCACTCTGCTGCTAAACGAAAGGTCGGGGGTTTGAACCCACTAGCCATTCCGGGGGAGAAAGATGTGGCAGTCTGCTTTGGTAAAGATTACAGCCTTGGAAACCCTATGGGGGAGCTCTACTCTGTCATACAGGATTGTTGTGAGATAGAATCAGCCCCGACTGCAAAAGGTTTTTGTTGTTGTTGTTGTGGTCTATGATTAAAACAAGGAACCCTTGTACTGCAGTGGTTAAGTGCTCTCTTGCTACCCGAAAGGTTGGCAGTTTGAACCCACCTAGGGTCTCCGAGGAAGAAAAGACTTGGAGATCTGCTCCCGTAAAGATTACAGCCTAGGAACCCTGTGGGGCAATTATGTAACATGGGGTCGCTACGAGTCGAAATTGACTCGACCACACCCCGCAAAAACAACATGATTAAAACATAAATATATTTGGGAAGATTAAAGGGATTAGGCCAGGAAGAAATGTCACATCAGAAATTCTTTGCTTAAGTGTCTTATACCAATCAGATTGCTTTTCTAACACCTTTTCTAGTTCCACATGAGGAGTGGGGAACGTTGAGTAAAAGGGAAGAAGAGATGTAACTTTGGAATATCTGATGTTGGAGGAAAGGCAAGCCAAGGTGACTCACACTGAGAAAATTTTGATTAGCCCAAGAATGAAGACATTGAATTCTTGTGGAGTAACTAAGAGGTTATGAGAGAGTGTTAGTAGCACAGAGGTGAAAGGGCATGAAAAACAAAATCTATTTTAAAACTGGGGTTTGTGCTGGCTGTTTTCTTGTTTTTTACACGTCTGGGGTGATGTGGTTCTGTAGGGGAAGCACAGGGCTACATCCCAGGCCTGGGTCCAGGATTAGCTGGAAGAGCAGCCAAAGAGAGTGTGTATGCATGCTACAAAACTTGTGGCTGTGCTCATGTGCAACTTAAAGGAAATTATGATTGGGTTGCTGGGTTAAAGTCAACTGACTAACTATTGGAGTCCAAATAAAATTCAGTTTTCTGTCCTTGGCATTTTTGGTATTTTCTCATTAGGAAAAACCTGGACTGTTTTGTGGACAACAACAAGATAAACTCCATGTGCATATTCCAGAAATGTTTTTGTAGAAAACACTTCTGATCATGGTGTAATCTTTACAACATGTCAATAATATTCTTAAGTCTCAAAAAAAAAAAAAAAAATCCAATTGATTAAATTAACTGAATTCTGTCTTACTTTCTATTAGAATTTAGGCTGCATCTGAAAATGAGAGTTCCAACTCTCAAGATTATGTAGTGCAGAGCGAATATCAGAAGAATGTAAATTGAGAACATTTAAGTGTATTCCGTGCATTTGGCTGTTTCACACAGACTTGGCAATGTTCTATCTCTGTGTCGCAAATCCATCATATACAAATTAGGATGGTAATGCCTCTTAGGGACTGCGTGCTTATACAGAGTTTTCCTATTTATCTGATAGAACAAATTCAGTTTCCCCACTTGTGTCACCTGGTTCAAGGTGCTGCCTCTAAATTCTGTAAATTTGTATTGCCTAACCCCTTGAAAGACTGGCAGGTTGATGTGGAATAAACCAAATTTTATCACTCATCAAAGGCAGTTATGTAACCTCTTCACCATGCTCTGACAGCTGGACTGAATGTGGATGCTGAACTTCACCACTAGAAGGGATGTCCTCTGAAAAGAAAGCCACTAGGAATCATGCAAGGGACACAGTTTGTTTAAGCAAATATTTTTCAAAGCCTGTTCACCTCCATTAATTCTGGCAAATTTAATCTGACTCATTGAAGGAGCAAATGCACTCCACCTCTCCAGCAGGCATTAACTATTGCTGAGGCATATAAATGTTTTCTGTCCTCCTTCGAGCTCTGTTTCCTCTTCAGTGGAACCGTGATGACACAAAAGCCCTTGAGGCGTATCTGTGGCTCCTTCTGCTATTGCGAAATTTACTTGTGAATTTGAGGACTCAAATTTTGCATGTGAGTTGAGCAAATTCTATTAATTGTGTCAAGGAGGCAGGAAAACAAGCTGATGAGTTTTAAGCACTTTTTTCAACACAATCTATTGCAAGAAGACTTTTAGTATCAATCAGATGGGAACCAATCAGCATATTGTTTTCTGTTGAGAAAGAGGAAAAACAGTTCCCAGACTTTGTTCCTATAAACTGTTTTGCATATAGATCTTAGGTACTTCTAATGAAAAGTCTGGGAACTGTTTTTCCTCTTTTATGACAGTTTTTTTTTTTTTTTTTTGGAGTGGAAATGCTGTGTTACGATTTATGTGATTTAGGTAAAGAAGGCTAGATGAAATCCCTTGTTTTAGTTCTGGGATAGTAGAAGTAATAGCTCCAAGATACCGAATGTTTATTATGTGCTAGGCACTGTGCCATCTCCTTTATATTTAATCCTCACTGGAAGCCCAAGTATGAGGTTTAAGTGTTCTCCCACTATATAAATGATAAAATGGAAGCTTAGGGAGATGAAATAACCTGTCTGAAGTCACGCATAGGATTAAGTGGCACCTATTTTTTTTTTTTTAAGGACTTTGAACCCAGAATTTGTCTGACATCAAAATCTATGCCTCACCCTAACCTCTTTCCTATATAAACTCAAAGCAGAGAGAAGATTTTAATCTTTGGCCCATTAGGTCGTAAATACATACTAACTGAGGAATTGTATCTTCTGAGCATGAAAAGAGAGCATCCTCCATCAAAATTACTGATGTAGTAAAAAGATATGAGATGGAAATTTTCCCATTATTTTTCAGGTACCCTGCTTGCCTTTGGGTTCTGAACAAGTACAACACACAATCTCCATTTCAATTTCCAGGAACCTTCCCACTTTGGGCATAAGAGGGTGTCTTAGTCATCTAGTGCTGCTACAGCAGAAATGCAAGTGAATGGCTTCGACAAACAGAGGTCCATTCTCTCACAGTCTAGTAGGCTATAAGTCCAAATTCAGGGTGTCAGCTCCAGAGGAAGGCTTTCTTTCTCTGTCGGCTCTGGAGGAAGGTCCTTGTCCTCAATCTTCCCCTGGTTGAGGAGCTTCTCAGGTGCAGGTACCCCGTGTTCAAAGGACAAGCTCTGCCCCTGGTGTGGCTTTCTTGGTGGTGTGAGGTCCCCAACTCTCTGCTTGCTTCTCTCTTCTTTTATCTCTTAATAGATAAAAGGTGGTGCAGGACACACCCCAGAAAAACTCCCTTTACATTGGATCACGGATGTGACCTGGGTAAGGGTGTTACAATCCCACCCTAATCCTATTTAACATAAAATTGCAATCACAAAATGGAGGTCAACCGCACAATACTGAGAATCAAGGCCTAACCAAGTTGACACACATTTTGGGGGGGGGGGTCACAATTTAATCTATGACAGAGAGCATACCTTCTAGGAACATAACTCTATGGCATAGCATGATCAGTAGCCCATAGATAGGCAATTTATTTGATCGGAATAAAACTAGAATCAAATATAATCAGAATATCATCATTTGACAGCTTTCTAATGAAGTAACACACCTTGGCAAAATCATCCATGCTGCTAATATCACAAAGGGACCAATTGGGTAACATAATATGGTTCTCACTGCATTACCTATGAAGTATTGCAAAAAAAAAAAAAAAATTAACCTGATTCACGTAAGCCTTCAAATATAACTGCCAGTTTATAAGAGCAAAAGAACAGAGGAACATGTTAAACAACACCATGGTGATTTAATCTGCAAAATCCAGAAAGAAGGATGTCTATGGGACAAACAACCCTGTATCTCTAATAAATAAATTAAAAGAGGGGGAGGGACAGAGGGAAGAGAAACAATATATTTAAGAGAGTTAAGAGATATTGCAAGTAGCCAAATTGTGGACTTTGTTTGGTTCCTATTAGAACAAGTCAACTGTTAAAAATAATTTTGAGTGTTTAGAGAAATGTGAACACTGACTAGATATTTGCTGTTATAATAGTAGCATTGTTATTAATTTTTTATGTGTGACAATATAATTGCAGTTATGTTTTAAAAAGGAATTCTTAACCTTTAGAGATAGATACTGAAATATTTAGAAATAAAATGGTACATCTGACATTTACATTATAATGAAGTAAAATAAGATTATCCATAAATTATGATGGTTAGAGGTGGATTATAGATTTGTGAGTAGATTATTCTATCCATTCTAATTTTGTTTATGTTTGAAATTGTCCATAAAAACTAGTATCAACACTATTATTATCAATGCTATCTTACAAAAAATTTTAATTGCCTAACTATACAGGAAATAGCCATAAGAATATGTTTAATTTTGGGGCCCTGGTGGCATAGTGGTTAAGAGCTATGGCTGCTAACTAAAAGGTTGGCAGCTCGAATCCACCAGGCACTCCTTGGAAGCCATATGGGGCAGTCCTAATTTGTTCTGTAGGGTCGCTGTGAGTTGGAATTGACCTGAAGACAATGGGTAGTAATTGATTTTAGATATGGAGAAGGCTGTCCTTGGGGAGCTCCATGCTGAAACTGGATTTCAAAGCAATTCAGGTAACAGTTCCAGCTTGGCCAGGGTGAGGGTGGGTGGATGGGATGATGCAGAAAGGAGGGGTTATTGGGTTTTTTTGTTTTTATTTTGACAGCACTCAATCTAACCCTTAGTTACACTTCTCATTTTCCCCAAGCAGAAAAGAGACCAAAAACAACCAATTTCTTTACCTATTGAGCATTCTGAGTGGTACAAATGGTTAAGTGCTGGACTACTAACTGAAAGGTTGGTGATTCAAACCCACCCAGAAGTGCCTCAGAAATGAGATGTGTTGAAATCTCTATGAAGTGCAGTTCTACTCTGCAATTCAGCGTCACTAGGAGTCAGAACCAACTCGACGGCAGCTAACAACATTGAGCATTCTAATTTACCTTCCTAAGCACAGTAACACCAGGCACCTGCTATGATCCCATACTTGATGTATGTCTCCTCCACTGGGTTGTAAGTGCAGGAGGGAAAAGATATTTTCTGACTGTTTCACCACTGTGTACCTAGGGCTTTTGAAAAGCACCTGGCATATCGCTGACTCTTCATAAATATTTGTTGCAAAATTAAATACATGAAAGAATGAATGATGAACATAAGCAAGTACATACATTTTGGAAGTTAAGAGGCAAGATCTACCTTAAACCAAAAAAAACCTGTTACCGTCGAGTCAGACTCATAGCGACCCTATAGGACAGAGTAGAACGGCTCCGTAAGGTTTCCAAGGAGTAGCTGGTGAATTCGAACTGCCAACCTTTTGGTTAGCAGCCAAGCTGTTAACCACTGTGCCACCAGGGTTCCAAGATCTACCTTACATGGAAGTAAAACAGGTGGTGGTCTTTGTAGAATGATATGAGGAATACTGGGAAAACGAAAAACCACTGAAAAGACTACTATAATTCAGGTGCTGTAATACTTGAAACCTCACCATTAAAGTGTCATTCATGTGTCACCAGAGTCACATTATGACTTCTCCAGAAAGTTCTCTCTGAAAAAAAAATAGTAACAAATATCCTGGATGTGTATTAACTTATGAAACTGTTCTTGTTTCTTTGTGATCTCTGGGGCAGAGGAAAGCAAGGAATGGAGACACAGAGGGAGGTTTTGGGCTTAAGACAATGGTTTCCTCCTTCATAATTTTGCACTTTACCTTCTTTCAGCAGGTGAACTGAAGTGCATGTTACATGTACCAGTGGTGATTTTGGGGGGGTGGGTTTAGGGGCCATACACTTTCTGAAAACAACACATTGTTTTTTTTATTTATGATGAGAACAGCAGTGATTGAAAAGGTTGCCTCTCTACTATGCTTTTATTGGTTGGCCCTCTGGGACCAGATGCCAGGCAAAAGCTAATTCAGTGGAGTTTCTATTTCATGTCTGGGTACTAAATTCCAGAGACTTTAAGAAGCCTCTCATGGGCCATTGCAGCTTGAATACTAAAAGTAATTTAGAGTATGAGCTTGAGTATGAATCTCAAGTCTTTCCTGCACTCTAAAACTGTAGGGGAAATGATTCATTTTTCTTAAGCCTCAGTCCCTGTATGTTAGAAAAGTTATAATAACATCACCAACTCAAAAAGTTGTCGTGAGTGCAGTGTCCCTTTCTTCTCTGTTTTCTGAAAAACTTAGTGTAAGAGTGGTATTTTTTCTTCCGTAAAAGTTTGGTAGAATTCACTAGTGAAGCCATCTAGGCCTTGAGCTTTCTGTGTGAAAAGTGTTTTTTATTGTCTACAAATTCAATATATGTGATATATGTCCTTCTTTTTCATAATTATCTATTTGCTTCCAGGCTAGATTTATTTTTTCCATCATTTAACTTTTTATTATTATTTTATTCATTTTCAAGAAATGAATTAGTTTTTTTTATATTTACTTGTCTTTATTTCATTTATGCCTTTTCTTGTTTCATAATTTCCTATTCTGATTTAATGAGCATTTTTTGTTCATTTATCTTAAACATGCCTATTTCAAAGTCTTTGTAACACTTTATCTCACACGTTGATTTTTACTGTTGCCCATTGATTTACATTTCATTTGTTTATTTTGTTTGCTTTCTTAGCACTAGCTAAGAGAGAGAGCTAGGTGGCATATCTTCATGTATTTAGGCAGGCTCACTTTAAGGGTGTTTTTTGTTTTTTTATTTTCTCTCTTCTTCTCTCCTTCCTTTTCTCTCCACTCTGTCTACGGGTCTTGCCATTTCTTCCACTGGTGTTATCAAGCTGCAGTTCAGAAACCAGGTTTTCAAATGACATTTTATAACCCTGCCATCTGCAATATTAGAGATATAGTAGGTCTAGTCACAAAGCTGTTGGGTGGCTTAACTTAGTTCTTACACACAAAGCTGTATTTGTCCCATACAGGTCTTTTATTTTTTATATAAATTCCTTTTTTTAAGCAGGAATTGATTTCAGGCTCATTTTAGGAGCTGAGAAGTCCCACTTCATATCCTGAATTCTGGCAATGAGCCTGACTTTATTACACACCTCAGAAGTCACTCTTAGCCCTGGCTACCCTTAGAAGGAAACCCTGGTAGTGTAGTGGTTAAGTGCTATGGCTGCTAACCAAAGGGTCGGCAGTTTGAATCCACCAGGCGCTCCTTGGAAACTCTACGGGGCCATTCTACTCTGTCCTATAGAGCTGCTATGAGTCGGAATTGACTCGACGGCACTGGGTTGGGTTTGGTTTTTGGTTTTACCCTTAGAAGCTGAATACTCACCTAAAACCCAGACTGTAAGTCCCTTAAATTTACTTCTTCAGTCCCACCTGCCTTTTACTGTATTCTATCCAATTTCTGCTTGTTTCTGAGCCCAGCCATGCCATTCATTTTTCTTTTTTTTAAATAAATTTTCTATTTTCATCGCTAATATTACTGTTATTATTTCTTTTGTTACGTTTGCCTTAGACAGTCTCACTATTCTCTTTAGACCTTGGATACTTGCCTAATACCCAGGCCTTGGTGTGTAAACACCCTTTGTTGAATACTACAGACATACTATTTGGCTCCAAATTGTTGGGCTCCAAAGCTAACATGTTTTTCTTAGTTTTAATAAACTAAAAGGATTTGTTGATGCTATAATATTGGCTTCTCAGAAGATAACAGAACTTTGGCTGGTATTTTGAAAGTTTCCAGAACTTCAATTTTTGTTTATGTTGGAATTTCTTGTATCGGTGGCTTTTTCTGTTCTTTGAACGTTATGCTGCCTAAAGTTATTTGAAAAGGAATGATGAAGGTCTTTGTGCATATATGAAGCCTATTCTCTTACACAAATTTATTTCCAGAATAGGCTGAGTGCAATTTGCTGGGAGTAAAACAGCCAATTCCTCTGAGCAATTGTTTTTTATTTCTTTTCTTTCCAGACACTACTTTTTAATCTGAGAAAAATAGCCAATCTTGTTCTTTTTCATGCAGGTTGATTCTTTTTCTTTTCTCCTTTGTGCCTCTGCACAAATTTCTAAAGGTGGGTTAGTTGTTTAATATCTTTAAGAGGCGTTTTGGCCACTGCCCAGGATAGCAATGAAATATCTTTGGCGTGAAGGGAGAAGTTTGCTATTTTGGGTACCATTTTTTCAAGGCCTCAGATGATCATGCCGGGAAAGTATGCATATTGTCTCAATGAGCTCTTCAGAGTATAACTCTCTGCTGGCTGACTCTTCAAGTTCAGTCCCTATGTACAGGTACAGTAAATGGCTACCTCAGCCATTACATTTGAAGAGGGCCAAAAAGCTTGCATGTACCTCAAGAAGTTCCCCTATTGATTTGAACAAGTCTCTATTATCTATTATTAGTCTCACTTGCAGGGAAATCATATCTGGTTGTGTACTCTGGGCACTGCACAGCCTAGGAGGAAGTTTTTCACAAAGACTGTGATGCAAATGGTGCCCCCTATGTTTCTACATTGCATTCACTATTTTCTGGGGTGGTCCTGCTGACTTATTGAGGTAAACCATTTCCCCCAGGAAGCTGCTGTTCAAATACTAGTTAAATTAACTAAATACTAGCCATGAACACATTTCTGCAAAAAATAGGCATAGAGGGGATGTGTTTAGATTAGGAAATTTAAATAGATCTGTTACAGATTGAACCGTGTCCCCCAAAATATGTGTTATAAATCTTAACCCCTATACCTGTGGTTATAATCTCAGTTGGGAATTGTTCTCTGTATCAGTGTAGGGTGTGTTTTAAGCCAATCCCCTCTGAGGTATAAAAAGAGCAGATCAGAACAGGAAAGGAAGCAGAGATGGGGGAATACATGATGCCAAGCTCAAAAGAGACAAGGACTCTTCTCTAGAGCCAACAGTGAGAGAAAGCCTTCCCCTAGAGTTAGTGCCCTGAATTTAGACTTACAGCCTCCTAACTGAGAAAATAAATTTCTGTTTCTTAATGCCATCCACTTGTTGTTTTTCTGTTATAGCAGCACTAGATAATTAAGACAGAATTTGGGGAGTGGGTTGCTACTCTAACAATACCTACAATGCGGAAGTGGTTTTGGAATTAGGTGATGGGTGGAGGCTGGATGAGTTTTAAGGTGCCTAATAGTAAAAGAGTGGGTTTAGTGGGAATAGTAAAAGCCTAGCTTGCCTCGAAGAGACTCTTGGTGGAATTATGGATGTCAAAGGCAATTCTGGTGAGGGCTCAGAAGGAAGTGAGGAGAGCCACAGAGAAAATCTCTGTCAATTTAGAGAATACATAACGGTACCATCAATAGAATGTTGCTAGACATGTGGATGTTAAATGTGCTTCCGGTAAGGTTTGAAAAGAAAATGATGAACATATGATCGGACAATGGAGGAAGGGCAATGCTTTTTATGCAGTGGCAAAGAACTTGTCTGAATTATGTTCAAATGTTTGGTGAAAGGTAGAGCTTATAAGTGATGAACTTGAGTACTTGGCTGAGGACAATTCTAAGCAAGATCTTAAAGGGGCCGCATGGTTTCTCCTTGTAGTAAAGTGTGAGAGGAAAGAGATGGGCTTAAAAATGAACCGTGCAAAATGCAAACAAAACTTTAAGATGTGGAAAATTCTGTTGTACAATCCAAAGACACACTCTAAAATTCTCACCAAGGACTTGGTGACTCAATCTCTTGTTAAAGACATTAAGCCTGTGACTGATGGATCTAACCAACTATCACAGCAGAAAACCCATCAGCTTAGATGGGAACAGAGATGGGATGAAAGGAAGAAAAACTGTCTGCCTCTTAGAATTCTACAAGCAGGAAACAAGCCAAGAAAATAAAAGGACCATCCCTGGAGAAGTTTGGAGATCAGCAGAACAGTTCAAGGGAGCATGATACACGAGCCTGTCTTGGTTTCAAAGGGGGTTTCAAAGGGTGAAGCCACGGTCTCCTAGGTTTCAAAGAGTCAGAGCTTCACCAACTTGGTTCCGGAGTGTGGTGCTGACGTTTGGGTATGCCAAGAGGATAGGATCATTGCCCAAAGCTAAGGGAGCTGGTCTGCCATGCCCAATGGGTGAAAGAATGAGGTCTGCTAGAGCTGAGAGGGTAGGATTGCCTCTCAAATGAACTAGGAGACTAAAGCTGCCAAAAGTGGAGGAAACAGAGTTGCCTCCCAGTGGGCCTGGAAGGCAGGGGTGAAGCCCAGGGCTGAGGAGCCTCAATCCAGAATCCAGAGAACATGGCCAACACCCAGAGTCTGGAGGGTGGGGCCATTATCCAGATGGTTCCAGAGAACAGAAGGTTATTTTCAAGACTTGTGAACTAATGTAATTTGTCCTGTTGGGTTTTGACTTGCTTGGTGTCCCTTATACCTTCTTCCCCTCCAATTTCTCTCATTTATAATGGAAATATCTACCTTGTGCCTTTTTCACCATTGTACTTTTGATGCAGCTAATCTATATTCTAGATTTCATAGGTTCACAGAGGAAGAGAAATTTTGCCCCAGGATGGTATGCACCTTAATTCTTACTCATATTTGATTTAGATGATTCAGAAGATGAGATTTTGGACTTGGAGTGGATTTGAGACTTTTGGGATGATGTGCTGGGGTAAGTGTATTTTGTATGTGGAAAGGGCATGAATTTTGGGGGGTCGAAGGACGGAATGTTATGAATTGCACTGTGTACCCCCAAAATATGTGTTGTAAATCCTAACCCTTGTACCTGTGGTTATAACTCCATTTGAGAATGGGTTTTGTTAGGCTAAGAGGCCATATCAGTATAGGGTGTGTTTTCAGCAAATTATCTCTGAGGTATAAAAAGAGCATATTAGAACAGAGAAGAAAGCAAAGATGGAAGAAGATACTGCCATGCCACATGGAGATCACCAAAAAGCCAAGGAATAGAAGCTGAAGAGATGAGGACCTTCCCACAGAGCCAAAAGAGAAAGAAAACCTTCCCCTACAGCCAGGTCCCTGAATTTGGACATCCAGCTTCCTAAACTGTGGGAAGATAAACGTCTGTTTGTTAAAGCCACCCACTTGTCATATTTCTGTTATAGCAGTACTAGATAACTAAGACAAAGTCCAAAGAGAGGTGTCTGTTCTCATCTAGTGAGATAATGGGGACAATGAATGAGCGTGCAGTGGGAAGATTGCGTGTGCTAAGAATAAGATGCCAACAAAGGAAGGCAAGCATCTAGTAAAAGCTGGGGGTAGTGAAAAGAAATTTAACGTTACGCATAGTTTTGCCAGGGCTTGCCATACAAGGTTTTCTAAGACCTTAGAAATTTTTTTTTAAATAATTTTTATTGTGCTTTAAGTGAAAGTTTACAAGTCAAGTCAGTCTCTCACACAAAAACCCATATACACCTTGCTACACACTCCCAATTACTCTCCCCCTAGTGAAACAGCCTGCTCTCTCCCTCCACTCTCTCTTTTCGTGTCCATTTCGCCAGCTTCTAACCCCCTCCACCCTCTCATCTCCCCTCCAGGCAGGAGATGCCAACATAGTCCCAAGTGTCCACCTGATTCAAGAAGCTCACTCCTCACCAGCATCCCTCTCCAACTCATTGTCCAGTCCAATCCACGTCTGAAGAGTTGGCTTCGGGAATGGTTCCTGTCCTGGGCCAACAGAAGGTCTAAGGGCCATGACCACTGGGGTCCTTCTAGTCTCAGTCAGACCATTAAGTCTGGTCTTATGAGAATTTGGGGTCTGCATCTCACTGCTCTCCTGCTCCCTCAGTGGTTCTCTGTTGTGTTCCCTGTCAGGGCAGTCATTGGTTGTAGTTGGGCACCATCTAGTTCTTCTGGTCACAGGATGATGTAGTCTCTGGTTCATGTGGCCCTTTCTGTCTCTTGGGCTCATAATTACCTTGTGTCCTTGGTGTTCTTCATTCTCCTTTGATCCAGGTGGGTTGAGACCAATTGATGCATCTTAGATGCCTGCTTTCTAGCATTTAAGACCCCAGACGCCACTCTTCAAAGTGAAGGCCTTAGAAATTTTAATGATGTTATTAGTAATGATTAATGGAAATTTTATAATCATGGAAATCATTGATCAAAATTTGAGTAAGATTAAAAATGCTCAGTGTATTAGTTTTTCAATTGCTGCAACAAATGACCACAATTTATGGGCTTACACAGCACACATTTACAGTTCCGTAGGTCAGAAGTCTGATATGGTTTCGTTGTCATCAGTTACTGTTGAATGATTCTGACTCCTGGCATTCCCATGTGATATGGTCTTAAAAAAACCGAAAACCCAAACCCACTGCCGTCAAGTTGATTTCTGACGCATAGTGATCCTATAGGACAGAGTAGAACTGCCCCATAGAGTTTCCAAAGGGCACCAGGTGGGTTTGAACTGCTGACCTTTTGGTTAGCTGCTATAGCACTTCACCACTATAGGCCTTAAAAAAAAAAAAAAAGAATTTTTTTTTTTTTTTTTTTGCCTGGCTAAAATCAAGGTGTCAGCAGGCTGTGTTCCTTTTGGTAGGTTCTGGGTAGGATCTTTTTCCTTGTCTTTTCCAATTTCTTAGAGGCTGCCCACATTCCTTGGCCAGTGGTCTTCTTTCTCCATCTTCAAAACCAGCAATGTTGCATCTATCTCACCCTGTTTCCATGATCACATCTCATTCTCTGACTCTCTCTTCTGATTCCCTCTGCCACTTGTAAGTCCATTTATGGTAACATTGGGCCTAACCAGGTAATTTAGGATAACTTCTCTATTTTAAGGTCATCTGAATAGCAACCTTAATTCCATCTGCAGCTGTAATTTCCCTTTGCCATGTAACTGACGTATTTGTAGGTTCTAGAAATTAAGATGTGGACATCTTTTGGTCGGGGTATTATTCTGCTTACCACACTCAGTACAGAAGTCTTAGTAATATAATAGATGACATTTATTGAGCACTTCTCGTTTTTACTGTGTTTGATATTTTACATGCATTATGCACACAACAATCCTAAGAAGTATGTACTCTGATTTTCTCCATTTTACAAATGAAGAACATATAACATAGAAAGGGATAAGTAAGTTGCCCAGGGTTACACGTTAGTGGCCAGCCTTCAATCTGTCTGATACCAGTGTCAGTACTTTGCTTTACAATATTTTTTTCTTAGCTTATGTTGCCTTTTCTTTGAGAACTTTTCCTATGCATTGAGAGAAGTGTCTCTATGTGGCTATTTCTTTACAATGTAACTCTGTTTATGTGGCTATAATTATTTGAACTATGAATGGACAGATGGCCCAAATTGGACTCATTGGATTTTCTCTCCTGAGAATGGAATTGTGGCAAGAGATTCTAGTTAGTTGATTGGAGGCATTGGAGTAGGGAAGTCATGTTTTAGTACAAGACGAACTATTTTTGATCCTGTATTTAGAGAAATGGAAACCCTGGTGGCGTAGTGGTTAAGAGCTACGGCTGCTAACCAAAAGGGTGGAAGTTTGAATCTACCAGGTGCTTCTTGGAAACCATATGGGGCAATTCTACTCTGTCCTCAAGGGTTGCTATGAGTTGGAATTGACTCGATGGCAATGGGTTTGGTTTTTGTTATGTAGAGAAACAGAGTCAGTTTATTTATAAAGAATGAATTAGATACATAGATAGATATAGGGAAGAGAGACCAAGTGGTTCCAGAGGAAAGGACAGTACTGTTGTACTAGTTTCTAATGACTTCCTAGTCAATAGTACTAACACCCTGCAAAACTCTGCTTTACTGCTTGCCTGTGAGTTCTGTGATATGTCCCTTTATCCTTTTAGTGTATTCTCCTTTTTGCTTAGGCTAGTCTGCATGGTTCTGCTTCTTGAAATCAAAAGAGATTTTAACTAAGATTCTCAGTATATTACTCTTAGGTTTTCACCATCTTTCTTAAAATACTTATTGATCGTACTTTGTAGATAATGTGGATAATATCAAACTTCATGTATCTGAGGAACTTAAATGCTAAAACCTACGAGCCTGGTGATGGCTATTATGAGTGTTTTAAAATTTATTTCATCTTCAGAAAGCGAGACATTCCAGTATTTTCACCACTTACTCAACTCCCTCATAAAACAGGTATTATTCAGGGAGCTTGAAGTAAGTTTTAAAGGAGAATATTTCTATTGAATCCTATGGGGTTAGTTTTCTGAAGATCCAGAAACATAACCTATTTTCCTTTTTTTCCCTTTGTATCTATGTGGAGAGATAGAAGACTTGTGTCCCCACTCTCCAATATCTTGAATATCAAAATACTACATTATTCACAAAGGCCAGTGATGCTCAACCAGGGATGATTTGAAAGTTTTTGATGAGTGATCACTGAGATGCTATATATTCTTGAAAAACTGTGAGACCTACCATTTCATATGCTGAAGCCATTGTTATGAAGATCATATTTAGACCTTGCAGTGGAATAAGATGACAGAACTTTCTATGCATTTTAATGGCCATTTAAATAACTCAATCCATATAGAAGAAAGGATGATTTTTTTCCCCCATAAAAGTTAGGCTTTTCATAATGACATATATTAATGCATTGAACAAACCTCAGATATTATCGCTTACGGTTTCTTGCATGAATACAAGACACATGCATTTCTTCATGCTAACAAAAAAGTATAAGAGGAGCACTAAAACTCCTGTGACAAACAGAGATACAAATCTGAAATTCGTTTCATACAATTTCCTTTTCATATTCATCTATTTTGAAGACACTGCCATTGTATTACCACAGAGAAATCATGAAAGAACAAGAGCAAACAATGGAGTGAATAGCATTCTTTAGTTTTTTTTTTTTTTTTAATAAACAGCCGAGGGTTTACTAAATATCTCCTTTGAGCTTAATCTGGAACAAGTGGCTTTTTGAAATGATTTCTTCAAACAAAGCTCTTAGAATTTTTTTACTGCTGTCTGGACAATTAATATGCCAGTAACACTAAATGAGTTTCTCAAAAGCCCAGAGGTCTTTAGATGCTGTCTAGCCAAGGACTGTGCTGATTGCTCCTGTTCTTGTATGATAAGACTGACGTAGATACCACAAAACAGGGCTAAAGACAGACACATGGGTTTTTTGTTGACTAATCTAAGGGAAACAATGCGTTCTCAAACAATTGATTCTCCCTAGGAGAATCCATTAATAAACTACTATTTCTACCATATAGAGATCATTTAACATTTACCTTGAAAGCAGCCAAAGTTAAAAATGAGGTGGCATAGTTTTACAGCCAAATTTCAACTCATGTTTTATTGATACTGAAATCATTAATTACTTGTGATATGAACAGTCATTCACACACAGGTACATACGAAGAAGGTAGCTTTTTTTCCTCTTTGTAAGATTTTACTTTAAAAAAAAATATGTAAATATGTTGGTGAGTAAGAGAATATTTTTGTTTTTGGTAAAATAAAATTTTTGAGGTGCTTAGAGCTGAGTTAAAAGAATGAATACTTGGAACCATTACATTATTGTCAGCAACTAACTATTTAAAGTACGAAGGATAGGCTTCTGAGTATATGAACCTGAGCTAAAGAAGAACATGGTCGTTCCCTTGAGAAGACACCTCCTCTGGAAGGTTGTCTGGTTTGACAAATCTTGGTTCAGATTCAGTAGAATAAGCTTCTTTCTAAAATGTTTGATTCATTTCTTGAGCACTGCCTTGAAATATTTTAATTCAGGTAATGGGTTTTTTTTTGTTTTGTTTTGTTTTTTAATGGGCTTAAACAAGATAATAAAAAGAAAAATCTTTGTTTCATATTCCCTTAAAACTATATATTGATACAAGAACATTCCACTTTTATGGCAATAACTTTTGCCTTCTTAGTCGTTTTAAATCTGTACTGCCCTGTGAGGTTCCTCCTCTGAACTTGCAAATGATTGCTTGCATAGGATTTTAACAAGTTTCTTCTTTTGAGTAACAGAATTTTAAGATGTGGAAGGGAGTTTAGTGATCAGGAAGCACAATGTCTTTATTTCAAATATGAAAAAGTAAGGGCTAGGGAGCGTGGGCAGTTTGCCTAAAGTTATACAGCCCCAGTAAGTAATATTCATGAGATTCAGACGTGGCAAAATTTTACATGAACCTCAAACAAGCATGAGTTTTGATATAGTCCTGGTTTTCATAAAATAGTTCTTAGACAAGGTCATTCTGATTGAGTTTGCTTTTAGTTTTCTTGGGCTTCTTATTTTGGTATTAGTTTATCATCTTCTGGCCTTTCCTCTTTCCGTCTTAGAGGTGGACCTCTCACCTGTATCTGAAACGGGAAATTTAGATCCAGTCTACCTGGTTATGAATGTTGGCTCTGTCACTTACTAGCCTTGTAACCTAGGATAAATTACCAAACCTCTCTGTGCCTCAGTTTCCTCATATGTAAAATGGAAATAATAATAGATGTGAGGATTATATACCAAAAACCAAACCTGTTGCCATCAAGTCAGTTATGACTCATTATCAGCCCTGTAGGACAGAGTAGAACTGCTCCATACGGTTTCCAAGGAGCAGCTCGTGGATTCGAACTGCTGACCTTTCGGTTAGCAGCCAAACACTTAACCACTCCACCATGATGTCCCCAAGGATTATATAGAATATTATATATAAAACACTTAGTACAGACTTGGAGTATGGTAGATTACTGGCAATGGTGACTATGATAATTGTTACTATTATTATTATCAGGATAACATTCTAGAGGTATCTCACATTCGTTACCTTCCATTGGAAGCCTGCATTTTCTCTTGTATCTCTGAATTTAATTTGTGGCAATGTGTTATATATGTAGGAATCAGTAGGATGCCTGTTTTTTCTCCATCCTCTGCCATGATCCAATAGCTACTTAACCAACAAATATTGTTGATGCTAAACTTCTAAATATCTCGTGTCTATCTTGGCCTTTCTAATGTTACTACTACTGCCATCATCTAGATCCCTATTGTTTCTTTTTAAATTTTAATTTTAAATTCATTTTTAGAATGTAACTTCTTAATTTTTACAAGTATTTTATCTGTTACAAAGATAATTTATAAAACCATCAACTCAAGATATACAAATATTTTATTAATAAAATAAATAAGGTATTTATCAATATTCACATAGAACCACAGATAAAGCTGTAAAAAAGCTTAGGTATAAAGCAAAAATTCATCAAATACATGGCTTTGGGTCTATTGTCTAATCACCAAGGATTCTTCACGTCTTCCCACTTACAAAGTGGAATGCCTCAAGTCAAGGTTTTGGTATTCACGTTGGCCATCTGTAATAACCCTGTTTATTCTTCTGTGCCCATTGGCAAGTATTGCAGTGGTTGACATTCTCCATAGCCTCTTGCTTCTGGCTACATTCCAGCTCTTCCATCAGCTCCTTTCTAAATACCACACACACTGTAAACACACATTGCTTTTTCTTTTGTTTCTTCCATATATATATATACATATATATATATGTATATAAAAGATACCCATTGCCATCGAGTTGATTCTGACTTATAACGACCCGATAGGACAGTGTAACTACCCCATAGAGTGTCCAAGGAGCGGCTGGTAGATTTGAACTGCTGACGTTTTGGTTAGCAGCCATAGCTCTTAACCACTATATATATAAATAAATTCCTCATCATGCAAATATTTGTTTTCTTTATAAAAAAGTCACCAAAAATAAATATTTGGGGTTGCTTCAGTGCTCGTTTGCTTGTTTTTCTTTTTCCAGATTTTTTTTAGTTGTCCTAAACATGAATGGCTTTATTTTGTAACAAATATATGATATTATCACTAAGTCAGGTTTAGAGACAAATTTTACAAGCAATGAAGCATTTGAATTTTTCTCCCAAAATGGGAAGCTGGAAGTACTGCTGTTTTTGAATTTATGCTTTCTCAGTAATCCCCTGTGAAAGCTCTAAGTCACTTGGCAGATGAAGTAAATTAACATTATTGCTCTGTCAGTTATAAGCTTCCCCATGGAAGATAAAACACTGTTATTTTACCCACTACAGAACTCAGTAAATAGTGTGACCTGTATACATAATTTCTACCATATTTTTTGCATTTCACCATGAATTATATGCAAAAATTTTTTTTTTTTATATGCAGGTCTTTACAGAACTTCTGCGTAGTTCCGGGCAAAGGTCAAAATTAGAAGAAGAAACATTTTGTGCATAGCTTCATTGCTTCTCTCAGATAAGGCTTAAAAAGCAGCATGATCCTGCTTAATAACTAAAAATGAAAAAAAGAAAATCGGTTAACAAAACACTATTACACTATACTTAGAGAAATAGAAGAAAATATTAAAGATGAAGAGATATGACTTTTAGCAGACTCTAGAGATGTATTCAGTAAGAAAAGCTTCGTGGTGTTTTGTTCCATGTTTTGTATAGACAAAGCTCACTTCTTATCTTTTCATCTTTAGACTTTAAATACCAACTTCTCAGTGAGTAAACACTTTTGAGGAGGACAAAGATTGTCACAAACCATTGGCTCCATGTAGCAGAAAGCAATTTAAATAGTTAAACCTTGTTCCTTTTCTTCACAGATATATTGTTTCACTGAAAGCTTTAAAAATCAAAAAAGCTATCATTCTACCTTTTCCTCTTACCACAATTTAGTAGTGACATAAGCTGAAAAAGTATTGGGAGCACCCAAGCTTTGAATACATAGAACGGGGCCTGATGGAATACTGGAACAAGTTTACATGGTTAGGCCACTTGGCAATCAGGTCTTCCAGCAATGTGCTTTCCACATGATGGATTTTAATGGTCTATGACATTATGCCGAGGTATTATGAGCTCTGTAGGCTGAGTTCTAACAAGAACATTTTCGAGCACATTCTCATCATACTTTCAAATTGACAAAATCCAAAGTATCAGTGAAAAAATTTCCGTGAAGACAAAGCAGTTTCGTAAACTTTGGATGTTTTTTAGAGAAGATATTGAGCTTTTTGTCTCAAAAATGCTTTGGTGTCTCACATGGCTCACAAAGAGTTAAGGCTGGATGGTGTATAAGGGTACATCTCTGTGGCTTGCGTATTTGGTGTTTTGAGAATGATTTTGATCTTTGCATTTTGGGAGCAGAGATTCTACAAATGCTAAATTGTCGTAAGAGCTATCAATAGCACTGGGATTAAAATGTGATCCTTGGGCCAGAGTTGCTACTATAACTTCTCAACTGTTGCCTTTCTGCAACTGAGGGATTTGGAAATATCGAGTTTTATTTTTTTTATATTTAGATGCCTTGAATTACATTATTCTCCATTTCTTTGACTTGAAATTGTAGACTCTGTAGCCTTTTCTTTTGAATATTAAGTTCTCTTTGATGATTTTCCTTCCTGTTCTTCTGGGGTACTAATAAGTTTAGTATAGACAAGATCCTCAATCCTATATTCACATAACCTTTGGTACATGAGGTGCTGAGTATCCTGTTTCTACATAATGATGACGATGGCTTAGAAGCCTTGTAAATTCAATGTTAGGGACATTATCCCTGGTGAAACTGCACGGAGCTTATTTGAAGAAAATATGATTCTAAAATTACATGTTGTATTAGGTTGAATGATCATGCCTTCAGGGGAAGTTGTAGAGTTGGGGCCTGATGGGACGCTGGGGATGAATAAAGCATGTTTCTGGATGCGGCAGATGCTCCAAGCCTTGTTGTTATGAAGTGTGTGGGATGATTCTGCGTGACCTGCTTATCTCCTGTGGTTGTATTAGCTGAAATATAGACATGAGGTTGGCCCTGGGACTTCACCTATTTGGTATGTAGGATATTGGCTGCTACGGAAACCATGGGTTCATTATTAAGACTGGACTTTTGACAAAAGAGTAACTACTGGATAATTTTAGTCTCTAGAAATGTAATTTTTAAGAAACATTATTTTTATGGGAATTCATGTTTAATTTCAATTGTTTTTCAAGACCTCATTGAAATAGTCTGAATGTTATATTGACTATAAACAGAAGACTGCAGGCTACCAGATACCTGAATTGTTGGAGGTTGTGGAGTAGTAGGTGAACTGATGAGCCTGTGTATGTTAAGGCCCGATGCCCTTGTTGATATGAGGATTAGATGTACGATTGAAAACTCCGGGACCAGTGTGTGAAATTTAATAGATTTGTTGAGGGTGCATGAGATTAAGCTGAAATGCCTAACCAGGATGCTGTTGTGTCTGTTGGGTTGTAAATTATTGTAAGGACTGATATAGACATACTTTCCCTGTGAACTATTCAGTGCACGTGGAGGTACGCTGTGTCTGTGCAAGGATATAGGAGCATCGTGACCAGTCTCGACCAGGACAGGTCCAGGAACTTCACTCTTCTACTGGGGTCTTCAGGCTAATCAAGAACGGAAAGGGATCAGGTTGGGCCTCCCAGATCACAAAGATGACTTGGGTGGCCCTGATCCCTAATCTCAGGCTCCTCCTTGCTCTGGCCTTCTTCCCTTTGTCCTCCCTTCTCTGACTGCCTTGTCCATCCTCCATTCTTCCTCTCACTCACTCTGCAGTGACTTCATTGGCCCATTTTTCTTCATAGCCTCTTAAGTGGACATTATTAAAACTTTCTAATTTGTCTCCCTGCCTTCGGTGTCACCTCCTCAGATGCATGCTTCTTTGTAGAAGAAATGTGATTTCTTCAAAGGTGAAAATGTGATCCTATAACTACCCTGCTTACTTCCCTCCATTGCTCTTTTGCTAACCATAGACCATATTTAAATTCCTCAGTACAACCTGTAGGACAGCTAGTTGGTGTCTGACTCTTGTTTACCTCCCAAACCTTCAGTCCTACTATGATAATGTGATAAGTGAGTAACATTTGATACAAGTTAAAAACTAATAGGATTTGAAGCCTGGACAGAATGGAGTAGGAAAAACTAATTTTGAAAAATAGTATTAGTTCATGTTAGAGTCTTAGCTAATTTGGTTTTGTTTAAAGGGCAATATATTTAGTTATAATTTTTGATAGAGTAAACATGAAGTATGGAATACGGCTTCTGGACAAAGATTTCTCTATGACTTCGGTTAAAGTCATCTGTGACTTACAAGATTTCTATTTTATATCTTTCTCTAAAAAGCATCAGGATAATTTTATCTGCAAGTAATACTTTATTTTTTTCTTGGTTTTTAGTTATAAATGCTCTGAATCTGGAAATTAAATGTCAGTGTTTGCTGGCTGGCCAACATAAATTGTGTCATCTGTGTAAAAGCCAGTCGTCAACATACATTAGAGAGAATATAGCTTTATATTTAAAATGTTTACACTTTTAATCTGACCTGTGATAGTACTCCACCTTCACTGAGCTTTAGCTAGGTGGCAATTTCATTAAAATGTAAGAAATGCTATATTTCTGTCTAGGGAAGTATAGGGTTTAGGACCTTACTAAATTCTCAGTAAAATGTCACCTGAAAATAATTGTGTATTGCGTACACCCATAGTAATACCAGAAGCTCGCTGTAAAACATGAATTCATAGACAATGTGGCAGTTCCTTTTATAACTTTAGCCAATATAACTTGTTCCAACATCCTTGGTATGCATGTGGTTATATATTTTTATTTTTTCAATTACTTTCTTGAGCACCCTCATGTCCTTATTATCAGGAACTCCAGAATCTCCCTTTTGTTGTCTCCCGTGTCTGCCAAATCTTCCAAGAACACTAGAGGCTTATTTAGTACAAAGTAATTTTTTTTTTAAAATAAAACACCAGTTGTCGCCAAGTTGACTCCGATTCATGGCAACCCTATGTATGCCAGAATAGAAGTGTATTCCACAGGGTTTTCAATGCCTGATTTTTTGGGGCAGTAGATTGTCAGGTCTTTCTTTTGAGGCACCTTTGGGTGGACTGTAACCTACAACCTTTTGGGTAGTAGCTGCGTGTATCAACTTTTTCCCACCCAGGGACTCCTAGTTCAAAGTAGCTAGTCCTTAGTCTAAGCACCAGTTGGAGAGTAAGAACAAGAAAATTTCAGCTTCCTAGTGTGATTGAGGAAACCCTGGTGGAGTAGTGGTTAAGAGCTACGTCTGCTAACCAAAAGGTCGGCAGTTTGCATCCACCACTCCTTGGAAACTCTATGGGGTAGTTCTACCCTGTCCTATAGGGCCGCTATGAGTTGGAATCAACTGAAGGCAATGGGTTTGGTTTTTTTTTTTTTGGTTTAGTGTGATTAACTTAATCCTTACCACATGGTGTTGCAGCTTGTCTATTGCTGTGGCAATGCTCTTGCTGGCTCAAATCTCTGCCACCTAAAAGTGCCGCCCAATCTTGGGCTTCAAGTTTATAGTCCTGCCTTTTACCCTAAGAGCAATGCTATGCTTAGGTGGCTGGACCTGAAGTGGTTCTAGTGTCTCTGAGGCCCCAGTTCACCACCCTGGATGCTCTTTACATATTCTTCCAATGGATATCAGGCTTTGTTCTTTAGAATGACTGTGTTTTTGGTCATCTCCTGAGAGTAAGTTTTGGTTGGGGAGGGGACCGTGAGGATACGGCATAACTCAGAACACATAAAACTGGCTTCCAAAGTTGCCTTCCTAAAAGTTTGCATTGATTAATACTCACACCGTATACGAGAGTGTGTTTTTACCCATATCCTTATTGTTATAAAAGGAAATGTTTTGGAAATTATCAGTATTTCAAATCCTTGTCCACCTGATAGACAAAAAAATTAGTCTTTTTACAAATTTAACATTCATTTCTCTGATCATTAGCGAAATGAATCAAACTTTTGAACAAACCTGTGTTTATTGAGGCATAATTTACATACAGTAAAATTCACCCCTTTTTAGGTATACAGTTTGAGTTTTGACAAAGGCATATATATCATCATGTAATCACCACCACAATCAAGATATAGTATGTTTACCTTACTTTTTTGCTTCTTTGTGCTCAATCTTCTGGCCAGGCCTTAGCCTCTGATTTCTATCTCTGTAATTTTGACTTTTTCCAGAATGTCCTAAAAATGGAATAATACAGTTTACAATCTTTTGTTTCTGGCTTGTGCACTTATGCTGAGTGATTTTGAGATTCCTGCATATTGCTACATATGTCAACATTTCTTCCCTATTTATTGCTGAATAGTATTCCATATGGATGTTCCACTATCTTCCACTTTGAGAATCTGACATTACAAATAAAAAATACATTTTTTAAATACATTTTTAAAATAAAGCAATGGATTTGGTAAACATTTTGTTAACACATTATAAGGTTTGAAGAATAAACACCATTCTCTTTATCAAAAAGTCAGGCATGCCTCTTCACCTCTCTTCTACCGCTAACTCATTCCCTTCACCAAGAATGTGAACTTACTTTACTACATACACAGAGTGTGTTCCCTGGCTCATTATTCATGTCTACATACATACACACAAATCTGGCCACCCTCAGGGTCAGTGGCCCAAGTACCCCAATGCAGGCCATCCTGAGGGGCTGAGGCCAGGGCAGTGGCCGCAGCAAGACGGCATAGTGGTCATGATGGCAGCTGCTCAAGGCACTCACCCACTGTGTTAGTCTCAGGAGAAATTACCAAAGGCCATGAGTAGAGCCGGACAGCCAGCAAGGCAGTAAAAGAGGTCAGCCTGAGTTGGTTTAGAACATCTAATGGAAATTATTGCTAGAATGGGCACGGAGAGAAGGTTGGGTGTGATGTACTTAATTCAAGCAGGCTCACAATTCCCACTTCAAGGGTCACCTTTTCTACCCTTTTCTTCTCATTTCTCAAAAGCAGCTTTGGATTTCTTTGGGTAGAATTAACCGAGATAAATTTTCAGTAACGGTTAGAGTAAGTTGGCTGGGATTTCCTTCACTTAGGCTGAGGACCAAGTCTTCCAATGTAGTGGTCCGCATGAAAGCATCAGAGACACATAGAAGTCCCTGGGCTAGACTTCTTTGTAGAAAAGAATGTTTCCATTCCCAAATCAAGCCACAAAAAGTTCCCAGTTAGGGGGCTCCGCAAACACACTCAGATCGTAGTGCCAGCACCATCACATGCCCAGGCATTTGTTGCTGGCTGCCAGTCTAGTTGATTCCAACTCATGGCGATCATATCTGTACAAAGCAGAACTACTTGATAGAGTTTTCAAGGCTGTGACCTTTTGGAAGCAGGTTGCCAAGCCTGTCTTCTTCATGTTGTTTTTAACTTCTATTTATTCAGAAAACATATACTGTATAATTTTAGTCCTTTGAAATTTGTTGGAACTATCCCAGGATATGATCAATTTTGGTAATTATTCTGTGTGCATTTGAAAAGAAGACATATTCAGTAGATATAATGGGAACAATGTTCTACATATATATCCATTAAGTCAAGTTTGTTACTATGGTATTTAAATCTTTTATATCTTTACTGATGTATTTTTTGACTACTTTTTCTATCGGTTACTTTGGGAGATGGTGTTATAATCTCCCACAATAATTGTAGTCCTCTCTTTTTTCTCATTAATTATACCAGTTTTTGGCATATATAGTCTGTTGGGTTTAGTATGAGGCTGTGTTTTGTGTTCATACAGATTTAAAATAGGCATATCTTTTTGGTGGATTGACTTTTTAGATTTTTATTGTGCTTTAAGTGAAAGTTTACTAATCAAGTCAGTCTCTCATACAAAAACTTATATACGCGTTGCTATTTACTACTAGTTGCTCTCCCCCTAATTAGACAACACACTCCTTCTCTCTACCCTGTATTTCCTTGTCCATTCAGCCAGCTTCTGCCCCCCTTGGCCTTCACATCTCCCCTCCAGGAGCTGCCCACATAGTCTCATGTGTCTACTTAATCCAAGAGGCTCACTCCTCACTAGTATCATTTTCTATCTTATAGTCCAGTCCAATTCCTGTCTGAAGAGTTGGCTTTGGGAATGGTTCCTGTCTTGGGCTAACAGAAGGGCTGGGGACCATGACCTCTGGGGTCCTTCCAGTCTCAGTCAGACCATTAAGTCTGGTCTTTTTATGAGAATTTGAGGTCTGCATCCCACTGTTCTCCTGCCCCTACCGGAATTCTCTGTTGTGTTCCCTGTCAGGGGAGTCATCGGTTGTAGGCAGGCCCCATCTAGTTCTTCTGGTCTCAGGCTGATGTAGTCTCTGATTTATGTGGCCTTTTCTGTCTCTTGGGCTCATAATTACCTTGTGTCTTTGGTGTTCTTCATTCTCTTTTGCTCTAGGTGGATTGAGAACAATTGATGCATCTTAGACGGCTGCTTGCTAGCGTTTAAGACCCCAGACACTACTCTCCAAAGTGGGATGCAGAATGTTTTCTGAATGGATTTTATTATGCCAATTGACCTAGATGTCCCCTGAAAACTATGGTCCCCAAACCTCTGCCTCTGTTACGTTGGCCTTTGAAGCTTTCAGTTTATTCAGGAATTTCTTTTCTTTTGGTTAATCTAGTTGTGTTGACCTCTCCTGTATTGTGTATTGTCTTTCCCTTCACCTAAATTAGTTCTTATCTACTATCTAATTAGTTAATCCACTACTCCCTCCCCCCCGTAACAATCAAAGAATATTTTCTCCTCTGTTTAAACTATTTCTTGAGTTCTTATAATAATGGTCTCATATAATATTTGTCCTTTTGCAACTGACTAATTTCACTCAGCACAATGCCTTCCAGATTCCTCCATGTTATGAAATGTTTCACAGATTCATTGTTGTTCTTTATTGATGCATTGTATTCCATTGAGTAAATATACCATAATTTATTTATCCATTCATCCATCGATGGGCACTTTGGTTGCTTCCATCTTTTTGCTACTGTAAACAGTGCTGCAGTGAACATGGGTATGCATATATCTGTTCCTATAAAGGCTCTTATTTCTCTAGGGTATATTCCAAGGAGTGGGATTGCTGGATCATATGGTAGTTCTATTTCTAGCTTTTTAAGGAAGCGCCAAATCGATTTCCAAAGTGGTTGTACCATTTTACATTCTTGGTGGATTGACTTTTAACATTATGAAATGTCTCTCTGTATCTCTTGTGGTGCTTTTTACCTTAAACTGTAATTCATATCGTAGTAATATAGCTTACAATCATTCTTTTGGTTAGGCTGTGCATGGTGTAGTCTTTCTTCATCCTTTACCGTCAATCTTTCTATGATTTTGTACTGTGCCTTTTACTAAGTAGGATATAGTTGGATTTTGTTTTTCTTTCCTGACTGACAAGCTTTGCATTTTAATTATTCAGTCTGTTTCCATTTCATATAACTGTTGATAAATTTTGGTTTACACTTATAATTTTACTACTTTTCCCTCTATTTGTTCAATATATCCTATATATTTTTTTATAATGTCTCTTCTTTCTACCTTCTTTTAGATTTATTACATTTTTAAAACTCCTTTTTCTTTAATTTAACTTTTTAATTATACATCCTTTTCACCAATCTTTTAGTGTTTTCTCTAGAGTTTACAAAATGTGTAATTGATTTATTAAAATCTAACATATATTATAACATTACCACTTTCAGACAAATAATTTCTTACACTAATTTCTGCTCATTTAATCCCATCTCCACCCATGTCCTATTGTTGTCATGCATTTTACTTTATGTAATTTCAAATACTTAAAGGCATTATTTTTACATAAATAATGTAAAATTTCATTTATAATTGTCCACATATTTACTGCTTTGTGTACTCTTCATTATTCTCATGCTTCTGGATGGTATTATTTTCCTTCTGCTGAGAAAAATAAAAACTGACATAAGAAGACATAAAGAACTGTATAGCCTATGTCTATAAAATAAAATAAAACTATGATTAAAAAATTTTCTGCTTGGGGTTTGTAGAGATTTTTCTTCTTAGATTGATACATTTTATTGAGTTTGAAAATTTATTGGCCGTTATCCCTTTGGAGATTTTTTTTTTGTTCCATTCTCTTTTTCTTCTATTCTGGAACTCTAATTATACGTATGTTAGAACTTTCCATCATGTCTCATGTCTTTTAAAGTCTTTTCAAGTCTTTTCTGTTCTTTCCATCCTTTTTCTCCCTCCTTGCCTCGTCCTGGATGTTTTCTATCTTCAAGTCCACTAGTCCCTTCTATTTTTGCTAACCAAAGCTAACTGGTTACTGACTACTGTTAATCTACTGCTAAACCCATATATTCAGTTCTTTTTATCTATTAATGTTTTCATTTACTTCTAGAATTTTCATTGTTTTAATAGATTCTGGTTTTCTGATTAAATTTTCTGCATTATTACCATGTCTCAGAATTTAAATATCTGGATCATCCTTTAGTCTGTTTCTGTTGTGTTTCTCCCCCCACCCCGTTTTGTATTCTGATATGCCTGATAGTTTTTGATTGAATTCCAGTTATTCTGGATGAACAATTGAAAAAGACCTGCATGATTTTTTTTTTTTTTGGCCAAGAGAATTTACTTTTGTAATTCAGTAAGATATTGATCCCATTTAGGCCAAATCCAGCCTTTGGTAGGAGTGGTGTATTTCAGTTGTGCCATTTTTCCTAGGGTATAACTCTTCAGAAATCCTCACGTAAAAGACTGAGGTATTTGTCATGGCAACTTCTATTTTGCAGTCCTTGAATTTCTCTTCTTTGTTGCTGAACCCCAGCTTTCTGTTTATTTTTTCAGCCTATTGAACTGGTGATGGTTATGAATTTCTTTGTGCCTCAAGGGGAAAAATTGTGCCAATGTCAGGTGTCTCTTCACTTCCCTTCTTCTAGGATATGGGGTCCTCATATCCTAGTTTCTTTGTAGCCCAGAACTTCAATTTTTATCTCCCCAAATATATGAGGTTCTCTTTAGCTTCTGGAAACCCTGGTGGCAAAAAAAAAAAAAAAAAAAATTTTTTTTTTTTTTTTTTAGTGGTTAAGAATTACGGCTGCTAACCAAAAGGTCAGCAGCTCAAATCTACCAGGCCCTCCTTGGAAACTCTATGGGGGAGTCCTACTCTGTCCTGTAGGGTCACTATGAGTTGGAATGGACTTGATGGCAGTGGGTTGGTTGGTTGGTTCTTTAGCTTCTGTTTCTTAACTGCTGGTTTTTCATTGGCTTCTCAGCCCCTTGACCTATACTGCTTACAAAGACCTTCAGAGAAATGCAGTCTAGAAGGTTGGGCTCAACAAAATGCATTTCCCTTCTCTCAGTGATCTTATTTGTTCAAATATTTTCAGCTTTTTGTACCGTATAGTCTTTTTGGTGACTGTATTTTTGCATCTTCTAGTTGTTCTTGATAGGAGAATTTGTCTTGATGTTAACAAGGCATTATTTTTATCATAGTAGCTTCCTACTTTTGGTACCAATTTTTGTATTAGGCTGTGTTTTGATGTGATTAGAAACAATCTCCAGATCTAACTGGCTTATCACAGTAAATAAAAGTTTATTTATCACTCACAGCTACTTGTCTATCCTGAATTGAATGGAGAGAGAAACTGCTACACACAGTCACCAGGAACCCAGGGTGATAGAGGCCCCTTCATCTTGTAGTTGCCCTTTCTGGAACACAGGACTTCTTTGATTGTAGTGGCAGGAGAAGAACTTATTTGAGTTCTTATCTCTCCTCTTCTATGTTTTGGCCAATACTTCTGCTCATGGCCCACTGGTCAGATAGTACTGCCTAACTTAAAAAAAGCATGGGTAATATGTTCTGTAGTATTCTCGGAAGAAGAAATCTAGTAGGTAGCTAACATGGAAACTAATATTGTCTACTGTGTGCCAGATCATGTGATAGGAGCTTTACATGTATTCTGTCTGTTATTTCTTACAATAACCCTTTGGGGTAGGTGTTAATAGTCTCATTTTTAACATGAGGAAACAGAATTATGCATGTTTAGTGTTTACAGGTCATAAATAAGTAAGTGGTGCAATTAGGATTTGAATCCAGAGTATCTCTTATTTTAAAGTCTGTTCTTCTCCTAATAGGAAATAAATTATACATGCAATAAATATTTGCTGAATGGAATGAACAATATATGTTATGGTAGATGATACAGTCTTATTCTATCTCATTTTAAAAAAAGATTTTTTTTTTTTTTTAGAAAAATGATCATTAAGAGCTTACTGTTTAGTGAAAATTGTCAGCAAAGAATCTGTCACCTGTGGAATGAACTTACTAACTCATGGGACTTGCATTCTGGAACTAGTCATTGTGTTTTTTTGTTTGTTTGTTTGTTTTTTTAATTTTTTTACATACCCTGAGGTTTGTCATTGTGGAAGTTAAAATTGCCTCTTGAAGAAAGAGTTACAGGCTGAAAAGGTGGGGACTGTAAAATGCAAGCAAAATGAACATATTCTGTGGGTAACTTTGGTGTATCTCATATGAGATTTTCGATACAAATAGTATGATAGAGCAGCAAACTATGATTGGCATGTTGCATCTTTTTAATGATTAAAACTAAGAGGTTCTTGTTTCAAACATACAAACCTTGAAAGAAAATATATTGAGTCTGATATAGTTGAATGCTTTGGATAAAGTAGGAAATTGTGGCTTAGAAAAACATCGCCTTGAGAAATCATTTTCTCCTTTGATCATGTGTATGGTAGAGATGTGTTCTGACAACTGAAAGAAAGGTGATTTTGGAGACTCTACTGCTATTTCTTATTTGTTGTGGAAGGTTAATTGTTATCACACCAATGTCCGAAATATGAATTACAACTTAAGATGACATGCATTTTGTGTAGTATGGAGGAAGAAGGAAGGAGCCTCTATCATGTACCAGACACTGTGCCAAGGGTTTTGCATGTAGTTTTTCATAACTACTTAATGGGAATTTTAAAAAATGAGTCTAATATTCTAAGTTATTTCTACCATTATGCAAACTCAATATGTCAACACCTTCAAGATTCTGGAAAAACCTCCTAAAGGATGATAAAGTTAAGCTTAAGAACGTTGAGGGGAGTTTCTGAAAAATTTAATCAAAAGTCAAAAGAGTCCTTGGGGAAGAAAAACGGGAAAACACTGTTGCTGTGACCCTTCCAGGCCAGGATTATAAATAGATTTATAATTTTGGAATTAACTAATTTGTTGAGAACGGAGCCTGTGATTTCAAATGTTTTTATAACCATTTATTAAAAAAAAAACTCTGCAAATGTTATCCCCTGAGATGAATGTGTTTTCCTGATAGCTTTGCAATCACATTGCTCCCCTCAGTTCCCTAGATAGGTCACAGTAGAGGGCTGCTGTCAGTAAAAGAGCAATTTGTCTTTTGAACCAAACTCACATCATAGCTCCTTGTGCTGCCACTAGCAATCGATTTCAGCCTGAAGTGTTCACCCTTTCTTTCTGAAGGTCTTGCAACCATTGCTTTCCACTGTTAACGAGACTAAATTTCACTCTGTTCTGTGTGCAGAACTCTCAGTGACACGAAACACTCAACGCTGGGGTTTTTCTTCATGATGTATCATGGAATTCCCTCACCTCTTAGTCATCAGGGGATTTTACACGTTAAGAAACTTGAGTTTTATTTATGGATTGGTTATGAAATTAGTATCTCCAATTTTTGTTTTTGAAAAATTTAAAAGTTGAATTTGAAGAGGGCACTTTTTGTGTTCATACGTATTTTAAGGAAAAGCATGACAGATTTTACTCTGCAATTGTGACAATTAATATGGACTAGGTTGTGCGGCAGTAACAAATAACTCAAATATCTTAGTGACTTAAAACAAGAAGGTTTATTTCTTTTATTTAAAAATTTTTTTTTTATTGTACTTTAGATGAAGGTTTACTGAACAAACTAGTTTCTCATTAAACAGTTAGTACACATATTGTTTTATGACATTGGTTAACAGCTCCATGACATGTCAACACTCTCCCTTCTCAACCTTGGGTTCCCTATTACCAGCTTTCCTGTTCCCTCCTGCCTTCTGGTCCTTGCCCTTGGGCTGGTGTGCCCCTTTAGTCCCCTTTTGTTTTAGGGGGCTGTCCAATCTTTGGCTGAAGGGTGAACCTCAGGAGTGACTTCTTTACTGAGCTGAAAGTGTATCCAGGGGCCATACTCTCAGGGTTTCTCCAGTATCTGTCAGGCTAGCAAGTCTGGTCTTTATTTTTGTGTTAGAATTTTGTTCTACATTTTTCTCCAGCTGTGTCTAGGACTCTATATTGTGATCCCTGTCAGAGCAGTCAGTGGTGCTAGCTGGGCACCATCTAGTTGTACTGGACTCACTCTGGTGGAGATCATGGTAGATGTGATCCATTAGTCCTTTGGACTAATCTTTCCCTTTTATCTTTAGTTTTCTTCATTCTTACTTGCTCCTGAAGGAGTGAGACCAGTGGAGTATCCTAGATGGTGGCTCACAGGCTTTTAAGGCCCCAGACACTACTCACCCAAGAAGAATGTAGAACATTTTCTTTATAAACTATATTATGCCAGTTGAGCTGGATGTTCCCCTAGACCATGGTCCCCACAGGTCTTAGCCCAGCAATTCCATCCCTCAGGGAGTTTGGATGTGTCTATGGAGCTTTCTTGACCTTGCCTTGTACAAGTTACAGTGGCTTCCCCAGTGCTGTGTACTGTCTTTCTATTCACCAGAGTTACCACTTATCTAATGTCTGACTAGTGTTTTTCCATCTTTACCTCTCCCCTCCCTTGTAACCATCAAAGATTGTTTCTTTTCATGAGTTTTTGTAGTAGTGGTCTCATGCAATATTTGTCCTTTTGTAATTAACTTATTTCACTCAGCATAATGCCCTCCAGATTCATCCATGTTGTGAATTTCTGTCTTAGTCATCTAGTGCTTGCATAACAGATATACCACAAGTAGATGGCTTTAACAAAGAGAAATTTATTTTCTCACAGTCTAGTAGGTGACAAGTCCAAATTCAGGACATTAACTCCAGGCGAAGGCGTGCTCTCTCTCTCTCTGTCAGCTCTGGAGAAATGTCGTCGTCCTCAATCTGCCCCTGTTTGATGAGCTTCTCAGGGATCCCTGGTCGAAAGGACATGCTCTGGTCCTGGTTCTGCTTTCTTGGTAGTATGAGGTCCCTAACTCTCTCCTTGCTTCCCTTTCCTTTTATCTTTTGAGAGGCAAAAAGCAGAGCAGGCCACACCCTGGGGAAACTCCTTTACCTTGGGTCAGGGAGGTGACCTGAGTGAGGGTGGTGTTACAATCCCACTCTAATCCTCTCAACATAAAATTACAATCACAAAAAGGAGGACAACCATACAATACTGGGAATCATGGTCTAACCAAGTGGATACATATTTTTGGGGGGACAAAATTCAATTCATGACGTAATTGGTTTTTTTCCTTACTCTTCCTGTTGTTAATTTCTACTTTGATGGTGTTGTGGTCAGAGAAGACACTTTGTATTATCTTAAGGTTTTGGCTTTTGTTGAAGGTTGTTCTGTGGCCTAAGATGTGGTCTATTCTGGAGAACGTTCCATGTGCGTTGGAAAAGAATGTGTACTTTGTAGCTGTTGGGTGGAGTGTTCTATATATGTCTATGAGGTCAAGTTGGCTGATTGTGCCCTTTAGCTCTTCTGTATCTTTGCTTAGTTTCTTTCTAGATGTTCTGTCCTTTACTGAGAGTGGTGCGTTGAAGTCTCCTACTATTATTGCAGAACTGTTTTCTGTTCTGTTAGAGTTTGTTTTACGTATTTTGGAGCCCTGTCATTGGGCGTGTAAATGTTTATTATGGTTAAACCTTCATGATGGATCATCCCTTTAATCATTATATTGTGCCCTTCTTTGTCTTTTGTGGTGGGTTTTGTTTTAAAGTCTGTGTTATCTGAGATTACTATTGCAACTCCTGCTGTTTTTTCGTAGTTGCTTGATATATATTTTTCCATCCTTTTATTTTTAATAAATTTACAGCTTTGCTTCTAAGGTGTGTCTCTTGTAGACAGCATATTGATGGATCCTGTTTTTTATCTACATTTTTCTCCAGCTCTATCTGGGCCCCTCTATTGTCTCTTTATGGGTGCATTAGGCCATTTACATTCAGTGTAATTATTGATAGGTATGAGTTAATTGCTGTCATTTTGTAGTGACTTTTTTTTTTTTTTTTTTTGTGGTACTGACGTGTTCTTTGTTCCTCTTAACTCTCCTGTAATGAATTCCTTTTGTTTGTGGATTTCTTTTTCATTTCTTTTGTTTTTATTGAGACTTTATGTTTTTCTTCTTTCTTTCTTTCTTTTTTAATAACTTTTATTAAGCTTCAAGTGAACGTTTACAAATCCAATCAGTCTGTCACATATAAGTTTACATACATCTCACTCCCTACTCCCACTTGCTCTCCCCCTCTTGAGTCAGCCCTTTCAGTCTCTCCTTTCTTGACAATTTTGCCAGCTTCCCTCTCTCTCTATCCTCCCATCCCCCCTCCAGACAAGAGTTGCCAACACAATCTCAAGTGTCCACCTGATATAATTAGCTCACTCTTCATCAGCGTCTCTCTCCCACCTGCTGACCAGTCCCTTTCATTTCTGATGAGTTGTCTTCGGGGATGGTTCCTGTCCTGTGTCAACTGAAGGTCTGGGGAGCATGGCCGCCGGGATTCCTCCAGTCTCAGTCAGACCATTAAGTTTGGTCTTTTTATGAGAATTTGGGGTCTGTATCCCACTGATCTCCTGCTCCCTCAGGGGTCCTCTGCTGTGCTCCCTGTCAGGGCAGTCATTGATTGTGGCCGGGCACCAACTAGTTCTTCTGGTCTCAGGATGATGTAGGTCTCTGGTTCATGTGGCCCTTTCTGTCTCTTGGGCTCTTAGTTGTCGTGAGGCCTTGGTGTTCTTCATTTTCCTTTGCTCCAGGTGGGTTGAGACCAATTGCTGCATCTTAGATGGCCGCTTGTTAGCATTTAAGACCCCAGACGCCACATTTCAAAGTGGGATGCAGAATGATTTCATAATAGAATTATTTTGCCAATTGACTTAGAAGTCCCCTCAAACCATGTTCCCCAGACCCCCGCGCTTGCTCCGCTGACCTCTGAAGCATTCATTTTATCCCGGAAACTTCTTTGCTTTTGGTCCAGTCCAATTGAGCTGACCTTCCATGTATTGAGTGTTGTCTTTCCCTTCACCTAAAGCAGTTCTTGTCTACTGATTAATCAATAAAAAACCCTCTCCTACCCTCCCTCCCTCCCCGCCTCGTAACCACAAAAGTATGTGTTCTTCTCAGGTTTACTATTACTCAAGATCTTATAATAGTGGTCTTATACAATATTTGTCCTTTTGCCTCTGACTCATTTCGCTCAGCATAATGCCTTCCAGGTTCCTCCATGTTATGAAATGTTTCAGAGATTCGTCACTGTTCTTTATCGATGCGTAGTATTCCATTGTGTGAATATAGCACAATTTATTTACCCATTCATCCGTTGATGGACACCTTGGTTGCTTCCAACTTTTTGCTATTGTAAACAGAGCTGCAATAAACATGGGTGTGCATATATCTGTTTGTATGAAGGCTCTTGTATCTCTAGGGTATATTCCTAGGAGTGGGATTTCTGGGTTGTATGGTAGTTCTATTTCTAACTGTTTAAGATAACGCCAGATAGATTTCCAAAGTGGTTGTACCATTTTACATTCCCACCAGCAGTGTATGAGAGTTCCAATGTCTCCGCAGCCTCTCCAACATTTATTATTTTGTGGTTTTTGGATTAATGCCAGCCTTGCTGGTGTGAGATGGAATCTCATCGTAGTTTTAATTTGCATTTCTCTAATGGCTAATGATCGAGAGCATTTTCTCATGTATCGGTTGGCTGCCTGAATATCTTCTTTAGTGAAATGTGTGTTCATATCCTTTGCCCACTTTTTGATTGGGTTGTTTGTCTTTTTGTGGTTGAGTTTTGACAGAATCATGTAGATTTTAGAGATCAGGCGCTGGTCAGAGATGTCATAGCTGAGTATTCTTTCCCAGTCTGTAGGTGGTCTTTTTACTCTTTTGGAGAAGTCTTTAGATGAGCATAGGTGTTTGATTTTTAGGAGCTCCCAGTTATCTGGTTTCCCTTCATCATTTTTGGTAATGTTTTGTATTCTGTTTATACCTTGTATTAGGGCTCCTAGGGTTGTCCCAATTTTTTCTTCCATGATCTTTATCGTTTTAGTCTTTATGTTTAGGTCTTTGATCCACTTGGAGTTAGTTTTTGTGCATGGTGTGAGGTATGGGTCCTGTTTCATTTTTTTGCAAATGGATATCCAGTTATGCCAGCACCATTTGTTAAAAAGGCTATCTTTTCCCCAGTTAATTGACACTGGTCCTTTGTCAAATATCAGCTGCTCATACGTGGATGGATCTATGTCTGGGTTCTCAATTCTGTTCCATTGGTCTATGTGTCTGTTGTTGTACCAATACCAGGCTGTTTTGACTACTGTGGCTGTATAATAGGTTCTGAAGTCCGGTAAGGTGAGGCCTCCCACTTTCTTCTTCTTTTTCAGTAGTGCTTTGCTTATCCGGGGCTTCTTTCCCTTCCATATGAAATTGGTGATTTGTTTCTCTATCCCCTTAAAATATGACATTGGAATTTGGATCGGAAGTGCGTTAAATGTATAGATGGCTTCTGGTAGAATAGACATTTTTACTATGTTAAGTCTTCCTATCCATGAGCAGGGTATGTTTTTCCACTTAAGTATGTCCTTTTGAATTTCTTGTAGTAGAGCTTTGTAGTTTTGTTTGTATAGGTCTTTTACATCCTTGGTAAGATTTATTCCTAAGTATCTTATCTTCTTGGGGGCTACTGTGAATGGTATTGATTTGGATATTTCCTCTTCGGTGTTCTTTTTGTTGATGTAGAGGAATCCAAGTGATTTTTGTATGTTTATTTTATAACCTGAGACTCTGCCAAACTCTTCTATTAGTTTCAGTAGTTTTCTGGAGGATTCCTTAGGGTTTTCTGTGTATATAATCATGTCATCTGCAAATAGTGATAACTTTACTACTTCCTTGCCAATCCGGATACCTTTATTTCTTTGTCTAGCCAAATTGCCCTGGCTAAGACTTCCAACACGATGTTGAATAAGAGCGGTGATAAAGGGCATCCTTGTCTGGTTCCCGTTCTCAAGGGAAATGCTTTCAGGTTCTCTCCATTTAGAGTGATATTGGCTGTTGGCTTTGCATAGATGCCCTTTATTATGTTGAGGAATTTTCCTTCAATTCCTATTTGGGTAAGAGTTTTTATCATAAATGGGTGTTGGACTTTGTCAAATGCCTTTTCTGCATCAATTGATAAGATCATGTGGTTTTTGTCTTTTGTTTTATTTATATGGTGGATTACATTAATGGTTTTTCTGATATTAAACCAGCCTCGCATACCTGGTATAAATCCCACTTGATCAGGGTGAATTATTTTTTTGATGTGTTGTTGGATTCTATTGGCTAGAATTTTGTTGAGGATTTTTGCATCAATGTTCATGAGGGATATAGGTCTATAATTTTCTTTTTTTGTAATGTCTTTACCTAGTTTTGGTATCAGGGAGATGGTGGCTTCATAGAATGAGTTGGGTAGTATTCCATCATTTTCTATGCTTTGGAATACCTTTAGTAGTAGTGGTGTTAACTCTTCTCTGAAAGTTTGGTAGAACTCTGCAGTGAAGCCGTCCGGGCCAGGGCTTTTTTTTGTCGGGAGTTTTTTGATTACCGTTTCAATCTCTTTTTTTGTTATGGGTCTATTTAGTTGTTCTACTTCTGAATGTGTTAGTTTAGGTAGGTAGTGTTTTTCCAGGAATTCATCTATTTCTTCTAGGTTTTCAAATTTGTTAGAGTACAATTTTTCATAATAATCTGAAATGATTCTTTTAATTTCATTTGGTTCTGTTGTGATGTGGTCCTTCTCATTTCTTATTCGGGTTATTTGTTTCCTTTCCTGTATTTCTTTAGTCAGTCTAGCCAATGGTTTATCAATTTTGTTAATTTTTTCAAAGAACCAGCTTTTGGCTTTGTTAATTCTTTCAATTGTTTTTCTGTTCTCTAATTCATTTAGTTCAGCTCTAATTTTTCTTATTTGTTTTCTTCTGGTGCCTGATGGATTCTTTTGTTGCTCACTTTCTATTTGTTCAAGTTGTAGGGACAGTTCTCTGCTTTTGGCTCTTTCTTCTTTTTGTATGTGTGCATTTATTGATATAAATTGGCCTCTGAGCACTGCTTTTGCTGTGTCCCAGAGGTTTTGATAGGAAGTATTTTCATTCTCGTTGCTTTCTATGAATTTCCTTATTCCCTCCTTAATGTCTTCTATAACCCAGTCTTTTTTCGGAAGGGTGTTGTTCATTTTCCAAGTATTTGATTTCTTTTCCCTAGTTTTTCTGTTATTGATCTCTAGTGTTATTGCCTTGTGGTCTGAGAAGATGCTTTGTAATATTTCGATGTTTTGGACTCTGCAAAGGTTTGTTTTATGACCTAATATGTGGTCTATTCTAGAGAATGTTCCATGTGCGCTAGAAAAAAAAGTATATTTTGCAGCAGTTGGGTGGAGAGTTCTGTATAAGTCAATGAGGTCAAGTTGGTTGATTGTTGTAATTAGATCTTCCGTGTCTCTATTGAGCTTCTTACTGGATGTCCTGTCCTTCTCCGAAAGTGGTGTGTTGAAGTCGCCTACTATAATTGTGGAGGTATCTATCTCACTTTTCAATTCTGTTAAAATTTGATTTATGTATCTTGCAGCCCTGTCATTGGGTGCATAAATATTTAATATGGTTATGTCTTCCTGATCAATTGTCCCTTTTATCATTATATAGTGTCCTTCTTTGTCCTTTGTGGTGGTTAAGTCTAAAGTCTATTTTGTCAGAAATTAATATTGCTACTCCTCTTCTTTTTTGCTTATTGTTTGCTTGATATACTTTTTTCCATCCTTTGAGTTTTAGTTTGTTTGTGTCTCTAAGTCTAAGGTGTGTCTCTTATAGGCAGCATATAGATGGATCGTGTTTCTTTATCCAGTTTGTGACTCTCTGTCTCTTTATTGGTGCATTTAGTCCATTTGCATTCAGGGTAATTATAGATAAATAAGTTTTTAGTGCTGTCATTTTGATGCCTTTTTATGTGTGTTGTTGACAATTTCATTTTTCCACCTATTTTTTTGTGCTGAGGCGTTTTTCTTAGTAAATTGTGAGATCCTCATTTTCATAGTGCTTGACTTTATGTTAGTTGAGTCGTTACGTTTTTCTTGGTTTTTATCTTGAGTTATAGAGTTGTTATACCTTTTTGCGGTTACCTTACTGTTTACCCCTATTTTTCTAAGTAAAAACCTAACTTGTATTGTTCTATATTGCCTTGTATCACTCTCCATATGGCAGTTCAATGCCTCCTGTATTTAGTCCCTCTTTTTGATTATTGTGATCTTTTACCTATTGACTTCCATGATTCCCTGTTATGTGTATTTTTTTTTTTTAATTAATCTTAATTTGTTTTTTGTGATTTCCCTATTTGAGTTGATATCAGGACGTTCTGTTTTGTGACCCTGTGTTGTGCTGATATCTGATATTATTGGTTCTCTGACCAAACAATATCCTTTAGTATTTCTTGTAGCTTTGGTTTGGTTTTTGCAAATTCTCTAAACTTGTGTTTGTAAATATCTTAATTTCGCCTTCATATTTCAGAGAGAGTTTTGCTGGATATATGATCCTTGGCTGGCAGTTTTTCTCCTTCAGTGTTCTGTATATGTCGTCCCATTCCCTTCTTGCCTGCATGGTTTCTGCTGAGTAGTCAGAACATATTCTTACTGATTCTCCCTTGAAGGAAACCTTGCTTTTCTTCCTGGCTGCTTTTAAAATTTTCTGTTTATCTTTGGTTTTGGTGAGTTTGTTGATAATATGTCTTGGTGTTTTCCTTTTTGTATCAATCTTAAATGGGGTTCGATGAGCATCTTGGATAGATATCTTTTCGTCTTTCATGATATCAGGGAAGTTTTCTGTCAGGAGTTCTTCAACTATTTTCTCTGTGTTTTCTGTCCCCCCTCCCTGTTCTGGGACTCCAATCATCCGCAGGTTATCCTTCTTGATAGAGTCCCACATGATTCTTAGGGTTTCTTCATTTTTTTTAATTCTTTTATCTGATTTTTTTTCAGCTATGTTGGTGTCGATTCCCTGGTCCTCCAGATGTCCCAGTCTGCATTCTAACTGCTCGAGTCTGCTCCTTTGACTTCCTAGTGCGTTGTCTAATTCTGTTATTTTATTGTTAATCTTTTGGATTTCTACGTGTTGTCTCTCTATGGATTCTTGCAACTTATTAATTTTTCCAGTATGTTCTTGAATAATCTTTTTGAGTTCTTCACCAGTTTTATCAGTGTGTTCCTTGGCTTTTTCTGCAGTTATCCTAATTTCATTTGTGATATCATTAAGCATTCTGTAAATTAGTTTTTTATATTCTGTATCTGATAATTCCAAGATTGTATCTTCATTTGGGAAAGATTTTGATTCTTTTGTTTGGGGTGTTGGAGAAGCTGTCATGGTCTGCTTCTTTAAGTGGTTTGATATGGATTTTTGTCTCCGAGCCATCACTGGGAAACTAGTTTTTCCAGAAAATCCGCTAAAAAAAAAAATGCAGTCAGATCCCTATCAGAGTTCTCCCTCTGGCTCAGGCTATTCAGATGTTAATGAAGCCGCCTGGGGAGGGTGGGGGAGGCAACAGAGAGATAGGAGAGTAGGACCTCAGAATATAGCCAGAGTTGCTTGTCTTGCTTGGAATGACTATTATATCTGAGACTCCCGCGGGGCGCGTCGCCTATGTGTGCTGGCTGTGTGGAGATTGCCCCCGGGGGGTCTGGCCCACTGGAGTCACGGTCAGATCCTCTGCTTCCAGCCCCACGCCCAGCGTCGAGGCTCCCCTACTGGGACGGTGCGCTCTGGACTCCAAAATCAGTCGCTGCCTCCCGGGGACTTCTCGTCCCTCCAGCCACGTGGCCCTGCCGCCCCCGAGAACCAGTTGGGCCTCCTCCCGGGGTTAGTTCAGATGGGTGGAGCAGGTCCCCGTGCTTGTGCCGTGACCGAGCGTCCCGACTGGGACGCTGTTCTCCCCGCTCCAATACCAGTCGCTGCCTCCCGGGGACTTCTCCTACCGGCTGCGTCCCACGCCGCCCGCGCAACCCGGCTGGTCCCCTTCCCGGGGTTAGTTCAGGGGGGTGGAGCAAATCTCCGTGTTTATGCCATACCTGCGTCCAGTCCAAATCCCTGCGGGACGGTTCCCCGGCTCGGATGCTGCTCTTTCTGCTCCAAGACCAGTCACTGCCTCCCAGGGACTTCTCCTACCGGCTGCGTCCCACGCCGCCCGTGGAACCGGCTGGTCCCCCTCCCAGGGTTAGTTCAGGGGGGTGGAGCCGCTCTCTGTGCTTGTGCCGTACCTGACTGGTACGCTGGCTCCAGGCTCTGGAAACAATCGTTGCTTCCCCGTATCAGTTCGTTCTCCGTCTCTAAATCTGTGTTTGTTGTTCAGGGTTCGTAGATTGTTATGTATGTGATCGATTCACTTGTTTTTCCGTGTCTTTGTTGTAAGAGGGATCCGAGGTAGCGTCTGCCTAGTCCGCCATCTTCTTCTTCTTTATTTTGATGAGTAGGTTTGTTAACTTTCTTTGTGGTTACCTTGAAATTTATGCTTATCTTCCTAGGTTTGAACCAGTCTATTATGACTTGGTTTGGCCTTACATTTCTCTCCATTAAAAAGTTCTATACCTACACCTTTTATTCTCTCTTGTATTGTTCTGGCATTGTGGTCATTTACAGATTAACTTCTCTGGTTCTCAGTTGTAATTCTTTTCGTTTTGGATAGTCCTTGAGAGCTTATTTCCTAGGTTGGTATCTGGCTGGCACAATCTTGTTTCCTAGATTCAGGCTGTGATCTGATGTTGTTTGTTCTCAGACCGAAGGACTCCCTTTTATAATTCTTGTAGATTTGGTTTAGTTTTTATATATTCCCTTAATTTCTGTTTACCTGGAAATGTCCTAATTTCACCACCATATTTGAATGAAAGTTTTGCAGGATATATTATTCTTGTTTAGCAATTTTTTTCTTTCAAGTTTTTATATACGCCATCCCATTGCCTTCTTGCCTGCATGGTTTCTGCTGAATAATCAGAGTTTGGTCTTACTGTTTCTACTCCGTAGGTGACTTTTTGTTTTTCTTGAGCTGCTGTCAGGATTTTTTTCTTTGTCTTTGGTTTTAGCAAGTGTGATTATAATATTCCTTGGTGTTTTTCTTTTGGGGTCTATCCTATGTGGGGTTCATTGAGCTTCTTGGATGGTCAGCTTTTCATCATTTATGATATGAGGAAAGTTTTCTGCCAGCAGTTCTTCAATGATCCCTTCTGTGTTTTCCATTTTTGCTTCCTGTTCTGAAACTCCAGTCACTTGCAAGTTTTTGCTTTTGATTGTATGCCACATAATTCTCAGGGTTTCTTCATTTTCTGTAGTTCTTTTTTCTAATTTTTCCTGAAACAGAGTTGTATCTATGTGTTTGCCTTCAATTTTGCTGATCCTGTCTTCCATCATTTCAAACCTGCTCCTCAGCCCTTCTAGGACACTGTCCATTTCCGAAATCTTGGATTTCTAATTGTTGTTTTTGTATGATTTCTAGTTGTGAATTTGTCTGCCTTTTCCTCATTTTTGTCTACTTTTTGCTTCAACTCTTGACTAGCTCTGAATATTAGAGATTTGAATTCTCTGTCAGATAGTTCTAGTGCCTTTTCTTCTACTGGAAAGTCATCTGGAGTTTTACTTTGGATGCATACTGGAACCATGCTGTACTTTTTAAATATGTTTTGATATTGTCTGCTGTCTTCAGGATATTTAACAGTTATTTTCTGCATTTCTTCATTGTAGATCTGTTTGTTTCATCCAGCTTTTTTGTTTTATTTGGTTATGTCTGAGCAGGTGGGCTGTGCGTTCTTTGTTGTTTGCTCATCTGCAGGCACGATACTTTTCACCTCCTTGTCTAATGGGCAGGGCCAGTCACTCAGCTATGGTACAGCAGGGCAGGTACAGCTGAAAGGGAAGTGCTGGGATGGGTTGTTTGTGGCACATACTAGGGCTGACAAGGGATGCCAGGAATCAGTGTTGGGCAGGTTCCAGTAGGCTGTGCCTGTGGTGCTTGGAGGTGTGATGTTCAGCACATGGTGCAGGTCGGCAGCAAAGAGGGGGAAGGTTGTAATGTGTGGAGCTAATAGGGGTATGGGAAAGAAGAGAGAGAGGAAAGAGAAACAGGAACCAAAAACAAACAAACAAACAAAGGGGGGAAAAAAAAGAGTGCTAAGAGAGCTTGCCTTTGGAGTAGAGAGGTGTGAAACCAAAAAATGCGAAAAGGAAAAATGGAAAAAGAAAAAGTAAATAAAAATTTGTAAAAAAAAGAAAAGCCCCCAGGAGTCCCTCTGGTGGTACCGCAAAGACCTGGGAAGTGGTTTCTAGGTTGTGTAGTATAGCCTGGCTAGAGGGGGTATAGATGTCACACAGCACCAGGTATTCAGGAGACAGGAAAAAAAGGTACGAAACAAGAACAGAGAAATGAAGAAAGTCATAAAGGGAAAAAGAGAAAAGAAAAAAAAAGAAAGAAAGAAAAAAGAAATGCCCCCAGGGATCCCATCTACATGGCTGCACAGGTTGGGGTAGTGGCTCTTAAGCCATGAAATGCAGCCTGGCTAGAACGGGCTCCCAAGCTGTAAAAAGAAAAAGAAAACAAACAAACAAAGCAAAACAAAACAAGAAAAAGAAAAAAAAAACAAAAACCCAGGAATCCTACCAGTATGGTGTCGCAGGCTGGGGGAGTGATTCCCCAGCCGAGCAGGACTTCGCAGCCTTTCAAGAAGAAGCAAAGATGGGACAGGGAGCCAGATGTTTGAGAGAAAGGAGGGGGAGGTAGTGGGAGGCAGGGAATAAACCAAAAGAAATGGAAAGAACCAATACCAGCTGAGGGGGCCAGCCTATGTATGTGTGGGGCGAATCCAAGTGGCCTGAGGCCAAAGCAGTTGCCTCTTGACCAAAAGTCTGTGGCTAGTGAGAAGCAGAGCAGGCCAAAGGGAGAGGGGGAGAAAGATGGAAGTTAGGAAAGGCGATATTGCTCATTACTGGGTGCTCTGTCTCCTGTTGGGAACTTCATGAAGCTGCTTTCCTGTACTCCTTGTCCACTGATCTCTGATGTGGGTGGGGCAAATCCAAGTGGCACAAATGCTGCACTTCCCAGCTGGCTGAGCCACCACAGCCAGCCAGGAAGCTCAGAGGTAAAGCGGTGGGGAGAGGATGGGGGTAGGAAAGTGTGTATCACTGGTTACTGGGTACTCTGTCCCCTACTGGGAACTTTGTGAAGCTGCTTTCTCATGCTCGCTGTCTGCCGATCCCCAACAGGAGTCCAAGATGGCAGTTCCATGCTGTGTTAGCTGAAAGGGGCTCTCTGTACCTATCTCTCCTTACTCTCTGTCCTGTCAGTTTCTCCTTCCATTGGCTGAGTTCTTTATCTCTTCATTTGACACTTCAGGTTGTAGGAATGATGTTTGTGTCTGTTTCACTTAGTTTTTTTGTTCTTTGCTGTGGAGGAACCATGTTGGCTAGAAATGAGTCGGTATGTTCAAATTTTATGAAACTGCCAGAAGCTTTTAAAAAGGGCTTGTATCATATTACAGTTCTCCTATCATAGTATGCCACCACTTGTCTGTCAGTTTGTCATACTGTGATAGCTTGCATGTTGCTCTGATACTGGAAGCTTTGCCACCGGTATTTCAAATACTAGCAGGGTCACCCGTGGTGAACATGTTTCAGCGGAGCTTCCAGACTAAGAGAGACTAGGAAGAAGGACCTGGGAGTCTACTTCTGAAAAAATAGGCCAGTGAAAACCTTATGAATAGCAGCAGAACACTGTCTGATATAGTGCTGGACAATGAGCCCCTCATGTTGGAAGACACTCAAAATACAATCAGAGAACAGCTGTCTCCTCAAAGTAAAGTCAACCTTAATGACATCGATGGAGTAAAGCTTTTGGGACCTTAATTTGCTGAGTCATTAGGTGACATGACTCAAGATGAGAAGAAGCAGCTGCAAACATCCATTAATAATCAGAACATGGACTGTAGGAAGTATTAAAATAGGAAAACTGGAAGTCGTCAAAAATGAAACAGAACACATAAACATTAATATCCCAGGCATTAGTGAGCTGAAATGGCCATTTTGATTTGGACAATCATATGGTCTACTATGCCAGGAATGACAAATTGAAGAGGAATATCACACTCATTGTCAAAAAGAACATTTAAAGATCTGTGCTGAAGTACAACTCTGTCAGTGATAGGATAATATCCATATGCCTACAATGAAGACCAGTTAATATGACTATTATTCAAATCTGCACATTAACTACTAAGGCAAAAGATGTAGAAATTGAAGATTTTTACCATCTTCTGCAGTTGGAAATTGATCAAACATGCAATCAAGATGCATTGATAATAACTGGTGATTAGAATATGAAATCTGGAAATGAAGAAGGATCAGTAGCTGGAATATATTGTCTTGGTGATAGAAACGACACCTGAGATCATACAATAGAATTTTGCAACACCAAATACTTCTTAATTGCAAATACGTTTTTTCAACAACATAAACAGTGACTAAACATGTGAACCTTGCTAGGTGAAATACACAGCAATCAAATCAACTACATCTGTGGAAAGAGATGGTGGAGAAGCTCAATATCATCAGTCAGAACAAGGCCAGAGATTGACTGTGAAATAGACCATCAATTGCTGTTATGCAAGTTCAAGATGAAGCTGAAGAAAATTAGAGCAAGTCTACGAGAGCCAAAAGACAACCTTGTGTATATATCACCTGAATTTAGAAAGTTGCTCTTGAACTTAGAGTAGCTAAAGTGAAAGGAAGAAGTGATGACGTAAAAGTGCTGAAGAGAAGATTTCAAAGAGTGAATTGGAAAGACAAAATAAAGTATTATAATGAAATGTGTAAAGATCTGGAATTAGAAATCTGAAAGGTAAGAACACGCTTGCCATTTCTCAAGCTGAAAAAACTGAAGAAAAAATTCAGGCTTTGTTTTGTAATATTGAAGGATTCTACGGGGAAAATATTGAATGACACAGGAAGCATCAAAAGAAGATGGAAGGAATATGCAGAGTCACTGTACCAAAAAGAATCGCTTGACGTTCAACCATTTCAGGAGATAGCATCTGATCAAGAACTGATGGTACTGAAGGAAGAATGCTTTGAAAGCATTGGCAAAAAACAAGGCTCCAGGAATTGATGGAATACCGACTGAGATATTTCAACAAAGTGATGCAACATTGGAAGCGCTTACTCATTTATGCAAAGAGTTTGGTGGATAGCCACCTACCCATTCCAAAAAAACGTGATCCAATGGATTGTGAAAATTATTGAACAATATTGTTAATGTCACACGCAAGTAAAATTTTGCTGAAGATCTTTCAAAATTGGTTACAGGAGTATTTACAGGGAACTGCCAGGAATTCAAGCCAGATTCAGTAAAGGACATGGAATAAGTGTTACCATATCTGATGTCAGATGAATCTTGGCTGAATACAGAGATACCAGAAAGATGTTTACCTGTGTTTTATTGACTATGCAGGTATTTGACTGGTGTGGATCATAACAAATTATGGATAACATTGCGAAGAATGGGAATTCCAAAGCACTTAATTGTGTTCATAAGGAACCTGTACATAGACCATGAGGCAGTCATTCAAACAGAACAGGGGGATGCTGCAAGGCTTAAAGTCAGGAAAGGTGTGTATATCCTTTTCCCGTATTTATTCATTCAATGCCCATGTAAGCATCAGTCAGGAAATCAAATGAAGTATTGCTTTGGGAGAATCTGCTGCAAAAGACTACTTTAAAGCAAGGATGTCACTTTGAGCACCAAAGTACGCCTGACCCAAGCCATGATATATTTTTAATCACCTCATATGCATTCAAAAATGGGACAGTGAATAAGAAAGGCCAAGGAAGAATTGATGCTTTTGAATTATGATGTTCGTGATGAATATTGAATATACCATGGACCGGCAGAAGAATGAAGAAATCTGTCTTGGAAGAAGTACAGCCAGAATATTCCTTGGAAGCAAGTATGGCGAGACTTCATCTTATGTACTTTAGACAGGTTATTAGGAAGGATCAGTCCCTGGAGAAGGACATTATGGTCGGTAAAGTAGAGGATCAGTGAAAAAGAGGAGACTCTCAATGAGATGGATTGACATGGTGGTTGCGACAACGGGGTCAAGTATAACAAGGATTGTCAGGATGGTGCAGGACTGGGCAGTGTTTCATTCTGTTGTACACAGAGTCACTGTGAGTCAGTGCCGAGACTCGATGGCACCGAGCAACAACATAAAGTATGAAATTTTGGTTTTCTCTATATTCTAACCAACGTTTAGTGTTGTCAGTCTTTTTAATCCCAGTCATCCTAACAGATGTATGTCGGTGTCCCATAGGGCTTTAATTTGAATTTCTCTGGACACTAATACTGTTTTATCACTTCTTCATATGTTGAGTTGGTGTATGTTCTATGTATACACGTATAAGTCAGTGACATTGATTACATCCTTGAAGCTGTGTAACCGTTATCATCCTCTTTTTTCTAATTGTTCCTGCCCATTAACATAAATTCACCGCCCTCTAAGCTTCCTATCTAACCATTCAAGTTGCTTTGGTCAATTTGATTTCCATATAGATACTTCTTAAAAGAGCACAATGCTCAAGGCGGATATTCTGTACTAATTAATCTAAACTATTGATGCCTTTAAGAAGACTTTAGGGGATATTTTTGGTTTAAGGTTTAAAGATTATCTCAGGACAATAGTTTCAGGGTATATCCAGCCTCCATGGACCCAGAAAGGCTGGATTCCATGAGAGTTTGAAATTCTGTTCTGCATTTTCTCCCTTTTCATCAGGGTTCTTTGATATAATATTTAATCAAGTCATCCAGTAATGGTAGCTGGGTCGTGACAAAGGAGGTAGTTTTTCTGGTGTCGTGACAAAGGAGGTAGTTTTTCATGGAGGCAATTAACCCCATATTCCATTTCCTCCTCCTATGCCTGACTCTCCTTTCTCTGTTACTCCAGGCAAATACAGACCAATTGTTATACCTTGCATCGCTGTTTGCAAGCTTTTAAGACCCCAGGCATTATGCAACAAACTAGGAGGTAGAACAAAAGCACCGAAGACAATATTAGGCCAATTAACTGGGATGTCCCATGAAACCATGACCTTAAACCTCCAAACCAAGAAACAAAATCCCGTGAGGTGTTTGGTTATGTATAAGCAGCACCAATACCTGCTCTTTTTGTTGTTGTTGTTGTAAATATGTATGTCACATAACATTTGCCAATTCAGCTTGTTACAGGTGTATAACTTACTGACATCAATTACATTAAGCTGTATAACCCTTACCCTTAATCAGTGCAAGTTTTCCATCACCATAATCAGAAACTCAATACTCCATAAGCAATGATGGCACTTTCTCCCCTCCTCCCATTAATAAGCTGGTAACCACTAATAAACTTTCATCTCTATACATTTACCTGCTCTTGTCTTTTTAGATAAATGAGGTCATACAATATTTGTCCTTTTCTGATCGACTTATTTTAGTCAGCATAATGTCTTCAAGCTCTGTCCATGTTGCAGCACATATCAGGACTTCATTTCTCTTTCTGGCTGAGTAGTATTTCATTATATGTATGTGCCAGGTTTTTTTTTTTTTTATCCATTTTTCCATTGATGAGCCTTTAGGTTGTTTCCTTTTGGCTATCGTAAATAGTGCTATGATGAACACTGGTGTACATACGTCTGTGCTTTCAAGTCACTTATTATATATCTAGCAGTGAAATTGCTGGGTCACATGGTAGTTTTATTGCCAATTTAATTTCTTAATGTTGCCTTTGTATCAGCAAAATATTTGATTTTGATGAAATTTGATTTATCATTTTTTTTTTTCTTTTGCCTAAGAGAATTTGCCTACTCTTTAGTCACAAGGAGCCTTGGTGGAGCAGTGGTTAAGCATTTGGCTGCTAACCAAAAGGTTGGCAGTTTGAATCCACCAACTACTCCTTGGAAACCCTATGGGGCAGTTCTACTCTGTCCTGTAGGGTCACTATGAGTCAGAATCGACTTGACAGTAATGGATTTTTAAGTCACAAAGATATTTTCTATGTTTTCTTCTAAAAGCTTTACGTATTTAACTGTATTACTATTTTTTTATTTTAAGATTTGGCCTTATAGTCTACCTCAGATTAGTATTTGTGTGTGGTGTGAGGTAGGGGTAGAGAATCATTTAATATTTCAGTATGGGTATTTAGTTGTTCTAGCACACTTGGTTGAGAAAAAAATTCCTTTCTCCACTGGATTACTTTAATACCTTTTTCTGTAATAGTGGATGACAGCATAAATGTAAATCTATTTCTGGATTCAATTGTGTTCCACTGATACATTTGTCAATCTTTACGCCACTACCATACTGTCCTGGGCATTCTAGCTTTATAGTAGTTCTTGAAGTTAGGCAGCCTACGTCCTTCAACTTTGTTCTCTTTTCAGGATTCTTTTGGATATTCTAGGTTCTTTGCTTTTCATATGAATTATAGAATACTTTTGTCAATTTCTACATAAAAACCTACTAGGATTAAGATAGGGATTGCATTGAATCTACAGGTAAGTTTTGGAAGAATTTACATCCTAACGATATTGAGTCTTTGATTCGTGAACACGGTTTATTACTCAATTCATTTAAGTCTTATCTAATCTGTTTTAGCAGGCAGTTTTTTTTCCAGTTGGTTTAAGACTGCAATCGTGACTCTTTGACAGTGCTCAATTATTCAATTTCTTTGTCTTTAGCTGGGCTGTTTGAAGTCAGTCCCATATATACATTTTTCTGGGGTTTGCCAGAGGTTTGGGTAGAATTTATGCACAGAACTTTGGACTCCCCTCTTCTGGCTCTTTCTTTTATATTTCTCACTTCTCACTTTCCAGTGGCTGTTGTTCCTCCAAACTTTATCCTTTGGTTCTTGAATTCAGGAAGACAGTGGATTTTCTACTGGAATTTTAGCCATATTTTATGTTACTGACTGGGCCTTCCCTTATGCTAAAAGCTCTGAAAGCAGGGAATAAGCCCAGTGAGGGTTCCTTCTTTAAACAACTCTCCTGCAGAATATACCTGCTTTTGTTTGTTCATTAATACCTTCATATAGTTTTTTTTTTTTGGTCTTGAATTTATAGATATATTATTTGTAAGAGGGTCAACCATTACTGGAAGTAGAACCCAGTTAATTTGGTTTTGACGTCTGATTTTTAGCAATACATAAACAGATTCTTTAATTTGTGACTTTAATATCAAAAAAAGGATTAGTAGGGAATAATTAAATAGCAATTATATAATAAGAACTGTGCATAGTTTACTGAATCTATCAATTATAATAGATGTAGGTACAAAACCATAATGTCATTACTTAACTTCATAACCTGATGAAAACCTCAGCTTGGGGTGGCGAGGGGAAAGATTTGTGTTCTTGCCTTATCTTCTTCCTCCCTTTTCCTGAATCTGCATTTGGTATATTACTTCTTATTTGCATTTTTCATCTTACCTCTACTATTACTATACTGTTTCAGGATCTTAATATTAATGAAAAAACAAAATGAAACAAAAAACTAAAACAAAGCAAAACAAAAAACTCTTAGTTTCTTCTTATGCTGTTGCTCAAAGGTTGTACTCAGGTACCAAGGCTTAAGAAACAGAATTTCTATGGTGTGCACTGCCTTTTTTTTTTTTTAATTAAATGGAACTTAAGATTTTTTAAACAGTACCTACTGCAATGAGCTGGTTGTCTTTCCCTGTTTCTTTCTTTTCCTCTCTCTTTCTCTATTCTTTATTATATTTCTGACTTTCTGGTAGAAAGAAATCAAAATTTACTTAGAAAATGATCTCACAATGACTCCTATTATATTCCTTAGATTGTGGACTCTGTGACACTATGTTGCAAAATCAAAAAACTTTCTTGATGGCAAACATTTCAGAATTTATCGCGTGTTTGTTCCTTGACTATTATGGATTTGTACAATTCATTCCCAAACAAGTCTGTTTTTTCTATTTCAAAAAATCTTTAATCTTGTCAAGTAGTTCCCAAAACAGTTTGAACTTTAGAAACATTCTATTAACCTAATACATCATTTTCTGGGCCCTAAACACCAGAGATTCAGATGAAATAGATCTTGGATGAAGACCTGGAATCTGCGTTTTCATAAAGTTACTGACATTAAATTCCATCTTCGCTAGTACCAGTTTTGATTTCTTCATCTATAAATGTGGATTTTCTCTCATCAAGATGTTGAAAGAATTAAAATCAGAAAATCTTGTTTCTTACCCATATCATACTTGAACACTTTGCAGAGTTTGACACTAAAATTAACTTCAATGAATGGTAGAAAAACTGCCAGAAATATGTTTTTATGCTCCAATTTGCCTGTTGTTATACTTACTGGGATCCCTTTGAAGATTCTGGCTGGTGTCCTTCATGGCGTCTTCCTGGTAGATTGAACCTAATGGCAGTAATTCCACCAATGAGGAAACTAATAAATTCTGTAACGTGGCCCTTAAGCACACGTCTCCTACAACAGTGTCTAGTACACAGCAGAGGCACAAAAAATATTGTTTAATGAATGTATAAGAGTTCTTCCTAAAATATAAAATCAAATCCTCAACATTGTCCTTGTTCTTGTTATAATAAGCCTTCTTGTTCAAAACTTATATCTCTGGAAATATAGTAATGAGGGCTCTTGTATTTTTGTAGTACTCCAGATCCACTGTGTTATAGATTGAATTGTGTCCCCCCAAAATATGTGTTGAAAATCCCAGGCTTTATGCCTATGGTTATAATCCCATTTGGGAATGGGTTATCTTTGTTATGTGAATGAAGCAGGATTAGTGTTGGGTACATCTTGAGTCATCTCTTTTGAGATATAAAAGAGATTAAATACGTAAATGAGAGAAGCAGAGATGGGGGAAGAGAGATGCCAAGCCACATGAAGATCTCCCAGAAGCAGAAGCTCAGAAGAAACAAGAACCTTCTTCCAGAGTTGACAGAGAGAGAAAACCTTGTTCTAGAGCCAGCACTCTGAATTTTAACTTCTAGCCTCCTAAACTGTTAGAAAATAAATTTCTGTTTGTTAAAGCCACCACTTGTGATATTTCTATTATAACAGCACTAGATAACTAAGACACACCAAGACAGTATAACATCTCCACAAGTTGAGCAATTGGTTTTTAACAACTGGGTGCTACTTGTAATCTGAGAGAATTTACCTGAAATGGGTAACATTTATACATGCAGTGTTTTGTGGAATTATGGTGGGACCCTCTACTCTTTTCTTGTAAATATTGAATGCCCCCACTTTAGCCCTTACGCTGCATCTCTGATGGTTCTCTTACAATGGTTCTCTCTATTTTCAGGACCCCAAGCTCTGTAGGTGTGCTTAAGTGATGGTTATGCCTCTGGTTGACTCTACTCTCATTCTTACACAATATCCCTTTATTCATTTTACCTGTCTAGATGCCTAGAGAGACAAGCCGTATCCCTAGAAGAATCCCCACAGCCTTGAGTTCTTGTTCCTTGCTCAACCTACTTTTTCTGGGTCTTGGATTCTTCATGCTATTCCCTCAGCTTAAGTACTAATAATAATGGCAATATTTATTGAGCACTTGCTATGTACCAGACACTGTGCTAAGTGCTTTGCATTGCCTCATATAAAACTGATAACTTATGAGGCAGGTTCTATTATTTTCCTCATAATATGCAAAGATTGTTATTTTGGAAGTGTTGTTTAAGGCGGTGCTATATGCAGTCATTTCTGGGTAGCAGTGACAATTCTTAAGAAAAAAGTTGAGGGAAAACTAACAAGCAGTGACAGTCAGAATCCATTTTGAGGTGAGGGTGAACTGTCTAATACATCGATGAAATGTATAGAAGCTGTTATCTGCATGAGGCAGTGGCAAAATTGTTTGTTTCATTTGAGAAAAACTGACAAAGTAGGAGACAGGTTGGCTCTAGAAGGTAGCATTAGCTCAGAAAATACAATGACTTAATATCACCTGTACCTTTTTTTTTTTTTTTTTTAGCAGATGGAAAATGGGCTGTCATTTCTGATATATGGGACATTATCACCATGCTATACAGTGGTGTGTGAGTCACAGTAATGGCATTTAGTTCTCAATGCTTTTATGAAGAATCATTTGACTTCTAGGATAGCACTATTTAAAATGTAGCTACATTAGAAATTATTTTTCAGGCAATTTGTGTATTATATATTGAAATAGTGTTATGAATTCTAAAAAAAAGTCTTCTGATATTATTCCTTTAAAAGAGTGTCACATGGAATGTTTCTAATCTTGTAATTCTAGTGGGAAGAATATTTATGCATGTCTCCAAGGAGTTTATATTTTGAATGCATTAAGACATTTGAAAGATCTTGATGGTATTTTATCAAATGTTTCAAAAACACTTTTTTAAATCAAAGTTTCTGTGTTACCTCTTTGCAAATTCTATGTAGCTGATTTGAGCCAGCTGTACCAGGAAGACAAGCTTTTTTCCTCTGGGAATGCAGGCTAGTTTCCTTATTTCCTATTATGAAGAAAGAACCTGCAGCGAATGAAACCCACATAGAAAAGTAGACTGGAAAGATTGGAAGTCAGAGTATGAGAGATGGAGGAGAGGAAATAAAACAAGAAGAGTTGCCTCGCTAATATTCGTTTTCCCTTTTCTTTCTAAGAGAAGTAAAACAGTACATTTTCTGATTTCTCTTATAGTTAGTGGTAGTCATTTTACAGAATTCTGACCAACGAGATGTATATAAACATCACTAGGAGGGACTTCCCATAAGTCCCTTTAAAGAAAAGGGCTGACTTCCCTGGTACAGATTCTTTTTTAATGGTTATTATGTGTTGAGCATTATTCTGGACCCTGGAGATACATCAAGGGAAAAGAGAAAGCAAAAAAATTCCCTGCCCTTTATAAAATAATGTCCACATATCTGTGCCATTATTGTTACAACTTTCTTTGTTTAGATTTGTCACTTTGGGGGAGGGAGGAAGAATTATTTGCATCAGGTAATATGTCAGTCATTTCCACTACTCCATTTATATTAATTCTGCAGCACCTTAGAGGTAACTATTATCTCCATTTTATAGATGAGGAAGGCAAGTTGTCCACATTAAAAGGGTGGTAGCTGAGATTTGAACCCAGTTTTGTCAGACTCTAAGTCTAGTGGTCTTCTACTATGCCAGTGTTTCTCAAAGTGTGGTCCATGAACAATTTGCCTCAGGTCAACAAAGCCCAACCCTGGATTACCTGAAGCTCTAGAGGAGGGCTTTGGAGTCTATTTTTTCAACAGATGTTCCAGGTTATTTTAAAACAACGGAAAGCTTGAAAGCCTCAGCATTGTGACACATCCCTTCATCTTTATTTGCCAAGCTATAGAGGCATATGGACATTCAATACACATCTCCCTTAATCATGAGCATGATGAGACATACAGGAGGTGAGTGAAAACATTCAGAAGGGCTATATGAAATATTTCCAGCTAGAACACAGGCTTTTAGGTCATGGGCTGATCATGGGAGAATGGGGAGTGCCCTGCTTAGAAGCCCCCTTACCCACTTTGAAATAGCAGGGCAATTGAGTTGATAATGGTAACAAAGAGGGTGTACCATCTAACCTGTAGCAAGGGGAAAATGTAAATATTCTGTGGGCTTAGGTCTTCAGTCATTGAGTCTTTGGGTAGACCTTTGCACAAATCAACTTGCATAAGTCATGAGCACTAAACTTAGTTTGGTCTTCAGATCACCCTCATTCTGGATGATCCTAAAACTTGAGTTGAACTCTAATGTAAGCCTGGATGGGATAGTCATGTTTGTAGGAAAAGTGGTTGTAGAAAACATTCCTAAACGACCACGGCTCTCTGCTCTAATTCCCTCTTCATCCTCCTCCGCAGGCCATTTAAAGAAACTTAATGACTGAACATAGAAGGCAAATCTTTCTTATCTAGCTCTCTGTCATTTTAAGAAAGTTATTTGAAGTTAGACTAACAATAATTTGGAAAATTGAAAACAGACTGAATTCTTACAAATTTATGGTGATACAACAAAAGCGGTGAGAATAAAAGAAATTAAGCAAAATATCAAATGGGGTGTAGGGAGTATAAACAAGCAAAAAACAAAAAAAAACTGTAATTTTTTTTACTACTTAATTAAAATAAATTTCTAATGATCATTTAAAATATAGAAAATCAGATCAATAAGCTGATTTTGTAATAAATATAAATTAGATATACCTCCTATTAATTGAAAAAGATTTAAAAAATGTTTTCTTTGCCTGAAATGTGTTGCTCAGAAATATCTTCATTTATGCTTTCCGTCTCCCTTCAAAGAGCCACAGGCATTTGAAAAGCTTCCACTTCCCTCCTCAAATGGGAGGAACACTGGGTCTCTCTTCCCATTTTGGCTTTGCTACTGTAGGCTTTGACCCCACTTCTTAGTTCAAGGCAAAAGTCTAACGTGTCAATCTTCAGCTTCTTTTTTCACTTATAAATCAGTCTTCTGTTTGAAAGTTTACCGAGAAGAAAGCAAGGATGAGTGTGCGCTGAGTTATAGCGAGCAAAGGGGGAAGTGTTGTTACGTTGTTAGGTGCCATCAAGTACAGTCCGAGTTATAATGACTCTATGTAGAACAGAGGGAACCCTGGTGGATACTGGCCAAGTGCTATGGTTGCTAACCAAAGAGTCGGCAGTTCGAATCTGCCAGGTGCTCCTCAGGAACTCTATGGGGCAGCTGTACTCTGTCCTATAGGGTCACTGTGAGTTGGAATTGACTCGACGGCATTGGGTTTGGTTTTTTTTTTGTTTGTTTGTTTTATGTATAACAGAACAAAACGTCGCTTGGTCCTGTGCCATCCTCAAAATAGTAGATATGTTTAAACTCGTTGTCGCAGCCACTGTCGGTTCATCTCTTTGAGGGTTTTCCTCTTTTTCATTGACCTTCTACTTTAGTCAGCATGATGTCCTTCTTCAGGGACTGGTCCCTCCTGATAACATGTCCAAAGTACATTAGATGAAGTCTCCCAATCCTCGTTTCTAAGGAGCAGTCTGGCTGTATTTCTTCCAAGACAGATCTGTTAGTTCTTCTGGCAGTCCACGGTATATTCAATATTCTTTGTTAACACCATAATTCAAATGCATCAATTCTTCCTTGGTTTTCCTTATTTATTGTCCAGCTTTCACATGCATATGAGGTGACTGAAAATACCATGGCTTGGATCAGGTGCACTTTAGTCGTCAGAGTGACTTCTTTGCTTTTTAAGATTTTAAAGTGGTCTTTTCAGCAGATTTGCCCAATGTAATACACTGTTTGATTTCTTGACTGCTGCTTTCATGGGCGTTGATTGTTAATCCAATTAATACGAAGTCCTTAACAACGTCAATATTTTCTCCATTTGTCATGATATTGCTTATTGGTCAAGTTGTAAGAATTTTTGCTTTTTTTATGTTGAGGTGTAATCTGTACTGAAGGCTGTAGTCTTTGATGTTCGTCAGTAAGCGCTTGAAGCCCTCTTCACTTTCAGGAAGCGATTCTGTGCCATCTGCATATTGCAAGCTGTTAATGAGTAGACTGAGAGAAATGAAATTAAACAATCAGGCAAGTAATGAATAATTTAGAATATTTTAGACCAAGGTAAGGAGATTGGAATTAATCCTAAATGTGAATGTGACTTTTGGTGAGATGGAGAAGACTGTGGAAGTACTAAATTGGGAGGGGCGGGGGGGGGGATTAAGACATCTCTTACTGTTGTGGTGAGCTTGAGGTGGATCCCCACTAGAAGATATGCTCTATCAGGGCAGGGATATTTGTTTCAGTCATTGCTTAGTCCCCAACACCTATAACAATGCCTCACACATCATGTAGGCTCTCTCTTTATAATTATTGAATGAGTGAACAAATGAATGAATGAATGAAAGAATAATAAATTTCCAAATGGAAATATCAAATAGACAAATGGATACAGAATCTGGAGTTCAGAGGACTTAGGCCAGTACTAAAAAAAAGTACTAGAGATATAAATATATGTTCTTTAAAGAAAAAATTTAAAACATGATGATGGTGATAGTGATAGTAATGATAAACTGTGATACAGAGATAATTATCTTAACATTTTGGTATATAATCTTCCTATGTATATAAGCTGGAAAAGATAAAATCATATTGTATATATACTTGTAATCTGCTATTTTCAGTTAATATTTTGTGACTTTCTCTCACTGTCATTACATACTCATTTACATTCTTTGAGATGACGGCATATTATGTTGTTGCATACGTACAACGTATTTTATCATTCAGTATTCTGTTTGTCAAGTTTTTTTATTGGACTTTCTACTAGCTAAATCTTGTGTACTTTTTGAATTATTTCCTTAGGATACATTTTCTAGAAGTGAAATGCTGAGTCAAAAACAACTAAAACTGTACATATTAAGGGCTTAAGGAGCATTGCCAAGTTCATCCAGAAAGATAACAATTTGTGAAAGTGCTTCCTTCTCCAGTATCAAATATTATATTTTTCTTTGCTTTGAAAACTTCTAAATAATGCTACATTATATAAAGACACTTTGGGGAAGAAACTTTTTTACTAATAGTAGGAAAAATATTTTTACCATTATGCACCTCTGTAACATACTAATGGATATACAAAAGTGGAGGGTACATTTTCTTGGAAAGATGAATTGGATCTTTTTAAAATATCCGATTCTACGTTTTTTAAAGCCAAAGAAACCCTATCATGTCAGTTCAAACATTCAATGCTACACTAATTCAGTTAGAACAGCTACTTTATTCTTGTTCTGCTGTTACACATAAAGTTTTCACTTATGAAAGAAGTAGACCATTAGGTCCTTCTTCCTAGTCTGTCTTAGTCTGGAAGCTCCTTTGAAACGTGTCTACCATGGATGATGCTGCTGGTATTTGAAATACTGGTGGCATAGCTTCCAGTATCACAGCAACATGCAAGCCACCACAGTACACAGTATAACAGAGAGATGAGTTATTCTTTGTAAAGTCAGACTGATTTATGAGTCTCCCCTTTATGCTTTGAGATCTGTGGATAACATTAAAATGCAGAGAGATACTAAAATAAAACTGGAAGATATTTAAGTAAATCTAAGTTGGAAAAATTTTAGAAATATGAATTTCCAAATATTTTCCTTAGAAATACTTAACAGACTTTCACTCATGTGTCCTATGTCTTTTCTTATTACATCTCATATTTAGTATCTGAATAAGAAATATTTTCTCTGGGGTTAGTAATAAAACTAAGTTAATGTCTCAGTCTAAGAGTTTTATTCTGTTTTTATATTATGAATCTCCTCTCCTTGTTGATAAAAATGCCCACCTGTGGTTCTGAAGAGAACCATTCTCATTTTCAAGCAAGTCAACGATGAAAGTGATAATCCCAAGACTGGAGATGATATAGAAGGCAATAAATTCTTCCTCTCTCATAAGCAGTGAGATGTGAAACCTCAGTCTTTATGACAGCAGGAGATATTTACCGCTAAGTGATATGTTCTACCACTGTGGGAATACTGTGCAAACAAATAAAACAAGATTACCAGACCAAGGATGTGAAGATTTTTTCTTGACTCTTTTAAAAGATTTTGTTTTGTAGGCAAGATCTGAAGAAATAGAACCAGTGAAGGATGGATTCTGTTACTGCAGAAAGAACTAAGTGAACTGCGTCTTCACTTAGGTTATCAGAGGCCGGAATTCGGGAACAACTCGGAGGGGAACAGGAAGGTGAACAGGTCACTCAACACCAATGTTACGGCTAGGAGAATTCTCTGATGCCTGGGAAAAATCAGACACAAGAGAAGGATGAATGGGCCAATACTTTATCTGATACAAGACACAGGATTAGACTGAGTATTTAAAACATACTTACTGATTACTTTTCACTTTTAAAAGTAATACATGCTTATGAAAGAAAAAAAAGAGGGAAGATTTTAATAATTCCTTAACATTCTACCACTCAAAGACTTTTCCATTTTTACTTTATGCTTTTAAAAACCTTTTTTTTATATATTAACTTTTATTAAGCTTCAAGTAAATGTTTACAAATCCAATCAGTCTGTCACATATAAGTTTACATACATCTCACTCCCTACTCCCACTTGCTCTCCCCCTCTTGAGCCAGCCCTTTCAGTCTCTCCTTTCGTGACAATTTTGCCAGCTTCCCTCTCTCTCTATCCTCCCATCCCCCCTCCAGACAAGAGTTGCCAACACAATCTCAAGTGTCCACCTGATATAATTAGCTCACTCTTCATCAGGATCTCTCTCCCACCCGCTGACCAGTCCCTTTCATGTCTGATGAGTTGTCTTCGGGGATGGTTCCTGTCCTGTGCCAACAGAAGGTCTGGGGACCATGGCTGCCAGGATTCCTCTAGTCTCAGTCAGACCATTAAGTTTGGTCTTTTTATGAGAATTTGGGGTCTGTATCCCACTGATCTACTGCTCCCTCAGGGGTCCTCTGCTGTGCTCCCTGTCAGGGCAGTCATCGATTGTGGCCGGGCACCAACTAGTTCTTCTGGTCTCAGGATGATGTAGATCTCTGGTTCATGTGGCCCTTTCTGTCTCTTGGGCTCTTAGTTGTCGTGTGGCCTTGGTGTTCTTCATTTTCCTTTGCTCCAGGTGGGTTGAGACCAATTGCTGCATCTTAGATGGCCGCTTGTTAGCATTTAAGACCCCAGACGCCACATTTCAAAGTGGGATGCAGAATGTTTTCATAATAGAATTATATTGCCAATTGACTTAGAAGTCCCCGCAAACCATGTTCCCCAGACTCCCGCCCTTGCTCCGCTGACCTTTGAAGCATTCATTTTATCCCGGAAACTTCTTTGTTTTTGGTCCAGTCCAATTGAGCTGACCTTCCATGTATTGAGTGTTGTCTTTCCCTTCACCTAAAGCAGTTCTTATCTACTGATTAATCAATAAAAAACCCTCTCCCACTCTCCCTCCCTCCCCACCTCGTAACCACAAAAGTATGTGTTCTTCTCAGGTTTACTATTTCTCAAGATCTTATAATAGTGGTCTTATACAATATTTGTCCTTTTGCCTCTGACTCATTTCGCTCAGCATAATGCCTTCCAGGTTCCTCCATGTTATGAAATGTTTCAGAGATTCGTCACTGTTCTTTATCGATGCGTAGTATTCCATTGTGTGAATATAGCACAATTTATTTAACCATTCATCCGTTGATGGACACCTTGGTTGCTTCCAACTTTTTGCTATTGTAAACAGAGCTGCAATAAACATGGGTGTGCATATATCTGTTTGTATGAAGGCTCTTGTATCTCTAGGGTATATTCCCAGGAGTGGGATTTCTGGGTTGTATGGTAGTTCTATTTCTAACTGTTTAAGATAACGCCAGATAGATTTCCAAAGTGGTTGTACCATTTTACATTCCCACCAGCAGTGTATAAGAGTTCCAATCTCTCCATAGCCTCTCCAACATTTATTATTTTGTGTTTTTTGGATTAATGCCAGCCTTGTTGGTGTGAGATGGAATCTCATCGTAGTTTCAATTTGCATTTCTCTAATGGCTAATGATCGAGAGCATTTTCTCATGTATCTGTTGGCTGCCTGAATATCTTCTTTAGTGAAATGTGTGTTCATATCCTTTGCCCACTTTTTGATTGGGTTGTTTGTCTTTTTGTGGTTGAGTTTTGACAGAATCATGTAGATTTTAGAGATCAGGCGCTGGTCGGAGATGTCATAGCTGAAAATTCTTTCCCAGTCTGTAGGTGGTCTTTTTACTCTTTTGGAGAAGTCTTTAGATGAGCATAGGTGTTTGATTTTTAGGAGCTCCCAGTTATCTGGTTTCTCTTCATCATTTTTGGTAATGTTTTGTATTCTGTTTATGCCTTGTATTAGGGCTCCTAGGGTTGTCCCAATTTTTTCTTCCATGATCTTTATCGTTTTAGTCTTTATGTTTAGGTCTTTGATCCACTTGGAGTTAGTTTTTGTGCATGGTGTGAGGTATGGGTCCTGTTTCATTTTTTTGCAAATGGATATCCAGTTATGCCAGCACCATTTGTTAAAAAGGCTATCATTTCCCCAATTAATTGACACTGGTCCTTTGTCAAATATCAGCTGCTCATACGTGGATGGATCTATGTCTGGGTTCTCAATTCTGTTCCATTGGTCTATGTGCCTGTTGTTGTACCAGTACCAGTCTGTTTTGACTACTGTGGCTGTATAATAGGTTCTGAAATCAAGTAAAGTGAGGCCTCCCACTTTCTTCTTCTTTTTCAGTAGTGCTTTGCTTATCCGGGGCTTCTTTCCCTTCCATATGAAATTGGTGATTTGTTTCTCTATCCCCTTAAAATATGACATTGGAATTTGGATCGGAAGTGCGTTAAATGTATAGATGGCTTCTGGTAGAATAGACATTTTTACTATGTTAAGTCTTCCTATCCATGAGCAGGGTATGTTTTTCCACTTAAGTATGTCCTTTTGAATTTCTTGTAGTAGAGCTTTGTAGTTTTGTTTGTATAGGTCTTTTACATCCTTGGTAAGATTTATTCCTAAGTATCTTATCTTCTTGGGGGCTACTGTGAATGGTATTGATTTGGTTATTTCCTCTTCGGTGTTCTTTTTGTTGATGTAGAGGAATCCAAGAGATTTTTGTATGTTTATTTTATAACCTGAGACTCTGCCAAACTCTTCTATTAGTTTCAGCAGTTTTCTGGAGGATTCCTTAGGGTTTTCTGTGTATATAATCATGTCATCTGCAAATAGTGATAACTTTACTTCTTCCTTGCCAATCCAGATACCTTTTATTTCTTTGTCTAGCCTAATTGCCCTGGCTAGGACTTCCAGCACGATGTTGAATAAGAGCGGTGATAAAGGGCATCCTTGTCTGGTTCCCGTTCTCAAGGGAAATGCTTTCAGGTTCTCTCCATTTAGAGTGATATTGGCTGTTGGCTTTGCATAGATGCCCTTTATTATGTTGAGGAATTTTCCTTCTATTCCTATTTTGGTAAGAGTTTTTATCATAAATGTGTGTTGGATTTTGTCAAATGCCGTTTCTGCATCAATTGATAAGATCATGTGGTTTTTATCTTTTGTTTTATTTATGTGATGGATTACATTAATTAAACCAGCCTTGCATACCTGGTATAAATCTCACTTGATCAGGGTGAATTATTTTTTTGATGTGTTGTTGGATTCTATTGGCTAGAATTTTGTTGAGGATTTTTGCATCTATGTTCATGAGGGATATAGGTCTATAATTTTCTTTTTTTGTAATGTCTCTACCTAGTTTTGGTATCAGGGAGATGGTAGCTTCATAGAATGAGTTGGGTAGTATTCCATCATTTTCTATGCTTTGGAATACCTTCAGAAGTAGTGGTGTTAACTCTTCTCTGAAAGTTTGGTAGAACTCTGCAGTGAAGCCGTCCGGGCCAGGGCTTTTTTTTTGTTGGGAGTTTTTTGATTACCGTTTCAATCTCTTTTTTTGTTATGGGTCTATTTAGTTGTTCTACTTCTGAATGTGTTAGTTTAGGTAGGTAGTGTTTTTCCAGGAATTCATCCATTTCTTCTAGGTTTTCAAATTTGTTAGAGTACAATTTTTCATAATAATCTGAAATGATTCTTTTAATTTCATTTGGTTCTGTTGTGATGTGGTCCTTCTCATTTCTTATTTGGGTTATTTGTTTCCTTTCCTGTATTTCTTTAGTCAGTCTAGCCAATGGTTTATCAATTTTGTTAATTTTTTCAAAGAACCAGCTTTTGGCTTTGTTAATTCTTTCAATTGTTTTTCTGTTCTCTAATTCATTTAGTTCAGCTCTAATTTTTCTTATTTGTTTTCTTCTGGTGCCTGATGGATTCTTTTGTTGCTCACTTTCTATTTGTTCAAGTTGTAGGGACAGTTCTCTGCTTTTGGCTCTTTCTTCTTTTTGTATGTGTGCATTTATTGATATAAATTGGCCTCTGAGCACTGCTTTTGCTGTGTCCCAGAGGTTTTGATAGGAAGTATTTTCATTCTCGTTGCTTTCTATGAATTTCCTTATTCCCTCCTTAATGTCTTCTATAACCCAGTCTTTTTTCGGAAGGGTGTTGTTCATTTTCCAAGTATTTGATTTCTTTTCCCTAGTTTTTCTGTTATTGATCTCTAGTTTTATTGCCTTGTGGTCTGAGAAGATGCTTTGTAATATTTCGATGTTTTGGACTCTGCAAAGGTTTGTTTTATGACCTAATATGTGGTCTATTCTAGAGAATGTTCCATGTGAGCTAGAAAAAAAAGTATATTTTGCAGCAGTTGGGTGGAGAGTTCTGTATAAGTCAATGAGGTCAAGTTGGTTGATTGTTGTAATTAGATCTTCCGTGTCTCTATTGAGCTTCTTACTGGATGTCCTGTCCTTCTCCGAAAGTGGTGTGTTGAAGTCGCCTACTATAATTGTGGAGGTATCTATCTCACTTTTCAATTCTGTTAAAATTTGATTTATGTATCTTGCAGCCCTGTCATTGGGTGCATAAATATTTAATATGGTTATGTCTTCCTGATCAATTGTCCCTTTTATCATTATATAGTGTCCTTCTTTGTCCTTTGTGGTGGTTAAGTCTAAAGTCTATTTTGTCAGAAATTAATATTGCTACTCCTCTTCTTTTTTGCTTATTGTTTGCTTGATATATTTTTTTCCATCCTTTGAGTTTTAGTTTGTTTGTGTCTCTAAGTCTAAGGTGTGTCTCTTGTAGGCAGCATATAGATGGCTCGTGTTTCTTTATCCAGTCCGTGACTCTCTGTCTCTTTATTGGTGCATTTAGTCCATTTACATTCAGCGTAATTATAGATAAATAAGTTTTTAGTGCTGTCATTTTGATGCCTTTTCTGTCAGGAGTTCTTCAACTATTTTCTCTGTTTTTTCTGTCCCCCCTCCCTGTTCTGGTACTCCAATCACCTGCAGGTTATCCTTCTTGATAGAGTCCCACATGATTCTTAGGGTTTCTTCATTTTTTTAAATTCTTTTACCTGATTTTTTTTCAGCTATATTGGTGTTGATTCCCTGGTCCTCCAGATGTCCCAGTCTGCATTCTAATTGCTCGAGTCTGCTCCTCTGACTTCCTAGTGCATTGTCTAATTCTGTAATATTATTGTTAATCTTTTGGATTTCTACATGCTGTCTCTCTATGGATTCTTGCAACTTATTAATTTTTCCACTATGTTCTTGAATAATCTTTTTGAGTTCTTCAACAGTTTTATCGGTGTGTTCCTTGGCTTTTTCTGCAGTTAGCCTAATTTCATTTGTGATGTCTTTAAGCATTCTGTAAATTAGTTTTTTATATTCTGTATCTGATAATTCCAGGATAGTATCTTCATTTGGGAAAGATTTTGATTCTTTTGTTTGGGGTGTTGGAGAAGCTGTCATGGTCTGCTTCTTTAAGTGGTTTGATATGGATTTTTGTCTCCGAGCCATCACTGGGAAACTAGTTTTTCCAGAAAATCCTCTAAAAAAAAAATGCAGTCAGATCCCTATCAGAGTTCTCCCTCTGGCTCAGGCTATTCGGATGTTAATGAAGCCGCCCTGGGAGGGTGGAGGAGGGAACAGAGAGATAGGAGAGTAGCACCTCAGAATATAGCCGGAGTTGCTTGTCTTGCTTGGAATGACTATTATATCTGAGATTCCCGCGGGGTGGGTCGCCTATGTGTGCTGGCTGTGTGGAGATTGCCCCCGGGGGGTCTGGCCCGCTGGAGTCACGGTCAGATTCTCTGCTTCCAGCCCCACGCCCAGCGTCAAGGCTCCCCTACTGGGACGGTGCACTCTACTCCAAAATCAGTCGCTGCCTCCCGGGGACTTCTCGTCCCTCCAGCCGCGTCGCCGTGCCACTTCCGCGAACCAATTGGGCCCCCTCCCGGGGTTAGTTCAGGTGGGTGGAGCAGCTCCCCTTGCTTGTGCCGTGACCGAGTGTCCCGGCTGGGACGCTGTTCTCCCCGCTCCAATACCAGTCGCTGCCTCCCGGGGACTTCTCCTACCGGCTGCGTCCCACACCACCGGCGCGAACCGCCTGGACCCCTTCCTGTGGTTAGTTCAGGGGGGTGGAGCAGCTCTCGGTGTTTATGCTGTACCTGCATCCAGTCCACATCCTGGCGGGACGGTTCCCCGGCTGGGACGCTGCTCTTCCCGTTCCAAGACCAGTCACTGCCTCCCGGGGACTTCTCCTACCGGCTGCGTCCCATGCCGCCCGCGAACCGGCTGGTCCCCCTCCCGGGGTTAGTTCAGGGGGGTGGAGCAGCTGACTGTGCTTGTGCCGTACCTGACTGGTACGCTGGCTCCAGGCTGTGGAAACAATCGCTGCTTCCCCGTATTAGTTCGTTCTCCGTCTCTAAATCTGTGTTTGTTGTTCAGGGTTCGTAGATTGTTATGTATGTGATCGATTCACTTGTTTTTCCGTGTCTTTGTTGTAAGAGGGATCCGAGGTAGCGTCTGCCTAGTCCGCCATCTTGGCTCCGCCTCTAAAAAACCTTTTTTTAATGGTTGGATGTTTGTTTATGTTTATTTCAACTTTTATCTGATAGAAAGGGAATTAATTTTTCCAAAGTTAGTAGTCTTTTTTTTAGAGCAGTTTTAGGTTTATAGAAAAATCAAGCAGAAAGTACAAGAGTTCTTATATCTCTCCCTGCCCCCCTGCCCCAGCCCCCCAGTTGTCCTTATGAGTATCATCTTGCATAAATATGGTGTATTTGTGAAAATTGATGAACCAGTATTGATACATTATTAGTAATTAAAGTCCATACATCAGGGTTCATTCTTTATGTTGTATTGTTCAGTAGGTTATAAGTTAAATGCATAATATTATGTATCCACCACTAGGTATTATGAAGAACAGTTTTACTACCCTAACGATGCCCTGTGCTACCCCTTTTCATCTCTCTGTCCACAACCCCCTGGCAACCACTGATCTTTTTACTGCCTCTATAATTTTGCTTTTCCCAAAATGTCATATAGTTGAAGTTACAATATATATAGTTTCCAGGCTGGCTTCTTTTGCTTAGCAATATGCATTTAGGATTTCTTCATGTCTTTTTATGGCTTGATAGCCCATCTCTTTTTATTGCTGAATAATAACGCAATAGTATGGCTGCACCAGTTTGTTCATCCATTCACCTATTGAAAGCATGTTGGTTGCTTCTAAGATTTGCCAATTATGAATAACGCTGATTGTCAAGTCTTATCCCTGATAATTTCCTTGCTCTGAAATCTGCTTGTCTGCAATTAATGTAGCTACTCCAGTTTAATTTGATTAGTGTTAACATGCTGTATTTTTTTCTCATTCCTTTTCATCTATCTGTGTCTTTATATTTTAAAGTATCTTGTAGAAAATATATTTGTTGAGTCTTGTTTTTTAATCCACTCTGACCATCTCTGTCTTTTAATTGGTGTATTGACATTTTCACAATGTTAAGTCTTCTAATCCATGAACATGGAATGTTCTTCCATTTATGTAGTCCTCTTTTAGTTTCTTGCAGTAGTGATTTATAGTTTTCATTGTATAGGTTTTCTACATCCCCAGTTAGGTTTATTCCTAGGTATTTATCATTTTGGGACTATTGTAAATAGTATTATTTTCTTGATTTCCTTTTCAGAGTTCTCTTTGTTAATGTAAAGAAATCCAACTGATTTTTGTGTGTTGATCTTGTACCCTGCCACTTTGTTGAATTCTTCTTAGATTCAGTACTGTTTGTAGAATCTCTGGGATTTTTTATATATGTGATTATGTCATCTGTGAATAGAGATAGTTATACTTCTTCCTTTCCAATTTGGCTACTCTTTATTTTCCTTTCTTGCCTTATTGCTCTGGCTAGGACTTCCAGTAGAATATTTAATAAGAGTGGTGATAATAGGGATCCTTGTCTCATCCCCATTCTTAATGGGAAGGCTCTCAATCTTTCTCCATTGGGAATAATGTTGGCTGTTGGGTTTATATATATGCCCTTATATGTTGAGGACTTTCCCTTCTATTCCTGTTTTGCTGAGAGTTTTTATCAGGAACGGGTGTTAGATTTTATTAAATGCCTTTCCCTCATCAATTTAGGTGATCGTGTGATTCTTTTCGTTTGTTTTATTTATGTGATGAATTATATTGATTGATTTTCTAATGTTGAATTACCGTTGCATTCCTGGTATGACACGCACTTCATCATGATGCATAATTTTCTTAATATGCTGTTGAATTTTGTTGAGAATTTTTGCACTTGTAATTTCTGAGGGATATTGATCTGTAATTTTATTTTATTTTTTGATGTCTTTACCTGGCTTTTGTATCAGGGTGATGCTTCATGCCAACTTTTTTATACTTGCTTACTTCATGGAATAGCTTTATGATCCTTTTACTTCCAACTGATCTCTGGCCTTACATCTAAAATTTATCCCTTGTAGGCAACAACTATTTGGGGAATCTGAGATTTTTTTTTTGTGTATAGGATTATGTCATCTGTGAATAGAGATAGTTATACTTCTTCCTTTCCAATTTTTCTACCCTTTATTTAGCTTTCTTGCTCTGGCTAGGACTTCCGGTACAATATTGAATAAGAGTAGTGATAATGGGCATCCTTGTCTCATTTCTGTTCTCAGGGGAGAGGCTTTTGCTCAGTCTTTCTCCATTGAGAAAGATTTGGGTTTGCATATATGCCCTTAATTATGTTGAGGAATTTCTGCTTATTAAGTGAAGTGTTGTTGTTGCTGTTGTTAGCAGCCATTGAGTTGACTCCCTGCTCATGGTGATCCCATGCTCGGTGGAATGCAATGCTGCCTGGTCCTGCATAATTCCAACGATCCGTTGTGGCTAATTTTCAGAAGTAGGTCACCCGGCCTTTCTTCCTCGTCCATCTTAGTCTGGAAGCTCTGTTGGAACAAGTTTCGGTTTATATCTACTATCTTGCCTTTTGTTTTTCATTTACCCTTTCATTTTTTCGTTTGTTTCTCTGTTTTTTCTTTCTTTCCACCTTTGAATTAAGTAAACATTTTTAGAGGGCAGGGGTGGGATGTTACTACTTGGAAAGTCATCAGGGTACATCTTGCTTCTCAAAGGGTGATTTGTGTCTTAGTCTGGGTAGCAAAACTAATGAGGCTTTTATAAATAGATAGAAAGAGAAATTTACTTCAAACAAATTATGGGGGCTGGGAAGTCCCAAATCCATGGGTCAGGCAACAGGCTGAAGACCCGCTGGCTCACACAGTTGCAGGAACTGACGAACCCAAAATCTGCAGGCCAGGCAGTAGGCTGGAGGCCTCTCCTGGCTCACAGAGTTGTGGGGGTTGACGAATCCAAAATCTGCAGTTCAGGTGACAGGACAGAGACTTCTGCAGGCTTGTCTCAAGAACTGGAGGCCAGGCAATGAGAAAAGTGCAGGATTGAGAAAGAGAGAGAGATTTGCCAGAACATCCATTTATATACTGGAGGCAGGCCACACCCCCAAGGAAACTCCCCTTTCAACTGATTGGCTGTTCATATCAGATCACAGAATAGCAGGTGATTACATAATATCTGCCAAACCACTGAAAATCATAGCCTAGCCAAGTTGGCATATTAACCATCACAATTTGAGACCCAAATCAACCTTGACAACATCCTTTATGAGTAAAAAATCAAATTATTGAGTTCTAAAAGAAACCAAAATTGATCCTCCATACATATAAGCCAGGAAAAAAAAAAAAAAATCCCTTCCTGAGAAACTGCCTACCTGGGATCAGGGTATAAGAATAAGGAGATGGGCAATTGCTGCTACATTTTTTCCCTATTTTCTCCCCAAAACCCCCAAATTTGTTTTATTTTGGTTTCGGGGATGTTTGGTGTTGCTAACTTTTAATCTGACTAGAACATATGAGCAGACAAGAAAAAATTGACATAGCTTTTTTTTGAAAAAGTACGAGGAATGGTCAAAAGAAATTCTACTGTATCTGGATATATACACTTTATTCATATACAAGTCTTTTGTAGAACATTTCCTCTTAAACATTCAAGACTATCAACACTAGGATTCCCCTTCTGGTTTCTTTAGTTTCCAGGAAAATATAAAATTTTCTTTGAAGATCTTTACCAAGGGGATATGTAACCAATCTAAACTGAAATCTTATGCTTCCTTACACAATGCCTTTCATATTTTTAAATTTAATTTGGCCTCAAATAATTTTATTGTAGCTTTATCTTGTTGTAGCATTTAGAACTTCCTATTTTGAGCAATGAGAGTTCTTTGAAAATGTAGCTTTATCAAAAATATTTTTAAATCTTGTTTTTTTAAACATGATTTTATAAAAAAGAAAAAAGATAACTGTTCTTTCGTCTTTGTTATTCGGTAATAACTATACTTCTGACTTCCCATGGATAGCTAGAGTTACCAAGACGGAAAAAGCAACAAAAGGAGAAATGAAAATCTGCCTGAAAACTAACTTCTGCAGATAAGAACAAAATGTATAAACAGATTCTCAAAGGGGCTCATTCCTTATGTACAAAAGAGCTCATTCCTTATCTAATCACTCCACGGAAACATTTTATAGCTTTTCATATACCATGAACAGCAGCATCCCATCTCAGGCAGCGATATTACATACTTGCAATACAATGGAGGACTCTTCCAATAATGTTATTACCAGGAATATGAGATAAGGATCCCAGCCAAAAGTGGTGCCAAATCTGCCTTGGATCAAGCTGAGTGGCAGTAACTCCTTATGATATGGAAAAGATGAAAACAGGCTTTAACTTTCTTAATTGGATTAAACCCAAAAGGGAAAAAGGTATTTATCTTGTCTGCCTTGCCTGTCTCAAGCTATCACTGTCATCAGCACTCAAACTCTCTCCCCAGCCTGGCACTGCCAGCAGCTGTTCACTGCTCAAGTATATTGGTGCCGCCTTCCTACTTAGAAATATCTTTGGAAAACATTTAGCAGTGTCAGCGGTTTGTCCACTGCTAAATGCTTACTATTCAGTTTTTATTATGCTGAGCTACAAGCCTCTGAGGTTGAGGCATGTCTTATTTTCCCCCAGTATTTTTAAGGATCAATTCTCACTTAACCTGCTATGAACTTCTTTATCAGCCACATAGTTAAAGTAAACACTCCTGTTGGGAAGGGAAGTTGGATTCCTGGTGTCCTTGTCTTCATCCCAGCTGTCTTTCTTCTCTGTTCTATAGTTATATACACACACAGAGTACAACAAGCTGAGCCACGTCACGTGGCTCAGCGTGTTGTACTCTGTACCTTATTTCAAACACTGCCACATGTTCACTAAATTCCATTTTCTTTTTCTTCCTGAGCCTACAGCTAGGCTACATTCCCACCTTCTCCACCTGTTTGCATTCCAAAAATGACAACACTGTGCTTGCGCTTTAATATTTGATAGATTTTAGCCAAATTCATTGTACAATTTTTTAATTTTCTAAGTTTTTAATTAAGTAAAAATTAGACTATGATGGCAGTCAAAATGGTACCCCAAAGCATGAATTTTCTAAATGCCAATAATGAATATATTTACACAGATTATATTAGTGATTCTTTTAATTAATAAACTTGGCAGTTTCTGAGTAGAAACCTGTGGAAGCAAATTTAACCTTTAATTTACCTGTCATTATTTTATTATTCCAAGGAATTTAACTCAATTATGTATTTATTTATTGGACTTTTATAAAAGCCAGACGTTAGCTAACCACCCAAACTGACAGTGAGAGAAAGTTGACTCCTAATTAAAAATTCTGGTACTTTTATCATGTCAGTATGTATATGTTTACACATTAGAAATAGTATTCATTTTTAAAATAATTAAAATTTCTTATTGAAATCTTATCAGAAACTTTTATTTTGTATTAAACGTTTTGTTTATCAGTTCAGCCAGCTAGTTGTCCTTACGTGAATGTCATTGTTCTGATTTTCTAATGTACAGTTTGGAGATGTACTATGCAAATAAATTCCTTAAAATTTCTTTGAGAATCTTTTTTTCTGTGTGACCTCTATGGTTTTATGTTTCCATACAGGGTTGGGATAGGAAACACCTAGAGTAACCAGGGAGGATGCGAATCCTTTCTACTTCCTCTGGCCTATTAAAAATCTACATCTGTAGGTCCACCGAAGTGAAACCGACATCGTCTTCTATTATTATTTTTTAGTTGTGTTTTAGGTGAAAGTTTACAGAGGAAATTAGTTTCTCGTTAAACGATTAATACACGTACTGTTTTGTGACATTTGTTGCCACCCCATAACATATCAACACTCTCCCCTTCTTAACCTTGGGTTCCCCATTACCAGCTTTCTTGTCCCCTCCTGCCTTCTCGTCCTTGCTGCTAGGCTGGTGTGCCTACTTAATCTCATTTTGTTTTATGAGCCTGTCTAATCTTTGAACAAATCTATCTTGGAAGAAGTATAGACAGAATGCTCCTTAGAAGGAAGGATGGTGAGACTCCATCTTGAATATTTTGGACAAACTATCAGGAGGGATCAGTTCCTGGAGAAGGATATCATGCTTGGTAGAGGGTCAGCAAAAAAAAAAAAAAAAAGGAAGACTCTCAATGAGATGGACTGACACAGTGGCTGCAATTGTGAGGATGGTGCAGGACCAGAGTGTTTCATTCTGTTGTACATAGGGTCTCTATGAGTCAGAACCAACTTGATGGCACCTAACAACAACTTTGGCTGAAGGGTGAATCTCAGAAGTAACTTCAGTACTGAGTTAAAAGAGTGCTCTGGAACCATACTCTTGGGGTTTCTCCAGTCTCTGTCAGACCAGTAAGTCTGGTCTTTTTTTTTTTTTTTTTTTTTTTGTGAGTTTGAATTTTGTTCTACATTTTTCTCCAGCTCTGTTGTGACCCTCTATTGTGACCTCTGTCAGAGCAGTCGGTGGTGGTAGCCAGGAACCATCTAGCTGTGCTGGACTCAGTCTGATGGAGGATGTGGTAGTTGTAGTCCATTAGTCCTTTGGATGAATCTTTTCCTTGTGTCTTTGGTTCTCTTCATTCTTCCTTACTCTAGACGGGGTGAGACCAGTGGAGTATTTTAGTCACTCAGAAGCTTTTAAGACCCCAGATGCTACTTACTAAAGTAGGATGTATAATATTTTCTTTATAAACTATGTTACACCAGTTGAGCTAGATGTTCCCTGAGATCATAGACCCCAGCCTAGTAACTCGGTCCCTCAGGGAATTTGAATGTCTATGAAGTTTCTATGACTTTGCCTTGGTCAAGTTGTGCTGACTTCCCCAATATTGTGTACTGTCTTACCCTTCACCAAAGTTACCACTTACCTATTGACTAGTTAGTGTTTTTCCCTCCCCATCCATCTTGTCCTTTGTAACCATCAAAGATTGTTTCTTTCTGTGTATAACTCTTATCATGAGTTTTTATAATAGTGATCTCATACAATATTTGTTCTTTTGTGATTCACTTATTTCACTTAGCATAATGCTTTCCAGATTCATCCATGTTGTGAGAATTTTCACAGATTCATCATTGTTCTTTATAGTTGCATATTATTCCATTGTGGCAAATCTTATTTTTGTTAAATTGAGGTTTTAAACAGGAATAGAGAGTTTCACAAAGGAGGTAGTATTTGAGAGGTCCTTGAACAAGGTAGAGCCTGCCCCCAAGAGACTCTGAGAGAGAACAAAAGTACCTTACTGAGCAGTGACCTGGGCCAGGAAAAACACACCAAACATCTGACTTCATGGTAAGGTTAATACGAACTCATTAACAAGTAGGGAAACAACTCTATAAATTAGACTTTTTTCCTCCTGGATCTCTCATATGTATCCTTGGACATAAACACTAAGTATATAAACCCTACCTTACACTGCTGTGTGTAGACCTCTACCCAGGTGACACTGGACAGACACTTCACTGTCAGTCGCTAGAATCTCAGCTTTTACCTCTCTGTGTAAGTTCACTAATAAAGGCTCGTCTGATCAACATTGCTTTTACTACCTCTTTTTTTTTTGGAATCTGACCTGTGCCCCTTGGATCCACTCCTGCCGCTGGTCCAGTGGGTTGTGACAGTAGTTGGCTACTTCACATGTAAGAGGAAGACCAGAGTACCTTGTGAACAAGAAAGGCATTAGCAGTTTAAATATACAAAAATTTATGTGTTACAGGTTTAATCTCAGCTTTCAAATTCTGAAAAAGGAACTGATTAGCCCTGGTTAAGTCCAAAACTTAGAGAGATCCAAGATTGGGTGCCAGGGGATGGAATCATATTATTGTAGCAGAGATAGCTAGCTTTGGAGGGAGCAAAGGGAAGGGGACCAGAGCAGATCCACAGAGACAAGTACACAGAAGAGCAGGGGAGAGCCACAATGGTGCTCTGCAACCTGAGCTCTGGCCTGTTGTGGAAACTTAGCCACACTCCTCTGCTTGGATTCTCTAATGTAACCAACATTCTCACAGTTACTATTCTCTCTGGATAAGCTTATCCAAGATGGATGTCTGTTATTTGTAACAAAAAAATTCTAAATAATATGGAGGCTATCTCTTTTTCAAAATCAGTTGAATAACTTATTGTAACAATATCTGCCCGAAGAAAGCATCCCATATTTTATGCTTGACTAAGGCCTTTTGGAGTCTACCAATGCTTTCACTAGATAAGCTCCCCTCTCCTCATGAAGTTTGGGAACACAACTTCAACTATAGGTAAATCTGCTAAAAAAAACTTGCCTCTGAAGAAAGATCTGAGAGTTCTGCTTTCCCAATTGTCTTCGATAGAAGATAGGACTTTCTTCTCAGCCAGTTGAAGGGTATGCCATATTTTCCTTACTACAATTGGCACTTTTGAAAAAATACATCCATACAGAAAGGATATGTTCTAAGTATATTTGGAAACGATATATTTTTTTAATGATATACCACTCTGTGTGTGTTGTAGTTGTAAATCAAGAGGACCCTGGTCTTTTACTTTGTGACACAGCCGTATGAAATAATAATAATAATTTTTAAAAATTCAAGCCTCTTCTTTTTACAGTGCAGAAAATTTTCAGATCTCCTACACGATAAATTATTTCCCCAGAATATTAGTGGCAGAAAATAATTTTTTTTGGTATCTGATGGGAAACGAATTCACAATGACAGAAGGGATGGAATTTGCCCAGTTAGCCCATTTGCCACTTAAAACTCGATTATGTGAATTCACATGCTTCAAACCTACATATATAATGCAATCTACATGAATAAAATAAAGGAAAACCACTGGGTTTTGTGTTAGTACAATTTCATTCATAAGCACAGGGAAAAGGAAATAATCAGAAACATTGACATAGAGGAAAAGTTGTGTTACTGGTGTTTTATGAAAAAATTAAATAAAAAAACCCAAATGCATTGCCATGGAGCCGATTCCAACTCACAGCGACTCTATAGGACACAGTAGAACTGCTCCCTGACCAAGCATGATGTCCTTGTCCAGGGGCTGATCCCTCTTGACAACATGTCCAAAGTATGTGAGACATAGTCTCGCCATCCCTGCTTCTAAGGAGCATTCTGGTTTTACTTCTTCCAAGACAGATTTGTTCATTCTTTTGACAGTCCATGGTATATTCAAAATTCTCCAACACCACAATTCAAAGGCATCTTCTTCTGTCTACTTTATTTTTTGTCTGTCCAGCTTTCACATGCAGAGGAGGTGACTGAAAACATCACGGCTTGGGTCAGGTGCACGTCAGTCTTAAAGGTGACATCTTCACTTTTCAACACTCTAAAGAGGTCTTTTGCAGCAGATTTGCCCAAAGCAATGCATCTTTTGATTTCTCGACTGCTGCTTCCATGGGTGTTGATTGTGGATCCAAGTAAAATGAAATCCTTGACAACTTCAATCTTTTCTCCGTTTAACATGATGTTGCTTATTGGTCCAATTGTGAAGATTTTTGTTTTCTTTATGCTGGAGTGTAATCCATACTGACTGTTGTGGTCTTTGATCTTTAGCAGTAAGTGCTTCAAGTCCTCTTCACTTTTAGCAAGCAAGGTTTTGTCATCAGCATAACGCAGGTTAATGTCTTCCTCCAATCCCGATGCCTCCTTCTTCTTCATATAGTCCAGGTTCTTGGATTATTTGCTCAATATACAGATTGAATAGATATGGTGAAAGGGTGCAACCCTCACGCACAACTTTTCTGACTTTAAGCCATGCGGTATCCCTGTGTTCTGTTTGAATGACTGCCTCTTGATCTGTGTACAGATTTCTCCTGAGCACATTTAAGTATTCTGGAATTCCCATTCTTCTCAATGTTATCCATATTTTGTTATGATCCACACAGTCAAATGCCTTAGCATAGTCAATAAAACCCAGGTAAACATCCTTCTGGTATTCTCTGCTTTCAGCCAGGATTTGACATCAGCAATGATATCCCTGGTTCTGCATCCTCTTCTGAATCTGGCTCGAATTTCTGCCAGTTTCCTGTCGATATACTGCTGCAACTGCTTTTGAATGATCTTCAGCAAATTTTACTTGTGTGTGATATTATTGATATTGCTTGATAATCCTGCATTTGGTTGGGTCACCTTTCTTGGGAATAGGCATAAATGTGGATCTCTTCCAGTCAGCTGGCCAGATAACTCTTCCAAATTTCTTGGCATAGAGGAGTGAGCACTTCCAGTGCTGCATCTGTTTGTTGAAACATCTCAATTGATATTCCATCATTTTCTGGAGCCTTGTTTTTCACCAATACCTTCAGTACAGCTTGGATTTCTTCCTTCAGTACCATTAGTTCCTGCTCATATGGTACCTCCTGAAATGGTTGAACATCGATCAATTATTTTTGGTATAGTGACTCTGTGTATTCCTTCCATCTTGTTTTGATGCTTCTTGAGTCGTTTAATGTTTTCCCTGTAGAATCATTCAATATTGCAACTCGAGTCTTGAATTTTTCTTCAGTTCTTAGAAGCCATAGAAAATAATATTTCTAATTTTTACCATTAAAAATATTCAATATAATAATCAGTTGGATCTTTAGTTAAATACAAAGAGTTGTTAGAGTCGTTTTAAATTAATTGTTGATTTAATTTGGGGGCGGAGAGGATTAGTTTGTACTTCCCTTGGGCTTCTGCTGACCTTGATGATTCACATATGTATAGCTGGCTAAGGTTTAAGACACTGGCTAACGGTGCATAAAGAGACTTTCTAAAGATGTCAAAATCTCAAGTGGATTGCCCTCAGATGAATAGGCCCATTCTAGTCTAGTTCTTATGCTTGTTTTCGGGTTCCTTAGCGGAACAGACTAGTAGGTCACTTATTTTCAAAAAGTTGAGTTAACTAAACTAACAATCTTCTTTCTTTGCTGTTTTTATTAAGGCTTACACTTATAACCCCAAGTCATTTGCACATGACATTTAGGGAGGTAGGTCATGCTTTTCATAGTCCTTATTCAGACCTTCCTACCATTCCCTTATTTCTCTTTCAGATCCTGTGTTTCATATTCTAGTACACTAAAATAGAGGATTTACAAACTTGGCTCAAAGCTTTTAATATTGTTTCTACTAATAATAATTAGTTATTTTAATGGTGTAATTTATTTGGTATGCTTTTAGAGTTCTCATAAAAAATCATAATTTTTAAAATATCGTAAAAATATTTACATTTAAAGCTGAACTGAATCCTCTTTTTAAATTTATTCTTGTGGTAAATGTATATGGAAGAAAACAGTTGCCATTTCAACAGTTTTCACATGTCCAGTTCAGTGACAATAATCATATTCATCACGTTGTTCCACCATCATCCCTTTATGAAATGATCCCGGCAACTCCTCTATGAAGCTGATCTTGGGTTGAAACTTAAGGTTCAAATCAAATGGATTTTGGCTTTCTTAGCTGTTATTTTGTGAAAAGTTGCTGACAGTTCCAGACACGAAATGTTCACTGCATCGAATGATGATAAATGTCCTGGGTAATGGCACTTTATCCTTCACTGTTGCTTCCTAAAGTTTAGATGTTTCTATCTTCCCTTTGCTACTCTCAATGTTCTGAATTGGTTGCTTTCAGACATAAGCAGCAACACTAAGGCTAAGGGTAAATTGGATATAGATTTTTAAAAAACTCTCCGGTTTTAACTTATGCTGTTTAGGATGGTTCTCCCTGCTGTCTGTCAAGTATTTTTCTTTTTTTAATAAAAAGTGTGGTTAATAAATATTTGAATCAAGCATTGCCACCTTGATTTTTTTTATATATATACCATGATTTTTTTTATTGTTGTAAAAATATAAAGAACACATTTGTCACTTCAACATCTTTCACATATACAATTCAATAAAACTGATTACATCAACCTTATTGTGCAACCCTCACCGATGGTATCTTGTTGTTTTTAGATCTTGAGAGATAAAGTAGAGGACAGAAAAAATAAGAGTTCAGAGTCAGGAAGGCTGTCTGTAATATACTATCATGTAAAAGAAAAGATGGGGTGAATTAACTATTAATATTTTCTTATTCCAGGGCTCCAAGGAATAAAGTGATATATTACTTCATTATTTTCCTTTTGTGGGGAGGGGTATTTAGCCATTTTAACAAATCTTGCTTTGTTGAAGTCATTAGGGAAGGATTGGAAAGGCAATGATTTGGGTTTTTAGACTATGAGGCTTATAATGGTAAGTCTTTATGTGGCTGAATATAAATAAGGATTGAAATGAATGGTGATGTTTTTCAAATAAGACTACTGAGATAAGTCAAGCAACTCAAAGAACAAATTGCTCTTAACTCTTTAGTCAATCAGAACAAATTGTAAAATTGAGAAGAGTGCACATAAAATGTGCTGTTAATCTCAAGTGAACATATTTTATAGTCAAGTAATCTTTTCATTCAATAGATATCTATTTAAAATAATGGCATATGAGTAAATACTATAGTGTCAGAACTAGATTGTTAATGCAGTATAGCTGAATTGAAAATCAATCAAGTTTGGCAATTGTTATTAATGTTAAGTTTCAAAACTGAAGCATATGTCACCATATCCAGTGAAATAAAATGCAATATCCTCTTAAGCTAGAGATCAGCTCAAATCAAGGGAAAACTCAGTCAAAATCTGTTTCTGTTTATTGGTACGCCTTTATGATTTCTGAGTTGTAACACCCTTTCAATTTGCAAATGAACAAAGAACGCATATAATATATAAAAGAAGAGATAATTGTTCTCAGTGAAAGCCTAGGTAAATTTTGTTGTGATGATTGCCTTTCCTTGTCCTACTTAATAGACTGTAAACGCCCTGAAGACAAGACTTTTCCTTGTTCATTACTGAATCCATAGAACCCAGAACAGGACCTGGCACATATAGGTGATCAAAGAAGATTAGATAAATGAACATTTGTGTAGAAAACTGATAATTATTTCCCATTTTCCAAAGGAATTAAAAAAGTATATACATTGAATTCCTGAATAGTTATAATCAGAAATATGTTCTAAATCTAAATATTTAGATTTCATATAGATTAAGAACCCTTACAAAAAGAAAAGACCTTCAATAGTTAAAAACTGAGTAAAATATATTATCTGTAAATTTTAATTCAATTCTCGGCTTATAGCAGAAAATTAAAACTTGAGCCCTACAAATTGTTATGTAATAATTAATGCACTTACTTTTATTTCTGAGTCAAAGATAGTATATCCAAGGCTGCATAATGACCATTTTATGGCTAATGTGAATTAATCACTAGCAATTTGGCTTACTTAGTTTATAAGCCACCAATACTAATACAACTCAATCTTAATTGAGGTTTCAGTTAAATCTTAATGATTTCAGTAATTATTACTCTATCAGATTTATAACTAAAGTGTCAACTAACAACTTATTTAATGTTTACTTTTAATGGCAAATAACTAGTGAATGAATTTAGCTCTGATATTTTCATTCTTTAATTCAACAATTTATGGAATAATATTCCGTGCCTGAATGAGCCTATGAAGGCATATAAAATAATTTCTGTCAATAGGGTGGAGGATGATGGGTTTTAGAAATTTGCATTGGTTATAAACTTTTAAATTGGTTTTCTATATAGAATCCAAGGTGTGGTTGCTATTGGCAGAGCACTATAGTACAAACCCTGGTTATCACTGGGAAACAGTTCTCCAAGGTCGTAGCCAAACCTGTCACATGAAGAGGATTGGCCTGGTATAAAGAATTTTGAGTTAAAATAGGAGAAAAAGACCTGGGGACCTTGGGCTTTGGTTGATCAAGAAACTGAAAAAACTGATCACCACTTCTGAAGAAATAAGAAAAGATATCTACTCACTGTCACCTTTCGCACTTACTGTACGTGCTCAACACATTTAATTTCTCTCTGTTAGTCAATGTTCTGTGGGATCATTGCAAGGCCAAAGCTCACAGTCTTCTTTGATGGATCGTTGCAAACTTGTGTATCCCCTATGTCCTGTGTTCATTGGTCCTCCTGTTAGGGATGTGAATTGCCAGATTATTCTTTGTGTGCAGAGATGGTGGAGTATTTGTTAGAATAACATACACAGATTTAGGAGAGCATTTATTGCCAGATGGTAAATTTGTGGCAGAAGGACGAGTAATCTCATGCATAAAAATGGAACTCCAATGAAATTTCCTTGGAGTTTTCTTCATGTTCAGAGTATTAACTAAGACAACAGCAAGCTTATATACAGCTTGGTGGGGACTGATGGAGGAGCGAGCAGATGCTCAAATTCAAAGCTATCTGGAATAAGTTCTGGCTCTGGGAATAGGGATGTGCCAAGAAAGAAGGAGCCAGAGTTGTGCAAGCCAGGGAGAACATTCTGGCTTTCCATTCTAGTGGCCCCAAGAGGAATATGTATTATTTATACTTCTATTTTTATATACTTGGAATCAATTCATTGGTTCTGATTTCTCTAGTGGTGGACACATCTTTGGCAATTATTGTGGCAGCGATGGGAGGTGGGGAGATTATACATTTCTCTGTAAGGCTATTTATGTGCATTATTTCTTTCAATTATCAGAAACACCTTTTAAATAAGGTATTATTTTCAAATTTAATAGATGAGCAAACTGAAGCTTAGAGAGGTGAAGCAACGTGTTAAAGTCAGGAGTGGGCAGAAGAGCTAAGAAATCAGCAGTGGTTACAAACACTACTGTGGAATGATACTACCTGTCTTGATGCTGAAATCTGAATGCTGAGCTCTTGTGCCCTTGCGTAAGGTTTATAACGTCTTGAAATATCATTTTCCTCATCTATTAAATGGGAGTTATGAAAGTACTTTTCTTAAAGGGCAGGGTGAAAGTTAGTAGCATAAGGAAGATTATCGTTAAAGTGACAAAGTCAGGAATCAAAATCAGGTATATTTTTTTAGAATACCACACCACTTTCTATTAGGATTGAGGCCTTAGACCAATCTGATACACTTATGAAAATCCAGTGAGCTTTCATAGTGGGCCATGATGTAATATACTGTATTTTAGATAAGTGTAATATACCAGAATATAAATTGACAATGTAAACAAAATTTTCATTACAAGAGGATTCTCCTAGATGTGTGCAAACATAGATTCTCCTGTGGCATTTACCAAATGGTTCATTTTACAGTAAGTCAAGTTTTAAACTTTGGGAGTACATCTATCATCTATTGTGAAATACTGCCTATAGGAAATGACCTGGTTCAGGAACAAGAGAGTTGAAAAATAATCACAAAAGTGTATACATTTATTAATAGATATTCAGTGTTGTAGAGTGGTTGAGGACATTGGTTTCAGGATCAGACAGATGTGCATTCAAGTTTTCGTTTTTAGCTCTGTGACTTTGGGCAAGTTGCTTAAACTTTCCAAGCCTCAGTTTCCTCATCTGTAAAACAATAACAACGTGTAGCACACAGTGTTGTTGTGAGCATTAAATGACAATGGATATAAAGTGTTGATATACAAGATATACAAGGAGTCAGGCCAGCTGGAAGCTTCCCTGTATTCCAATCTATTAGTGTCTCTGAAACATCACTGGAATATATCAGAAATGTGGCACATTGATTTGGGTGTCCTTGTGTCATTTCATACCTGTATTGTTAAATGTAAGTTGGTCCCTCTGCCACTGAAGGAAGCCGGGCCCTGGGTTGAAAAACATTGAATGAATCTTCTTATCAGAATTATCTTACCTGTCTCTGTTGAATATTGCGTGTGTGTGTGTGTGTGTGTGTGAAAGAGAGAGAGAGAGATTGGTATGAGCGTTCTGAACCAGTGAGCCAAGATTTAGGAGTAAACCACAATTATGAAACCAAATACAGCCTGCACTACCATTAGAACAACCACCACAACAAATAGAAGTATAAGCCGTGTTTAAATTTAATGAGCTGTTATTATGTGTCAAGTCTGTACCAAGTGCTTTACAAGTATTCTTTCATTTGGCACTTGCAATACCCAGTGAATTAGATACTATAATACTCCTCATTAAAAATAGTAAAAGTGAAAATTAGAGAGATTAAATAACTCACCTACCTAAACTGACCCATTCAGGAAGTAGTATAGTCAGAATTTAAACCTAGTTACTTTGCTCAGAATCTCGTGTTTTTAATCACTAAGGTATGTCATGTTGTTGTTTACTGTGATTTATGCTAAGAATTTCTCTGGTTAAGACTATTGCAAATTAGAGTACAAAGATACAGAAAAATAAGAGTTATTTTACAAAATACAATTTTAAGGCATGCCACTTCATTGGACACGTTTCTGTGTAAATTTTTAAAAATATTTATTGCATTGTTTTTAAATTACATTTTTTATTTTGAGGTAAATGTAGATTCACATTCATTTGTAAGAGATAACAGAGTCCTGTGTACCCTTTGCCCCAATGGTAATATCTTGCAAAACTATAGTACAGTATTAAAAAAAAAAAAAAAAGTATTGACATTTATATAATCTACCAATCTTATCCAATTTCTGTCTTTTTACTTGTATTTATTTATGTGTAAAGTGTGTGTGTATTTAGTTTTATTCGTATGTTAGTGTCTTAGTCATCTAGTGCTGCTGTAACAGAAATACCACAAGTGGATGACTTTAATAAAGAGAAATTTATTCTCTCACAGTCTACTAAGCTAGAAGCCTAAATTCAGGGTGTCAACTCCAGGGGAAGTCTTTCTTGTTGGCTCTGGAGGAAGGTCCTTGTCATTAATCTTCTCCTGGACTAGGAGCTTCTCCGCACAGAGACCCCAGGTCCAAAGGATGTGCTCTACTCCCAGTGCTGGTTTCTTGGTGGTATGAGATCCCCATGTCTCTCCACTTGCTTCTCTCTTTTATATCTCAAAAGAGATTGGCTTAAGACAGTATTTAATCTTGTAGATCTCATCAATATAACTGCCACTAATCCATCTCATTAACATCATAATGATAGGATTTACATCATATAGGGAAATCATATCAGATGACAAAATGGTAGACAATCATACAATCCTGGGAATCATGACTTAGCCAAGCTGACAGATATTTTTTGGGGACACAATTTAATCCATGACAGTTAGTGTATCTATCACCACAGTTAAGATACAGAACAATTCCATCACCACAAGATTCCCTCATGTTGCCCATTTATATTCATACCAATCTCCCTCCTGCAACTCTATATCTTCACTGTCGCTAACTCCTGGCAACCACTAATCTGCTCTCCACTTCTAAAATTTTGTCCTTTCAAGAATGCTATATAAATGGAATTCTACAATGTGTCACCTTCTGGGACTGGCTTTTTTTCACTCAAATTAATTCCCTTGAGATGCATCCAGCTTGCTGCATGTGTCAATAGTTCATTTCTTTTTATTTCTGAGTAGTATTCCACCTGAATTTAGAGACAATCTCAAGAATAAATTTGATGCATTGAACACTAATGACTGATGAACAGACGAGCTGTGACATGACATCAAGGACATCATATATGAAGAAAGCAAAAGGTCATTTAAAAGACAGGAAAGAAAAAAAAGACCAAAGTGGATGTCCAAAGAGTCTCTGAAGCTTGCTCTTGAACGTAGGGTAGCTAAAGCAAACAAGGGAAATGGTGAAGTAAAAGTTGAACAGAATATTTCAAAGGGAGACTCAAGAAGACAAAGTATTCCAATGAAATGTGCAAAGACCGAGTTAGAAAACCTAAAGGGAAGAAAACACTCGACATTTCTCAAGCTGAAAGAACTGAAAAGAAAGTTCAAGCCTTGAGTTGCAATATTGAATTCTATGGGGAAAATATTGAACGACATAGATAGCATCCAGAGAAGATGGAAGAAGTACACAGAGTCACTGTACCAAAAAGAATTGGTTGACATTCAACCATTTCAGGAGGTAGCATATGATCAAGAATCCATGTTACTGAAGGAAGAAGTCCAAGGTGCACTGAAGGCATTGGCAAAAAACAAGGCTTCAGGAATTGATGGAATACCAATTGAGATGTTTCAACAAATGGATGCAATGGTGGAGGTGTTCACTTATCTATGTCAAGAAATTTGGAGGACAGTTTCCTGGCCAAATGACTGCAGAGATCCATATTTGTGCCCATTCTGAAGAAAGGTGATCCAACAGGAAGTGGAAATTATAGAAAAATATCTTTAATACACAGAAGTAAAATTTTGCTGAAGATCATTCAAAAGCGGTTGCAGCAGTACATTGACAGGGAACTCTTAGAAGTTCAAGCCAGATTCAGAAGAGGACATGGAACCAGGAGTATCATTGCTGATGTCAGATGGATGTTGGCTGAAAGCAGAGAATACTAGGAAGATGTTTACCTGTGTTTTATTGACTATGCAAAGGCATTTGATTGTGTGTATCATAACAAATTAAGAATAACATTGCAAAGAATGGGAATTCCAGAACACTTAATTGTGCTCATGAGAAACCTCTATATAGACCAAGAGGCAGTCTTTTGAACAGAACAAGGGGATACTGCGTGGTTTAAAGTCAGGAAAGATGTGCGTCACAGTTGTATCACTTCACCATATTTATTCAGTCTGTATGCTGAGCAGATAATCCAAGAAGCTGGACTATACGAAGAAGAATGGGCATCAGAATTGGAGGAAGACTCATTAACAACCTGTCTTATGCAGATGACAAAACCTTGCTTGCTGAAAGTGAAGAGGACTTGCACTTACTGATGAAGATCAAAGACTTCCGTCTTTAGTATGGTTGCACCTCAGTATAAAGAAAACAAAAAAATCTTCATGACTGGACCAATAAGCAATATCAGGATAAATGGAGAAAAGATTGAAGTTGCCAAGAATTTCATTTTACTTGAGTCCACAATCAATGCCCATGGAAGCAGCAGTCAAGAAATCATAAGACGTGTTGCATCGGGCAAATCTGCTGCAAAAGACCTTTTTCAAGTTTTAAAAAGCAAAGATGTCATTTTGAGGACTAAAGTGCGTCTGACCCAAGCTGTGGTACTTTTGATCGCCTCGTATGCTTGCAAAAACTGGACAATGAATCAGGATGACCAAAGAAGAATTGATGCATTTGAATTATGGTGTTGACAAAGAATATTGAGTATACCATGGACTGCCAGAAGAACAAACAAATCTGTCTTGGAAGAAGTACAGCCAGAATGTTCCTTAGAAGCAAGGATGGCGAGACTTGTCGCATGTACTTTGGGCATGTTATCAGGGGGGACCAGTCCGTGGAGAAGGACATCATGCTTTGTAAAGTAGAAGGTCAGCAAAAAAGAGGAAGACCCTCAACATTTTCCATTTAAGTGTATGACCCATTTTGAGTTAGTTTTTGTATAATGTGTAAGGTTCATGTCAAAATTAATTTAATTATTACTGTTATTATTGCCTATGATATCTAATAGTTCCAGCATTATTTGTTGAAAAGGCTATCCTTTCTCCATTGAGTTGCTTTTGTTCCTTTGCCAAAAATCACTTGAGCACATATCTGTGAGTCTATTTCTGGGTTGTCTATTCAGGTCTACTGACCCACATGTCTGTCCCTCTGCCAGTACCATATAGTCTTGATTATCCCAAGTAACACCAGTAAGGAAATGGCAAAGTGAAACAGAAAAGGAATGGAAACGAACAAAGGCTGAAGTGTGGGCTTTTGTGGGCAATTGGAGCACAATTCTAGTGGAGATAATATAGACCATACCCCAGAATTATTCTAGTCTAAGAGAGAAAATGGTGAGATATTTACATACAACTCCTGTGTATAATTAGTTAAAGGCACTGCTGAGGGTTATTCCTCTAACACTTCAAACTTTATTAGTGAACCAAGCAAAACATCCACCCAAACACTAGGCAGAGAGCCACAGGCATTTGCTGTAAGCAGCCTGGAGTGTATCTGCAAAGGAGATATGGACTGGGCATCAATACCATCTGGCAAAACTTGCTTATCATTTCCCTGGGTCAGTTAGTCAACTGAGCCCTTTCACTGGGCTTGGAGCCCTTCTAGGGCCCAGCTTTTTACAGGTCTTTTAGTTCCAATGCCCAATTGAGACAGGCCTGAGGCTTGATCAACTGTCCTGTGGGGGTGTTGAACTCTAAACCTCTAGCCATTGTCAGCTCCAGCAACCAGTGGCATCTAGGGTTGGTGACACCCAGTATGGTAACTCATGGTGCCATTCCCCCACTGGCCAGCAAATCCAGTGGGCAGAGTGGCCTCCCCCAGGGTCCAACATGGTGCCATGTGGCGGTGCCTTTCAGCTCCGCCCCCTACAGCTCCTCCTCTCTCCCATTGGCCAAGGCGGAGATCCTCCTCTAGCCCAATGGAGGGCACCACAGCCTGGCCACTGCACCCTGACTGGTGGTCATGGGGGGTGTGTGGTGGTGATGAATTACCACACTGGGTGACACCAACCCCAGTGACACTACTGCCTTGGCAGCCCCTCACCCGGGGATGCCAGTCCACCTGCAGCTGCTGCAGACTCTGGGGTCATATTGGTGTCACCCCCTGTGACAGTGTCAGAGAGTGCCGTCTGCATCCTCCTCACCTCCCTAGTGACACCACTACCAGTAACTCCCCAGGACAGCTGCAGCGTCAGTACGCATGTCCACTGCTCTACTTTCTATTGCTATGGCACCTGGGGATTCCGTTTTGCTCTTTCTTGCATTTTAAACTTTTAAAAAGGGGAGTAATTATATCTTAGGAGCCCTGGTGGCACACAGGTTAAGTGCTCGGCTGCTAACTGAAAGGTCTGAGGTTCGAACCCACCAGTAGCTCACAGGAGAAAAGACCTGGTGATCTGCTCCCATAAAGATTACAGCCTAGGAAATCCCATAGGGCAGTTCTACTCTGTCATATAGGATTGGTGTGAGTTGGAATCGACTTGATGGCACACAACAACAACAACAGTGTATTTTATCCAGGATTTCTATGGGTTTTTGATGAGTAGATCTCAATTCTAGTTCATTATTTTGCTGGAATTGGAAGACAATCCTCTTTTTTGAATAACTACATAACATTTTGTGATGTGGATGTATAGTTTACTCAAATGATTTACTTAGTAATGGGTACTTACTTTTTTATCTAAGTTTTTGTCTTTTGTTACACTATAAATGTAGTTACAATAAACTCCCCTTTATATGTATCTTTTGTGCAAATGCTTTAATCTATGGGGTAATGTCCCAGAAATGATATAATATCCCAGAAGTTTTAAATGATTAATTCTTTACTACATTCCAAAAAGGCTGTAACAATTTATATTTCCACTCAAAATGCATCCCGGTGGAAAGATTTATTGATCTTACAACTATCAGTCAGAAATTAAAGTCTGTTTCTCAGAGCATTAATACTTTAATTCCCTAGCTTCGCAGCAAAGAAAATAATCTTGCCATTCATTTAAACAGAAAATAAATTGTATAATAATAATAAAACCAAAGCACAAGTATTAAACAATAAATCTGCAAACTTTGTGCCCGGCAAACCAGAAAAGTGAAGATTAAATGCACTATCTCTTATACCCCTGGGCCACAGAAGAAGAAATAATAAATCCTCACTTCCAACTAAAACTGTCTCCATCCATTGATAGCTACTACGTCTTAGCTCCTTGGCCCGTGAGAGGCCATTCAGGTGCTTGGTGTGAATCTTCAGGGAGCCGTAACCTGGGATCACGGCTGCCTGGAGGCATCTGGATGTTAATTAGGACGTGCTCATGAAATCAGATAGAATAACCCATTCCTTGGTATTTGATAAATGCTACCTCTTAAAATGTATAATGTCAAAGTCATTTTGGAAATGTGTGAGTGTACAGGCTCCCAGGACTGTTGACTGGAGAGGCTTGTTTCAAACCAGCCTGGTTTTCAGTATCTGTTCAAATGAGCTTCTATACCTGACACATTCCAATGGCTGCCGCACATGCAGTCTTCCTATGAGGACTGAGAACAGGTTAAGCTATATTAGATGAAAACATCGACTTTGATGTCAACATGATTTTGTTCCATTAAAATATAGTTTGCATAAAATTTATTTCTATACATTAAAAGTAAACGCATTCTGTTTATTAAACTACTTATAATATCATATATTTAAATTTTTAAGTTCAGAATTTGTAATTTTAAAAGCAGTAGCTACACTGAAATTAATTTTGATACTATTTGCTTATGAAAGATTGGCTTAAATATCAATGATATGAAGAATATAGAGGAAATATTAAAAATAACACAGAGAATCATTTTAAAGCACTCCAAGAGCAATACATAATATAAATATAATTTATACCTAAATGGAAAATACACCAGTGTAATTGTAAACTTCTCCTAGATAATACTTGGTAAGACCCTTCTAGTGCTCTCAGAGGTGCATGAAAAATTAAGATGGATAGTTTTTCTTTTAAAAAATGCAAATTCCATTTCATTTATTGACTTTTAATCAATCCTAATGAATTTTGTGTGTGGTTGTATTTTTTATTCATTCATTGTGTGTGTGTTCAGAAATTGTTAGAAGTGAATTTTGGCTTCACTTACATGAGATAGAGTTCTTTTTAATTCAGTTCTATCATTGTTTTTTGTGTTTTGCGGGGAGGACAAGAATTTTATCATACCTTCCAATGGTCTAGCTTGTCTTGGAAAAGCTGTGTAGCTATCTATGTAATTTAAAAGATAAAAAAATTGATGGAGGAATAGGTAAGTTCCAATGATTTTTGTTTGTTTGCAGAGATTACTCTTTGCAGGTTTTTCTTGACCCATTTGCCTCGGTTCAGTCAAATTCAGCCTTCACTAGTGACATTTTTTTATTCACCACATCAGCAAATCAGCTCTCTAGCCACTTAACTTCTATAGCCAGTATTTTGTATACTTCTCATAAACCAAATACCAAACCCATTTCTGTTGAGTCAGTTCTGACTCATAGAGACCCTATAGAACAGTGAAGAATTGCCCCACAGCATTTCCAAAGAGCGGCTGGTAGATTCAAACTGCCAGCCTTTTTGGTTAGCAGCCTGAGCTGTTAATCACTGCGCCACATATAGTGAATTATATTATAATTCTTCATGTAAACTCCTTGGGAAAAGTGAATCCGTCTTAAGTATTTTTATATTCCGTCACCCTTAAAACCAATGTAATTCTTATGGGATTTTGCACACAGTTAGTAAAAAAAATAAATACATTCAGATTGAAATTACCCAGGGTGGATTTTTCAGGGGGTTAGAAACATTAGGCAGTGCTAATGAGAAGAAATAACTCTGGAGAAGTCTCTGGAATAAGTAGGTTATAAGTTGCACAACTGAGAAGATGATATTTGAGCAATTCCTGAATGTGAATGTGATAAGGAAGTGAAATATGTGAATAGATGTATTTTACCAAACTATTTGTTGTGCCAGTTGCTGTACTAAACTGGGGGATAAAACAACAAATGCATCTTGCTCTACTATCTCCAAACTAGCGCAAGAGGCAACATCAAGAAAATGATTATAAACGAATGGAAGATTAAAACTGGGGCAAGTGTTTTGAAGGAGTGTAAATGGGGCCTTGAGAATGTCTGAAAGTGAGACCTCGGTCTAGTTTCAAAGGGTAGTTCTAAGAAGGCTCCTTTGAGAAAATCGTGTCTGAGCCAAGATTTGTAGCATGGGTAGAAATGGACTAGATAAAGGGGTTGCATAGAGGGTGGGGCCATGTGAGTGGCCACAAAGTGAAAGGTGTTCCAGGTGAAGAAATGTCATGGGCAAAGAGCCAGCAACAGGGCAACTCGGAGACGCAAAGAAGAAATTGAAAGAGGGTGGCATGTAGCTGGAGTCCAGAGGCTGAGAGGCAGTGATGCAGGTGAACGGATGTCTACAATTGACAGATGGAATGAGAGATTCAAGTGATATTCCAAGGCTCCATTTGGAGCTGGAAACCAAATAATCTGGTTCTGGTGCCAGGGCTTGCCTCCCAGGCTATTGCAAATATTAGGTTTGCTTGCATCCTCTCTTCTCGTTTATCTTGATCATGGTCACGATAGTTGATTTTGAATCTAAATACTTAGCAGATACGAAATGTTGCCTTAGTTTTGAATTGTCAGAGGATTTCAAGTCCTGGTCTTTTCATTTGGTTGTTGCTTCTGGTTTAATGTTAAGCCCTTAAGAGGAGAAATTACACCACATTGCATATTCATATATTGAAAATGAAATATTTCATTTTCAGAATTTTTCAGAATTGTCTACAGGATTTCATTTCAAGTTGTGATCCTACTTTTAATGTAAGTGTTTATACTCTTTTTCTTTACTAAATATCAAGAATTTTTTTTTAATATTCTCTGTCAGAATAGTTTCCTTTATATTGATTTATGTAAATGTGTTTATATACATATATATGTATGTATGTGTATATATACATATATATGTATGTATGTGTGTGTATGTGTATATATGTGAGGAAGCACAGTATTTCAAGTGCTTTGCTGCTAACTGAAAGGTCTGAGAGTTGAGAGGACCCACCAGCTGCTCCATGAGAGAAAGATGTGGCAGTCTGCTTCCATAAAGATTACTGCCTTGGAAACTCTATAGGGCAGTTCTACTCTGTCCTGTAGGGTCGCTATGAGTCAAAATTGACACAACTGCGGTGGGTTTGGTTTAGTGTGTTTTCTGGTCATTCACATTGCCTCCAATGTATACTACAAATTTATATAAATGCAAAATGTATTTAAGAACTGATAAAAATATCTACAGTCGTTCTATAAAGGAATTCAACAAGACCAGTTTGTGTTAATTCAATATTCTCTTTTTGCAGATTAAAAAAACCCTAAAAACTACTTAGTTGGAAAAAAATTCATATTAGATTGTCATTTCCAACTTAACATGAGGATCACCCTTACGTGGCTTGTCTGGAGGAACTTCTCACTCTCTGTAACCTGCTCAAAAGCCACAGGTACTCATATAACACATGTACAAATTTGCATATACTCAATTTACATTCTCTTTAAAAAGTGAGTACTCAGAATAAAAGAAGCAATAATACAACCATGTTATGTGTGTAGCTTTAAAATATTATTCAACCATATATTTTTCTATGCTTACAATTATTCTATTTATGATTATAAATTCTTTTAGTGTTTCCTAAACATTGCATAAAAAGGAGTCTTTGACCCTCTTTTTACTTCATAATAACTTCAATGTCATACACATTTCTCCTTTCTTAGAGGTGCTTCGTAAATGTTTTACTCTTGAATTGTGCATTTCTTCTATAACTGTTGAGTAGCCATTTCATTTGATTCCATCCCGCAAGTAGGCCTTGCAAATATTCTATAAATAAAGCTCCGGTGCTCCTGACTTCTTGGGATATCTGTCATTATCTATACTCTAGTTGCAAATGACTGTGTAATAAGCCCAAAGTCCAAAGACGCAAAATGACTCTACACCATAGGAAGGAAATGAGAGACTTAAGGAAAATTCTAACCAAGAGAAAAGCAAGGCAGGCCCCTGGGAGGTTTAAATTCCTCAGTTCCTTAAGTAGTCTGGCAATTATAGTGCACTTCAATTCTGCTTCAGTGTTAGTAGAAGAATTTTCACTATATAATGGTCGTTAGGATTTAAAACAGCTAAAAAAGAAAGCTTACAGGTAAACAGCATTTAATAGAAATAAAAATACAGTGTTACGGTGATAAAGAGAAGGAAGAGAAGGCCAGAATCAGAAATGTTGATGGAAAGACTAACACGGAGCAATTTAATGGGTGGCCTTGATTCTCTCCAGGGCATTCTGGCATTGCATATAATCTGAAAAGCTTGAATTCATATATTTGTCCAGTATTATATTTCCTTGCCTTTATTATGTCATTCTCAACAGAGAGATGAGAGGACTCTGTATGATTTTCACTTATGTCACCAGGATATGAGAAATACTTGAACCATTCTAGTGATGCTGTCATGGGCCCTGGTAGAAATGAGGTGACATTCCTCTTCATCCCAGATTACAGAATTCTAATATTATCCACCTAGCGTATCTGTCTGCCTAAATATTAAATTCTGTTGCAGTCCACAAGTTGTAACACAAAATAAAGGCACTATTTTTCTTTAGGGTTCTTATCCAATATTCTTATCTTCTAATAAAAAAATCTGCCAAAAAGCACTGTAAAAGTTCTAGGGAAGATATAACTTTGTTCTGATACTATGGTCTAAAAATTGTGTTTATCAGGAAATCCAATACATTTAGGATATATGGTGCTTATGAAACTACAAAACAATCCAAAGAAAGATAGAGTTCTTCCCATGGTCAGAGATGCTGAGCAAAAATAAACTTAAGGGTCAGAGAAAGCTACAAAACAATAAAAACAACAAACTTTTAATATTCAGTGAAAAATGCTATGGATACTCATTTTTCAGACATTTACTGAATGTCTCCTATGTACATCCATTGTAATAAGGGTGACAGAATTAGCAAAGAAATGGGCTTAGGAAATATCTCTGAGGATGCATTCAAGGAAGGGCAGTGTCTTAGATGGGCCTCTGGAAATGGTTCTGAGACAGATTTGTGTGCTAATGATTCATTAGAGCACTTCTTTCAAGAGAAACATGGAAAAGAGTGAGGGGAGCAGGAAGGAGAAGCCAGTCGAGGTGTTTTCAGTTGAAATCTAGCCTCTGCCTGATCCTGTGGAGAGTTCTGGACTAAAAAAAAAAAGGTACTATAAAGGGGGTTGGGCTTTTGTAGCTGAGATGAGGAGCTCCGTTTTTTGATGTTTGACTCCTGACATCTTTTAAGCCTCACTCCTTTTTCTTACCCTTATGCCCCACATCTGGGGAAGCTGATAAGAAAGCCTGTGTGCCCCCTTCTTTGGGACTGGCAAGAGATTCAAACTGTGCAATCCCTGTCCTGTGTGGAAACTCTCACCTCAGCGCCACGCACTAACCATCATTAAACCCAGACCAGTCTCCTTTCTTTACTGTCTGAAGCCATTTTGAACCTTCTTGAGAGGACTTCGTTGCTCTCCCCAGAGACTTCAATTATGTAAGTAATAACGCTTTTCATATCCTCTTGGTGTCTACGTGGCGCCATCACTCTTGACATTTGAATCTTGTTTTGGATGAGGTTCCCTTCTGCTTTTGCAGGATGAAAGTATCCTTCACCAGGGACATTCATTAGCTACTGGACATAATGGGGTCATAACTTCCCATTATTTCCAGACAAGACAGTTTCCATCTCTCAAGGGCTCTCCTACAGAGAAGGAGGCAGGTGAAAGCTGTTAGCAGCAACATACACAATAACTGGTAAACTGGATTTCAAGAACCTGAGCATGGCATCAGCCCAACCCATTGCCATTGAGTCAATTCTGCTCTTAGTGACCTTATAGGACAGAGTAGAACTGTTCCATTGAGTTTCCAAGCCCGTAAATCTTTATGGAAGCAGGTTGCCACATCTTTCTCCCATGGAGTGGCTGCTGGGTTCGAACCACCAAACTTTCGGTTAGCAGCTGAGTGCTTAATCACTGTGTCACCAGAGCTCCTTCATGGCATCAATAGTGTCTTATATGTAGTTCACAAAAGATGGGAAAGAAGTTGTGGGAACGTATAAAGTGTCTTAGTTATCTAGTGCTGCTATAACGGAATTACTGCATGAATGGCTTTAAAAAAGAGAAATTTATTCTCTCAGTCTAGGAGGCTAGAAGTCCAAATTCAGGGAGCTAGCTCCAGGGAAAGGCTTTCTTTCCCTGTTGGCTCTGCAGGTAGGTCCTTGTCATCAATCTTCCCCTGGTCTAGAAGCTTCTCAGTGCAGGAAAATTGGGTCCAAAGCATACACTCTACTCCCAATGTTGCCCTCTTGGTGGTGTAAGGCCCTCATGGCTCTCTTTTATATCTCAAAAGAGATTGACTTAAGACACAATCCAGTTTTGTAGATTAAGTCTTGCCTCTTTAACATAACTGCCACTAATCCCACTTGATTAACATCATAGAAGTAGGATTTACAACACATGGGAAAATCACGTCAGATGACAAAATGATGGACAATGACACAATACTGGGAATCATGGACTAGCCAGATTGACACACATTTTTGGGAGACACAATTCAATCCATAACGTAAGTAAACTCATATGTGTGCAAAAAGAGTTAATTGTTTCAGATTGAGAAAAGAGGAAGGAGTGGAGAAATACACTCCATCTGTTTAGTCTTAGTGACGGCAAAGTCATACCACAAAATGCATGGATACAAGGTGGGGTGAGGAATTGAGCCTAATAATGCAGTCAACCACAGTGTTTCAAGTACAGTGTGAGTGAGCATCCTTCAAAGATGTTTTAGGTGGTATGTGCTTTTCTTGAGAGTAGGTTAACCAGCTGATCTTTAAGGTCATATTCAACTCTTGGGTTTTATGATATTGCACACTCATACCACCATGTGTTTCTGTAGACCACTTAGCAAAATTTTTATGTCCACTATTTTTGAACCTATAAATAGCAAATACAGTTAAAATTTTAAAGAAGTGATAATGGTGCATCTAAAATTGTTAGCCATCTTAAATTTTCCTGGAATCTTGGTTCAACAGTGTCCAATAACTTTGATAGTCTCCAGTGGGAAGTAAATATATGTGAGAACAAGCTAAGAACCATGTATGGAGTGGGTTTGGGTGTTACTAAATACTATAGATATTGAGTTAGTTTCCCAAGGTGAGTCATCTTTTTGCGCAACCAGGTACTCTTAAAAGCTATGGAATCTCTCATTCTTGTGGAGACATTTTTTTCCTAGAAGATGAAGTTGCAGTTTTTTATTCGTCTTGTAGTATGGCTTCCCCATTTGGCTGTTGGCTTCCTAATTAAAGTAGATGTGGTTGTTCTGTAGTCATCAGCTAGGGTTGTGCCTTCTTAACTTGGCAGTGGCCATTCTGAGCTTTCCAGAAGCAGCAGCTCCTTTGGCGGCCAAGCTCTGTGATGTGGCTTTCTGAACCCGTTCTGGGAGCTCAGCACCTGATATATTGGTCTGGTCTCCTAGCAATTCTGTAAGCTGTTCTGTACCCTTTCTGTTTAAACCAGCTAGAATACACTTTTTTTTTTTTTCAGTAATTGAATGCTGACTGATAAACTTTTAAATTGAGATTTAGTGATTACTAGATGCTGGATGCAGAGACGAGTTAGTTCTTTTAACTTACAGAATTGGGAAACATTTTCTCTTCGACGGTTATACATTTATATACTGGATTTTAGACCTGAGGATATAAATGTTTTATTAAAAAAATTACTGATTAAAATATGAGAAAAAATCCTCATGTGGAGCAAATGGTGAAAATTATTTTCAAAGATACTTGATCACTTAAAAATATTGTTTTTATCTGATTATAAAAATAACACTCACATTAGAGAGTCTTTGGAAAGCTAGTTTCTCCCTTGAGTCTGCTTTTGGTGCTCTGTCCAAGCCTTATATTGCCCTTACAGTTCTCTCCATTTTGAAAAGACAGGCTGTAAATTAGCCTGCTCCCATGATAGAACTCAAGCACCAACTCGTGACTTTCTCACACAAGTGTGAAATTATCTCTTAGTGGCTACTTTACCACTTGATAACTTTTAAGTTCCTCATATACTCAAATGCTTAGCACTTCTCTTTCTTCATGAAAATTAATTCTTTTGCTAAGATTCCCCCACAATAGTATATAAGATCTCAGGCTTGGCAATTCAATTTAGAAAGGGATCCTGTAGCTTGCTAGTGAATTATTTATTTCCACCGAGTCACTCATAATATTGTATTCTCAGTAACATGATACAAATAATTCTAGAGAGAATACTTTCAATATGCTACAAATTTCAATGTTATTTTAGGATGGATAATATAATTTCAAAACAAAACAAAGCTTTATGAAAGGCTTTTTCTTCTTATTAAAATAGGGCAGTGGGATGGGGGGACCTCTTTAGATTTCTTGATTAAAGGTTAAGGAATTATTTGCCATCTTGAAAAGTGACATGTACTAAATGCCCTTAGAGACTGTCACATAAAATTACAATAACAAAAATGTGTCAGTGTTCTTGGTGTTGATATTGCTAGTGACTTAACTCCATTCCAACATATAAGGTTTCTTATCTCTTAGGGCAATGATATGCTTGTGTTTATATTGCGTATCTTTATAAGTTGACTCTCTTCATGCTTTTAAAGAGTTGTCGACAGTCACTCAACCAACTGAAAAACTACAGAATTGCCCCTGTTCTCTGATATATAGGAACAACTTGCCCAAGGACAAAAGTACTGTTATGTAATCAATATCATCTTGGAAATAAACATAGTGCCTAAAGCATTGAGTCCCAGGCCATGTCTATAAGAGTGACTGATGTAGTGATTGATGTTGTGTATCACACAGCTCATTCAGTTGCAGCGTTTGTGGATAGATCATGAAAATTAATGCACTGAAAGGCTTGGTTATTTTATAATCAAAGTCAAAGCAATGAGTAAGTACTATATTTATTAAATTATTTTATAAATTATTTGCTTGTCAATTTACAGTCTGCCCTGGTGGCATAGTGGTTAAGTGCTACGGCTGCTAACCAAAGGGTCGGCAGTTCCAATCCACCAGGCGCTCCTTGAAAACTCTATGGGGCAGTTCTACTCTGTCCTATAGGGTCGTTATGAGTCGGAATCAACTCGACGGCACTGGGTTTGGTTTTTGGTAGTATAGAACACTAGTTGTTGTTGTTGTTAGGTGCCGTCAAGTCAGTTCTGACTCATAGCGACCCTATGCACAACAGAACGAGACACCGCCCGGTCCTGCGCCATCCTTACAATCGTTGTTATGCTTGAGCTCATTGTTGCAGCCACTGTGTCAATTCACTTGTTGAGGGTCTTCCTCTTTTCCGTTGACCCTGCATTCTGCCAAGCATGATGTCCTTCTCCACGGACTGATCCCTCCTGACAACATGTCCAAAGTATGTAAGATGCAGTCTCACCACCCTTGGCTCTAAGGAGCATTCTGGCCGCACATCTTCCAAGACAGATTTGTTCGTTCTTTTGGCAGTCCATGGTATATTCAATATTCTTCACCCACACCACAATTCAAAGACATCAACTCTTCTTCGGTCTTCCTTTGCAGCAGATTTGCCCAATGCAATATGTCTTTTGATTTCTTGACTGCTACTTCCATGACTGTTGATTGTGGATCCAAGTAAAATGAAATCCTTGACAACTTCAATCTTTTCTCCGTTTATCATGATGTTGCTCACTGGTCCAGTTGTGAGGATTTTTGTTTTCTTCATGTTGAGGTGTAATCCATACTGAAGGCTGTGGTCTTTGATCTTCATCAGTAAGTGCTTCAAGTCCTTTTCACTTTCAGCAAGCAAGGTTGTCTCATCTGCATAATGCAGGCTGTCAGTGAGTCTTCCTCCAATCCTGACGCCCTGTTCTTCATACAGTCCAGCTTCTCATATTATTTGTTCAGCATGCAGATTAAATAGGTATGGTGAAAGAATACAACCCTGCCACACACCTTTCCTGACTTTAATCAGTATCTCCTTGTTCTGTCAGCAACTGCTTCTTGATCTATGTAAAGATTCCTCATGAGCACAATTAAGTGTTCTGGAATTCCCATTCTTCACAGTGTTATCCATAGTTTGTTATGATCCACACAGTCGAATGCCTTTGCGTAGTCAATAAAACACAGGTAAACTTCCTTCTGGTATTCTCTGCTTTCAGCCAGGATCCATCTGACATCAGGAATGATATCCCTGATTCCATGTCCTCTTCTGAAACTGGCCTGAATTTCTGGCAGTTCCCTGTTGATATACTGCTGCAGCCGTTTTTGAATGATCTTTAGCAAAATTTTGCTTGCATGTGATATTACTGATATTGTTCTATAATTTCCACATTCAGTTGGATCACCTTTCTTGGGAATAGGCATAAATATGGATCTCTTCCAGTCAGTTGGCCAGGAAGCTGTCTTCCATATTTCTTGGCATAGATGAGTGAGCACCTCCAGCAATGCATCTGTTTGTTGAAACATCTCAATTGATATTCCATTGATTCCTGGAGCCTTGTTTTTCGCCATTGCCTTCAGAGCAGCTTGGACTTCTTCCTTCAGTACCATCAGTTCCTGATCATATGCCACCTCTTGAAATGGTTGAATATCGACCAATTCTTTTTGGTATAATGACTCTGTGTATTCCTTCCATCTTCTTTTGATGCTTCCTGCATCATTTAATATTTTCCCCATGGAATCCTTCACTATTGCAACTCGAGGCTTGAAATTTTTCTTCAGTTCTTTCAGCTTAAGAAATGCCGAGCGTGTTCTTCCCTTTTGGTTTTCCACCTCCGGCTCTTTGCACATGTCATTATAATACTTTACTTTGTCTTCTCGAGAGGCCCTTTGAAATCTTCTGTTCAGTTCCTTTACTTCATCAATTCTTCCTTTTGCTTTAGCTGCTCGATGCTCAAGAGCAAGTTTCAGAATCTCCTCTGACATCCATCTTGGTCTTTTCTTTCTTTCCTGTCTTTTCAGTGCTTTCTTCATGGACGATGTCCTTGATGTCATTCCACAACTTGTCTGGTCTGTGGTCACTAGTGTTCAGTGAGTCAAATCTATTCTTGAGATGGTCTCTAAATTCAGGTGGGATATACTCAAGGTCATATTTTGGCTCTTGTGGACTTGCTCTGATTTTCTTCAATTTCAGCTTGAGCTTGCGTATGAGCAATTGATGGCCTGTTCCACAGTTGGCCCCTGGCCTTGTTCTGACTGATGATATTGAGCTTTTCCATTGTCTCTTTCCACAGATGTAGTCAATTTGATTTCTGTGTGTTCAATCTGGCAAGGTCCATGTGTATAGTCGCCGTTTATTTTGGTGAAAGAAGGTATTTGCAATGAAGAAGTTGTTGGTCTTGCAAAATTCTATCATTCGATCTCTGGCACTGTTTCTATGACCAAGGCCATATGTTCCAACTACTGATCCTTCTTCTTTGTTTCCAACTTTTGCATTCCACTCACCAGTAATTATCAATGCATCTTTATTTCATGTTAGATCAATTTCAGACTGCAGCAGCTGTTAAAAATCTTCTATTTCTTCATCTTTGGCCCTAGTGGTTGATACATAAATTTGAATAATAGTCGTATTAACTGGTCTTCCTTGCAGGCATATGGATATTTTCCTATCACTGACAGCGTTGTACTTCAGAATAGATCTTGAAATGTTCTTTTTGTTGATGAATGCAACACCATTCCTCTTCGAGTTGTCATTCCCAGCATAGTAGACTATATGATTATTCGATTCAAAATGGCCAATACCAGTCCATTTCAGCTCACTAATGCCTAGGATATCGATGTTTGTGCATTCCATTTCATTTTTGACGATTTCCAATTTTCTAGATTCATACTTCGTACATTCCAGGTTCCGATTTTTAATGGATGCGGCTGTTTCTTCTCATTTTGACTCGTGCCACATCAGCAAATGAAGGTCCCGAAGCTTTACTCCATCCACGTCATTAAGGTCGACTCTACTTTGAGGAGACAGCTCTTCCCCAGTCATCTTTTGAGTGCTTTCCAACCTGGGGGGCTTATCTTCCAACACTATATCAGACAACATTCCGCTGCTATTCATAAGGTTTTCACTGGCTAATGCTTTTCAGAAGTAGACTGCTGGGTCCTTCTTCCTAGTCTGTCTTAGTCCGGAAGCTCAGCTGAAACCTGTCCTCCATGGGTTACCCTGCTGGTATCTGAATACCTGTGGCATAGCTTCCAGCATCACAGCAACACACAAGCCCCCACAGTATGACAAACTGACAGACATGTGGGGGAGGACACTAGTAGCAGACTCTAAATTGATATGCAAATCATGTATAAAATAATTTAATAAAAATAGCACTTACTCATTGCTTTGGCTTTGATTATAAAATAACCAAGCCTTTCAGTGCATTAATTTTCATCAGTATAGGACAGGAAACCCTGGTGGCATAGTGGTTAAGTGTTATGGCTGCTAACCAAGAGGTCAGCGGTTCAAACCTGCCAGGTGTTCCTTGGAAACTCTGTCAAGCAGTTCTACTCTGTCCTATAGGGTTGCTATGAGTCAGAATTGACTCAACGGCAGTAGGTTTGGTTTTGGTGTTTTGGTTTAGTATAAGACAATACTTGGAAGACAGGCTATTCTCATTCTTTTTGACTTCCTTAATGCAATTGATTTGTGTTAACAGTGGCTTAGTGAAACAACAAACTTTAAGAATTAAATATTACTTTGATGATAATGATGATAATAATTAAAATAAAGGACATTTCATTTTAACTAGGTAGAATATTTTCAACTTTTCCAGGTATTTTTTTGAAAAAAGTTGCTCTTTATAATAACTCTGTGAGATAGATCAAGGTGTCATTAGCCATATTTAGAGATGAGAAAACTAAAGTCTAGCAAGATCTAGATATTGCAAAGTCCTATGGACAGAAAATTGGAAAGGGGAAACTAATCTAAACATATGAGTCTTCAAAGTCTGCATCTTGATCTACCACCTACTGATGTTTAACAAGGAAACACTCTGCTACAGAAGTTCAAATTCACTGAGACAGAAAAACAAGGTACTATTTATTGAAGAAACTACAATATTTTTATCTACACAAGCAGCTTAACTATGAATTCACATTAAATAAGTATTTATCAGGCAAGTTCATACACAAGAGTGATTCCCAAGGGATACGGTATGAGGAGTATCAGACTCTCATGGGCATCTTTTCCAATAGACCCATGCTGGAAGATTATGCCTTCCTGGAGAAAGGTTGTCTTTCACCCATTGTGCCATGCCACTGTTGCTGGTGGGAACATGTCATTTGGTGCAGACAACTAAGAACAAAATAAATGTTGCAAATCAGGGACATTTATCAGCCAGTGAATCCTCACAGCTCCCCGTACCTACCTGACTGATGAGCAGAATCGCCAGCTGATCTTTTTTAAAATATAGGTTCCTGCATCTACCCCCTTGAGATCTGGATTCAGGACATTAAGCAATGTGTATTTTTGAATAGTTCCTCAAGTGATTCTGAAAATTAAGGAGGTCTGGGATTCATTGGACTATACATGGCTGATTGTCAAAGTTGAGGTACTACTATCATCACAAAATTTAAGTTACAGGGAAGTTTAGATAGGAAGACATCCTATAGACTTTTCAAATAAGAATTAGTAGGCTAAAGGACGTGTAGTATCTTTAGAGGACTTCTGTAATTTAATGACTCAACTCAGGCTCCCAAAGTTGATCTTTCTCTCTGACAATTTTGTCTTTGGTTTATGCCCTAGTTCTCTTAAGATTTTTCAGTCAGCTTTGCTTGGACGTACTATCACACAAGCTCTAGCCCAAGAGCCAAAATCTAGGTCCTTCTGACTTGGTTGGACCACATTTGACTTTGTTGGAGGAGGGGAGAATGTGCTCAGAGGCATCCTTAGACATACATGCATGGCAATGGCATGTACTGTCAGGTCACAGGCCTGGAACTTGGATTTTCCCACTGGAGGGAAGTGGTATTAGCCAGCCAAGCAGGTTAATGGCAAGGGGCAGTAGTCCAAGACAACCATCAACATCAGGGATGGCTATCACAGTTGACATGGGACATATCTATAAGTGCAGAGAGCATATAAAAGGGGTAATCCAGGCCTGCTATAGGACAGTTTCTCAGCAGACCAGCAGGTCTTAACGAGTCCTTGTTGTTATTGTTAGGTGCCATCAAGTCAGCTCCAACTCATAGAGACCTTATTGGACAGAGTAGAACTGCCCCATAGGGCTTTCAAGGAGTGGCTGGTGGATTTGAACTGTCAACCTTTTGGTTAGCAGCGCAGCTCTTAACCAGGAAGGGAAAAGACAAGAGGATGGCAGGCTTTAAGTCCTAAAACAATTAGTGTACTAGGGAGCCTTCAAAGGAGAGGGCGTGGTAGAAATTTATTTAAAAACCTCATCCTCAGCTCCAGACTGGAGATCCACATGACCTTCAGTCTACTGGACATAGCAGGCTGGCTATACTACAGGCATCTCAAACTCAGCCTGTCCTATACCTTCCTGAAGTACTGTGTTTCATGAGAGAGCAGAAGGTTCTGCCCAAGTGCCAGAGTCATGGGTAAATCAGCTCCATGGACTTTTTATATCAATGATGATGAGTTCACTTTAGGTCTGTTTTTATCTCAGGAGCCTGCCAGTGAAGACTGCTCTAATGCTTAATATGTGTCAGGCACTTTTCTAAAGAATTTGTATAAATGATCTCATCTAACGCCCTAAAATGCTATGAGGCAGGTCCTATTGTCATTTGCATTTTGTCGATGAGGAAAATAAGACATAGAGAGGTTACATAACTTGTCTGAGGCCACATAATCGTAGATGGAAATCTGGAATTATGGCCCAGATAGTAATTCCCCACAGTCTATCCTTTTCATCACTATACTCTATTATAGCCTATCAATTCTATTATACTGCTAAGGGGCAGCTTTTCACAAGATGTTAATAGGCATTACCTATTAACCTAAAGGCTTTTGTGGTGAAATAAGATTAGAAGCGTTGATTTCATTATGCAGATCTCAGGACTGTTAATCCTGCATAACAGCTTCATTATGCAGATCTCAAGACAGTTAATCTCTGACGGGGGTGGGTGGGTGTGTGTTTCCTGGAACCAGAATTCTACAATATATATTTCAGGAAAAGCTGATACTAGTTTTGAAAACAACCAGCTTTTATCAGTATATTCTTGCCAGAAAGGAGTTTCATAGATACCTGAAATATTGCACTTTTGGCAGGAAACAGTTATTAAAGTTAACCAATTGCATATGCTAATTATTTAATAAGAATCTGTGGAAATCAGGGCTGCAGTTGCTTTCACTCAACTGGAAATCCTGTCCTTCACAACGTTATCTGTTGAGATTACCTCTCTCTCTCAAGAACCAGCTGGAAGGCTCTTCTCTCCAGAAGCTTTCCGCTTTCCTTCAATGTGAAGTTTTTCCTTGTCTGCTTGTGAAATACAAAACGACTTCAGTTTGGTAGTCTGCATTAAAACGTTTTGATGTGCTACCTGGTACATGAGAATTACTTTAGATGAATATTTACTTTCTTTTGGGTATAATTGTAATTTTACTCTGTTATTATTAACTATAGGCCTGTTTCTGGGTGGTGCAAACAGTTAAGCACTTGATCATTAACAGACAGGTTGGGGGAAGACAGCCCTGGCAATCTGCTTCCAAAAGGTCGCAGCCTCGGATATCTGACGGAGCAGTTCTACTCTGCACACACGGGGTTGCCATGAGTCAGAATTGACTCCATGGCAATTAACAACAACAACATTATTAATTATAACATTAACCAAAGATTAAAACCAAAGAAAGAAAAAACATCCCTAAGTCCATCAATCAAATGCATCCGTTTATCATATTCTCTGATGGTGGTTATAGTCCTTTCTTATATCACATGCACATATAAGTTTATGTAGTTTCGATTATAAGGTAGATCTACTTTTTGTGTTAATTTTCTAATCTATGGATTAGGACAAACATTTTTCGTGTATCTTTATGTTTCTCCGGAAGATTAAATTTATTAGCTGCATGGGGCTTCATTCAATAGATTTAGAGAGCAAATTAACAGAGAGAAATTCTGGGTGCCATAATGCCAAAATATGACTGATTGAAATATGGTAAAAGTAATTTAGGCAATTGATTGTTTTTCTCAAAATTTGAAACAGAAATAGAAATAATTTTGTATTATGTAGAGACATTGAGAAAAAATCATAGGCTTAGGGGCTTAAGAAAGAAAAAGCAATAAATAAGAGGGCTAATAAAACATTGGGACCAGCAGGACCTCAATGAGTTGTTGAATAAAAGCCTAAGACAGGCACACACACACACACACACACACACACACACACTCACACACACACACACACACGCGCATACAGAGTCTTAACTCAGAAGTAAACAGCAGCCCTGACATATTAGTCCAGTCTTTGGACTGCATAGGAGTCCTCTCTCAGGGGAACAGCCTGAATCTAAAATGTAAAGTGGGTTTTTACCCTACAGAAGTAGACAGAGTAAGGAAGGGATTTTGAGAGTTCATGTGACTCTGTCGGTTCTAGAAGACGCTGGACTGATCCCTTTCACTATTTGTCCATTAGTTTATCTTCTTTTTTTCCTTGTTATCTTCCTTTGCTCTCTTTCCCCCTCCTTATTTCTTTCTATTATCCTACCAGTGAGGGCCTGCTATATACCAGATCTTGTTTTAGGAGCTGGAGATGCAGCAAAGAAAAAAATAGGAACCTGCTCTCATGGAGCTTGAAGTCCCTGGATGGTGCAAATGGTCAATACCCTCAGCTACTAACCAAAAGGTTGGTGGTTTGATTTCACCCGTGGTTCCTTGGAAGAAAGCTCTGGAGATCTACTTCTAAAAAATCAGCCATTGAAAGTCGTCTGGAGCACAGTTGTCCCCTGACACACATGGGGTCACCACGAGTTGGAATTGACATGATGGTTACTGATTTCATGGAGCTCACATTCTGGTGAAAGGAGTCAGGAAATAGACAGAAACATGTGCAACCAAACAGAATAATTTCAGATATTGGTAGTGAAAATGAAATTGAATGATCTGAGACCGATTAATACGTATGTATGTGTGATTTTTTTAATGTGTGATTGCTTTAGATTAATCTAGGAAAGTTACTTTGAGAAACTAAAGTTGAGCTAAGACCTGTGGAGTACAAAAGACTCATTAATAAAAAGAATCCAGATAAAGTTTTCCAAGCAGAAGAGAGTAGCAAATGTGAAGACCCTGAGCCAGAAATGAGTTTGGGGTCCAAGCAATATGAAGAAGCCCAGTGTGGCGGAAATACGGGGAAGTACATGTAGAGAGAAGCAAGTCAATAACTTCCTGCATTCTAGGGTGGGACAAAATAGAGTCCTTTGTGGGGATCAGTCTGTATTAAACCATACCTTCATAGCACGATGGAACGGGATGGTTCAAAGAACTTGAGATGGTTAATGGAAACCTCATAGCAGAGCATCATTTTACTATTTCTCAAATGTACATTATGGAGAATCTTTCTTCCCGATGGACAAAACACTATATTCTCAAGTCAAATTACACTACAAGTTTACAAACAGCATATGAAAGTTTGATGCCTAAATTGTTATATTTGTCATGCCAGAATAAACAGACAGAATAATGCTTGTAAAACTTAATTGTTGACTAGAAGAGAATTCCTTGATGGCACAGTTGATATTTAATTTAACAAGTTAATTGAGGGATAACTCAGGCCTACCGCTTTGAAAATCAATTTAGCATCCAATTTGTTAAAGCAAAAGAAATGAAAGGCAGTGTCTGATTATAGGATGAGAAAAACACGAACAAATGGAATTATGAAGCTGCCTTGTAGTTTTGAGATATTTGGAAAAGAACGCTGAGAAGAGGATATTTCCATGTTTGAATCTCTTAAAATAAAGTTCTGAAGAAGAACATGGATTAAAACATATATTTTATATGAATTGTTGACTCATTTATGAAAGAACATTAAATCTTCAAATTCCTTCATATTCTTGAAGAAAGATGAACAGGGAGTATGGAATATGAGCCTCAGATAGAATTACTATTACTCTGAGAAATTCTTCAGTTGACTTTCATATAATTTTCTACAAACTTTGAATAACTTGAGTTGACAACAGACCAAGCATAATTTAACAAACACATCTTGTATACTGGTTTGTAAGTGGTTTTACGTAGGTATTGGGATAAAATGGATCAGAGGTTGGCAAACTATGGCCCTTGAGCAAAATACGACCTGCCACCTGTTTTTGCAAATAGAGTTTTACTGGCACACAGCCATGCCTGTTTGTTTATATATTACTTACGTCTGCTTTGCTGCTACCACAACAGAGTTGAGTGGATGTAAAAGATTATGCATGGCCCTCAACATCTAAAATATACATCTTTACAGAAAAAAAAAAAAAAAAGCCAATCCCTGAAATAGTCTTTTCCATTTGATTTGTACCTTGATGTGACTTAAAATAAAAAAATCGGCATACATTTCCAACTGGTGGGTTCATGATTTAATTCTTATGTTTACATTTATTTTGGCATAGGTATAATGCAAGAATCTAACTACATTTCATTACTACGTGGTAGTTGCCATTTCCTGGTTAATCCATCCATTCATCACTAACATGAAACATCATGTTTATCGTATATCCAGGGCCTGAATTAGGGTATTAATATTACTTAACATGTATTGGGCTCTTATTATGTGATAAGTACTTTGTTGAGCATTTTACCAGCATAGTTTTTTTGATGCATAATAATAATACGATGTGTGTACTTTTATTATCCCTATTTTACAGATGAAGAAACTCAAGGCATATAGATGTTATATAACCTGTCCAAGGTCATACTATTAAGACATTACAGAGAAAGTAAATTTTATAGAGCTTAAAAGAGTTGAAAATGGCATTTACTAAATGTATTTTGAATGAAAGTTGAACAAAGATGTTAAATACCTGTCAATATTTTGATCATTTCTTTGCTTTCTGTTATGCTTATTTTATTTAATAATACCACAGTTATATGGTACCAAGCCCATTTCTAAGCACTTTATAAATATTTACCCATTTCAAACTTAATACAACCTGTTAAGGTAGGTTTTATCATTATGAACATTTTGACGGTGAGAAACTGAGGCACAAAGAGTTTGAATAGTTTTTTCCAGGTCACCCAGCAAGGATGTACCAGCGCTGGAGCTTAAACTTGGGGTGTTGAATCCCTGTATCCTGCTTTTCCCTAGGATATTCTGCTTCTCCTCCTTTGTACTAGTAATCACAGAAATGCATTATCTAATGTGAAAAAAAAATGAAATATGGAAATATGAAAAAGTGAATGGCTGCTAACCTATAGGGAGAGGAACAATTCAAAACTAATATAGAATTTTTAAATATAATTATGTAAATAGAAACCTCAAGAGAACCATCTAAATCAGTTAATGCCAATAAAAAGGATTTACAAATAGCATTCTTATATGTGAGCATAAACAGTCGCAAAATACAATACAAAATCTCAGTTAACAATCGTAATATATTTCTTATTTTTGTCCAGTGGAATTGTGTTGATAGCCCCATGCAATACCATTTGCTTTGCATCTGAATTTTGTAGTGAAATCATGTAGAAGATGGATTTTCCAAAATATTTCATAAGTGCTGAGAGCTATAATGCTTCCTAATTTCAAAAATCTGGTTGATGCACGCAACACGTATACACTGAATATATTTACAGTGTTGTGTCCTGTCAAGTAAGAGCATGAAAAAATGTCAGGGTGGAACTCCACACTGAAGACAATGATTAAGGAGAGATAAAGAGGTAGTGGGAGTTTGCAAAGTAGAAAAGGCAAGAGAAGGGGCTCTAGGCAGAGGAAAAAGCAAAGCATAGAAGCAGACTGCCACGTGTTGCATTTAGTAATCAGAAAAAAAAAAAAAAAAAATCCAAGTAGGGGGACACATCTCTTCAATTTAAAAAATTAGGTATTTTTTATTATGTTTTTCAAAGTAATTGCTGCTTTAAATAATACAAATATGTCTTTGTTTCTCCTTTTAGACTTTTTTTGTACTGTTATTTAAGTCAAATGCTTACTTTAAAAAACTTTTCTTTTTTTTAATATTAAACATATAAAGTGAACTTTGCTGCGTTAGTAGAAATGCATAGCTTTTGACATAAGGAACTCTCAATTTTTTTTTAAATTAATTTTTATTAAGCTTCAAGTGAACATTTACCATTCCAATCAGTCTGTCACATGTAGGTTTACATACATCTTAACTCTCTTCTCCCACTTGCTCTCCCCCTCTTGAGTCAGCCCTTTCAGTCTCTCATTTCGTGACAATTTTGCCAGCTTGCCTCTCTCTCTATCTTCCCATCCCCTCTCCAGTCAAGAGTTGTCAACACACTCTCCAGTGTCCACCTGATTTAATTAGCTCACTCTTCATCAGCATCTCTCTCCCTCTCACTGACCAGTCCTTTTCATGCCTGATGAGTTGTCTTCAGGGATGGTTCCTGTCCTGTGGCATCAGAAGTTCTGGGGAGCATTGTCTCTGGGATTCCTCTAGTCGCAGTCATACCATTAGGTATGGTCTTTTTATGAGAATTTGGGGTCCGTATCCCATTGGTCTCCTGCTCCCTCAGGAGTTGTCTGTTGTGCTCCCTGACAGGGCAGACATCGATTGTGGCCGGGCACCAACTAGTTCTTCTGGTCTCAGGATAATGTAGGTCTCTGGTTCATGTGACCCTTTCTGTCTCTTGGGTTCTTAGTTGCTGTGTGACCTTGGTGTTCTTCCTTTGCCTTTGCTCCAGGTGGGTTGAGACCAATTGATGTATCTTAGATGGCCGCTTGTTGGCATTTAGGACCCCAGGTGCCACAATTCAAAGTGGGATGCAGAATGTTTTCATAATAGAATTATTTTGCCCATTGACTTAGAAGTCCCCTCAAACCAAGTTCCCCAGACCCCAGTCCCTGCTCCGCTGACCTTTGAAGCTTTCATTTTATCCCGGAAACCTCTTTGCTTTTAGTCCAGTCCAATTCGGCTGACCTTCCTTGTATTGAGTGTTGTCTTTCCCTTCACCCAAAGCAGTTCTTATCTACTGATTGATCAATAAAAAGCCCTCTCCCTCCCTCCCTCCCTCCCCCCTTCGTAACCACAAAAGTATGTGTTCTTCTCCGTTTTTTCTATTTCTCAAGATCTTATAATAGTGGTCTTATACAATATTTGTCCTTTTGCAACTGACTCATTTCGCTCAGCATAATGCCTTCCAGATTCCTCCATGTTATGAAATGTTTCAGAGATTCGTCACTGTTCTTTATCGATGCGTAGTATTCCATTGTGTGAATATTCCACAATTTATTTACCCATTCATCTGTTGATGGACACCTTGGTTGCTTCCTGCTTTTTGCTATTGTAAACAGAGCTGCAATAAACATGGGTGTGCATATATCTGTTTGTATGAAGGCTCTTGTATCTCTAGGGTATATTCCGAGGAGTGGGATTTCTGGGTTGTATGGTAGTTCTATTTCTAACTGTTTAAGATAACGCCAGATAGATTTCCAAAGTGGTTGTACCATTTTACAATCCCACCAGCAGTGTATGAGAGTTCCAATCTCTCCGCAGCCTCTCCAACATTTATTATTTTGTGTTTTTTGGATTAATGCCAGCCTTGTTGGTGTGAGATGGAATCTCATCGTAGTTTTAATTTGCATTTCTCTAATGGCTAATGATCGGGAGCACTTTCTCATGTGTCTGTTGGCTGCCTGAATATCTTCTTTAGTGAAATGTGTGTTCATATCCTTTGCCCACTTCTTGATTGGGTTGTTTGTCTTTTTGTGGTTGAGTTTTGACAGAATCATGTAGATTTTAGAGATCAGGCGCTGGTCGGAGATGTCATAGCTGAATATTCTTTCCCAGTCTGTAGGTGGTCTTTTTACTCTTTTGGTGAAGTCTTTAGATGAGCATAGGTGTTTGATTTTTAGGAGCTCCCAGTTATCTGGTTTCTCTTCATCATTTTTGGTAATGTTTTGTATTCTGTTTATGCCCTGTATTAGGGCTCCTAGGGTTGTCCCTATTTTTTCTTCCGTGATCTTTATCGTTTTAGTCTTTATGTTTAGGTCTTTGATCCACTTGGAGTTAGTTTTTGTGCGTGGTGTGAGGTATGGGTCCTGTTTCATTTTTTTGCAAATGGATATCCAGTTATGCCAGCACCATTTGTTAAAAAGACTATCATTTCCCCAATTGACTGACACTGGTCCTTTGTCAAATATCAGCTGCTCATATGTGGATGGATTTATATCTGGGTTCTCAATTCTGTTCCATTGGTCTATGTGCCTGTTGTTGTACCAGTACCAGGCTGTTTTGACTACTGTAGCTGTACAATAGGTTCTGAAATCAGGTAGAGTGAGACCTCCCACTTTCTTCTTCTTTTTCAGTAATGCTTTGCTTATCTGGGGGTTCTTTCCCTTCCATATGAAATTAGTGATTTGTTTCTCTATCCCCTTAAAATATGACATTGGTATTTGGATTGGAAGTGCGTTATATGTATAGATGGCTTTTGGTAGAATAGACATTTTTACTATGTTAAGTCTTCCTATCCATGAGCAGGGTATGTTTTTCCACTTAAGTATGTCCTTTTGAATTTCTTGTAGCAGAGTTTTATAGTTTTCTTTGTATAGGTCTTTTACACCCTTGGTAAGATTTATTCCTAAGTATTTTATCTTCTTGGGGGCTACTGTGAATGGTATTGATTTGGTTATTTCCTCTTCGGTGTTCTTTTTGTTGATGTAGAGGAATACAAGTGATTTTTGTATGTTTATTTTATAATCTGAGACTCTTCCAAACTCTTCTATTAGTTTCAGTAGTTTTCTGGAGGATTCCTTAGGGTTTTCCATGTATACGATCATGTCATCTGCAAATAGTGATAGCTTTACTTCCTCCTTGCCAATTTGGATACCCTTTATTTCTTTGTCTAGCCTAATTGCCCTGGCTAGGACTTCAAGGACGATGTTGAATAAGAGCAGTGATAAAGGGCATCCTTGTCTGGTTCCCGTTCTCAAGGGAAATGCTTTCCGGTTCTCTCCATTTAGAGTGATATTGGCTGTTGGCTTTGGCTTTGCATAGATGCCCTTTATTATGTTGAGGAATTTTCCTTCAATTCCTATTTTGGTAAGAGTTTTTATCATAAATGGGTGTTGAACTTTGTCAAATGCCTTTTCTGCATCTATTGATAAGATCATGTGGTTTTTATCTTTTGTTTTATTTATGTGATGGATTACATTAATGGTTTTTCTGATATTAAACCAGCCTTGCATACCTGGTATAAATCCCACTTGATCAGGGTGAATTATTTTTTTGATGTGTTGTTGGATTCTATTGGCTAGAATTTTGTTGAGGATTTTTGCATCTATGTTCATGAGGGATATACGTCTATAATTTTCTTTTTTTGTAATGTCTTTACCTGGTTTTGGTATCAGGGAGATGGTAGCTTCATAGAATGAGTTGGGTAGTATTCCATCTTTTTCTATGCTTTGAAATACCTTCAGTAGTAATGGTATTAACTCTTCTCTGAAGGTTTGGTAGAACTCTGCAGTGAAGCCGTTGGGCCAGGACTTTTTTTTGTTGGGAGTTTTTTGATTACCGTTTCAATCTCTTTTTTTGTTATGGGTCTATTTAGTTGTTCTACTTCTGAATGTGTTAGTTTAGGTAGGTAGTATTTTTCCAAGAATTTATCCATTTCTTCTAGGTTTTCAAATTTGTTAGAGTACAATTTTTCGTAGTAATCTGAAATGATTCTTTTAATTTCATTTGGTTCTGTTGTGATGTGGTCCTTCTCGTTTCTTATTCGGGTTATTTTTTTCCTTTCCTGTATTTCTTTAGTCAGTCTAGCCAATGGTTTATCAATTTTGTTAATTTTTTCAAAGAACCAGCTTTTGGCTTTGTTAATTCTTTCAATTATTTTTCTGTTCTCTAATTCATTTAGTTCAGGTCTAATTTTTATTATTTGTTTTCTTCTGGTGTCTGATGGGTTCTTTTGTTGCTCACTTTCTATTTGTTCAAGTTGTCGGGACAGTTCTCTGCTTTTGGCTCTTTCTTCTTTTTGTATGTGTGCATTTATCGATATAAATTGGCCTCTGAGCACTGCTTTTGCTGTGTCCCGGAGGTTTTGATAGGGAGCATTTTCATTCTCGTTGCTTTCTAAGAATTTCCTTATTCCCTCCTTGGTGTCTTCTATAACCCAGTCTTTTTTCAGGAGGGTATTGTTCATTTTCCAAGTGTTTGATTTCTTTCCCTAGTTTTTCTGTTATTGATTTCTAGCTTCATTGCCTTGTGGTCTGAGAAGATGCTTTGTAATATTTCGATGTTTCGGATTCTGCAAAGATTTGTTTTATGACCTAATATGTGGTCTATTCTAGAGAATGTTCCATGTGCACTAGAAAAAAAAGTATATTTTGCAGCAGTTGGGTGGAGAGTTCTGTATAAGTCAATGAGGTCAAGTTGGTTGATTGCAGCAATTAGGTCTTCCGTGTCTCTATTGAGCTTCTTACTGGATGTCCTGTCCTTCTCCGAAAGTGGTGTGTTGAAGTCTCCTACTCTAAACGTGGAGGTGTCTATCTCACTTTTCAATTCTGTTAAAATTTGATTTATGTATCTTGCAGCCCTGTCATTGGGTGCATAAATATTTAATATGGTTATGTCTTCCTGATCAATTGTCCCTTTTATCATTATATAGTGTCCTTCTTTATCCTTTGTGGCGGATTTAAGTCTAAAGTCTATTTTGTCAGAAATTAATATTGCTACTCCTCTTCTTTTTTGCTTATTATTTGCTTGATATATTTTTTTCCATCCTTTGAGTTTTAGTTTGTTTGTGTCTCTAAGTCTAAGGTGTGTCTGTTGTAGGCAGCATATAGATGGCTCGTGTTTCTTTATCCAGTCCGTGACTCTCTGTCTCTTTATTGGTGCATTTAGTCCATTTACATTCAGGGTAATTATAGATAAATAAGTTTTTAGTGCTGTCATTTTGATGCCTTTTCATGTGTGTTGTTGGCCATTTCATTTTTCCACATACTTTTTTGTGCTGAGTCGTTTTTCTTAGTAGCTTGTGAGATCCTCATTTTCATAATGTTTGACTTTATGTTTGTTGAGTCGTTACGTTTTTCTTGGCTTTTTTCTTGAGTTATGGAATTGATATTCCTTTTTGTGGTTACCTTATTATTTACCCCTATTTTTCTAAGTAAAAACCTAACTTGTATCGTTCTATATCGCCTTGTATCACTCTCCATCTGGCAGTTCAATGCCTCCTATATTTAGTCCCTCTTTTTGATTATTGTGATCGTTTACCTATTGACTTCCATGATTCCCTGTTATGTGTATTATTTTATTTATTTATTTATTTTTTAGAATTAATCTTAATTTGTTTGTTTTCGTGCTTTCCCTATTTGAGTTGCGTTGATATCAGGACGTTCTGTTTTGTGACCTTGTATTGTGCTGGTACCTGATATTATTGGTCATCAGGCCAAACAATCTCCTTTAGCATTTCTTGCAGTCTTGGTTTAGTTTTTGCAAATTCTCTAAACTTGTGTTTATCTGTAAATATCTTAATTTCTCCTTCATATTTCAGAGAGAGTTTTGCTGGATATATGATCCTTGGTTGGCAGTTTTTCTCCTTCAGTGCTCTGTATACGTCGTCCCATTCCCTTCTTGCCTGCATGGTTTCTGCTGAATAGTCTGAACTTATTCTTATTGATTCTCCCTTGAAGGAAACCTTTCTTTTCTCCCTGGCTGCTTTTAAAATTTTCTGTTTGTCTTTGGTTTGGGCAAGTTTGATGATAATATGTCTTGGTGTTTTTCTTTTTGGATCAATCTTAAACAGGGTTCGATGAGCATCTTGGATAGATATCCTTTCGTCTTTCATGATGTCAGGGAAGTTTTGTGTCAGGAGTTCTTCAACTATTTTCTCTGTGTTTTCTGTCCCCCCTCCCTGTTCTGGGACTCCAATCACTCGCAAGTTATCCTTCTTGATAGAGTCCCACATGATTCTTAAGGTTTCTTCATTTTTTTAAATTCTTTTATCTGATTTTTTTTCAGCTATGTTGGTGTTGATTCCCTGGTCCTCCAGAAGTCCCAGTCTACATTCTAATTGCTCGAGTCTGCTCCTCTGACTTTCTATTGCGTTCTCAAATTCTGTAATTTTATTGTTAATCTTTTGGATTTCTACATGCTGTCTCTCTATGGATTCTTGCAACTTATTAATTTTTCCACTATGTTCTTGAATAATCTTTTTGAGTTCTTCAACAGTTTTATCAGTGTGTTCCTTGGCTTTTTCTGCATTTATCCTAATTTCATTTGTGATATCTTTAAGCATTCTGTAAATTAGTTTTTTATATTCTGTATCTGATAATTCCAGGATTGTATCTTCATTTGGGAAAGATTTTGATTCTTTTGTTTGGGGGGCTGGAGAAGCTGTCATGGTCTGTTTCTTTATGTGGTTTGATATGGACTGCTGTCTCCGAGCCATCACTGGGAAACTAGATTTTCCAGGTAATCAGCTATAAAAAAATGCAGTCAGATCCCTATCTGAATTCTCCCTCTGGCTCAGGGTATTCGGATGTTAATGGAGCTGCCTGGGGAGGGTGGGGGAGGGATCAGAGAGCTAGGAGTATAGCACCACAGAATATAGAGCTGATCCCCGTGTTCACGCTCCGCCCCTGTCCGCCGGGATGGCTCCCCGGCTGGGACGCTACTCTCCCCGCTCCGAGACCAGTCACTTCCTCCCGGGGACTTCTCCCTTCTGTGCGCCGCACCGCTGGCGCGAAGTGTGTGGGCGTCACCCGTACGACCAGGTGGGCCCGCCCCCGGGGTCTATTCAGAGGAATATAACTGGACCGCACACTCACGCCCTGCCCGCGTGTGCCAGAATCCCAGCAGGACGGCTCCCTGGCTGGGACACTGCTCTCCCTGCTCCAAGACCTGTCACTTCCTCCCGGGGACTTCTCCCTGGAGGTGCGCCGCGCGGCAGGTGCACACTGGGTGGGCGTCCCCCGCACGAACGTGTGGGCCCCGCCCCGGGGTCGCTTTAGGGAAATATAGTTGATCCCCCCACTCGCGCCACGCCCGCTTCCTGCCAAAGTCCCAGCGGGACGGCTCCCCTGCTGGGACGCTGCTCTCCCTGCTCCAAGATCAGTCACTGCCTCCCGGATGCTTCTCTCTCTGGCTGTGCCGCCATGCCGCCTGCGCCAACCAGCTAGACTCCCTCCCGGGATGGGTTCGGGGGGGTAGGGCTGGGCCCCTTGTCTGTGCCGTCTGCCCCCCTGGGCTCTGCCCCAGATCGGGCTCCGAAGGTCACCTGCCTGGTACGCTGGCTCCTAGTTCTGAAAACGGTCGCTGTCTGCCCGTATTTGTTCGTTTTCCGTCTCTAAGTCTGTTTGTTGTTCAGAGTTCGTACATTGTTATGTATGTGATCGATTCCCTTGTTTTTCCGAGTCTTTGTTGCAAGAGGGATCCGCGGTAGCGTCCACCTAGTCCGCCATCTTGGCCCCGCCTCTCCCGGAACTCTCAATTTTTAAGTGTAAGTTTGTTTTCTTTTTTTAAGTGTTTTTATTGTGTTGTGATTAGCTAGTGTGCCTTGTATAAGTTTTGTTGTCGGAGAATTTTCTTAGTGATATTCGTGATTGTTTGAAAATGTTAAATGGGAATAATTCTGTTGAAAAGATGGGGATTATACATTATTGTTTCTTTCAGTCTTGATATTTTATAATTCTGTTTCTCTAGCATCATCTCGGTTTTTGAAAATAAAAGATAAACGATTTGTTATGTTCGACTCTTCGTCGTATTTTATGAACTGCAACTTTGAGTTTACTACTCAGTGTTATGGAACCCTGGTGGCGTAGTTGTTAAGAGCTTGGCTGCTAACCAAAAGGTCAGCAGTTCTAATCTACCAGCTGCTCCTTGGAAATTCTATGAGGCAGTTCTACTCTGTCCTATAGGGTCACTATGAGTCAGAATCAACTTGATGGCAACCGGTTTGTTCATTATGCAAACTCAGAGAATCAATGACTTTCAGATCTTTGTGCATTCTATTCCCTCTGTCTTTGGCATGGACCCCTCCAGGAAGCCATCATTGACCATCCAAGGTTGGAAGACTCCACTGCACTCAGAGATCATTTTACCTGGTGTTTCTCTACTCACGTGCTCCAGACTTTAAGTTCCTCAAGGACAGGGACTGTGTTGTATTCATCATTGAATACCCTGTCTTAAGGGCAGTGCCATGACTATGGTTAAATGGTCAATATAAGTAGTCCCCAAATTAGAATGTATTCTAGTTACAATGAGCTGCACTTACTCACTACCATCTGTATTTTGTTTTTGTACATCTTATCGTTAGTAATATGTACCACATAAAATGTTACAGTGCATAATTTGCTGATGTTATCATTCTCACATGTTCATTCGCAGATATTTGTTATGATTTATAAAGATACTGATAATAGAAGGCAGTAATAATGAAAACTACAAAAAAAAATGATGTATTCCACTTATGTCAGAACCAACTTATGGTGGAGTTGTCAGAAGGAACCCCATAATAAGTTGGGGACTAGCTGTAAATGGAAGTTGAAATAATGAATGGGCATAGTTTCATCTTCTTTCATGCATGATACACACACACACACACAGACCTGCACGTATATGTGTGTGCATGTATATGTTCAGATTCACATTTGAACTTTGTTGCTTCAGGACAAAATATGCCCTTAATAATTTCAGGTGAGCATATTTCCATGATTTTTGTAGACTTCAAATAACATTGACCACATGGTCTCTCAGAATCCTTTCTAACATTGTAAAATAAGTAGAATAATTTTGAAAAATACAATAATGTATGTTCAGTGAACGTCGTGAGATTATTGTGACATATCAGGCTCAGAATAGTTATTATGGGGAATTCTACACACGTGGTAGAATTTAGTGCTGTTTGGTAGGTGTCATCTGTAATTTTTTCTAATTCTTCAATTGTGCAGAAAAGCATTATTTATTGATTGAATCCTATCCTGAATTCTTTAAAAAAAAAAAAAATACAAGTAATTTTTATTAAAGCAGAATTAATAATGGTAAAGACCAGTGAAAAATATTCATATGTTTTTATTAACTTCTTGGGGGAAGCTGCAGCCTTAATTTGTATCCCCCAACACACCAGACTATGACAGGTGGTCTAAAAGTGACATACTTACATATGATCAGTGGAAAGAACAAGAAAAACTGGTTGGAAATGGCCAACCCTGAAAATAGTCTGAAACAGTACCTGTAAACATATGCTCCATGATCAAACCATTCAATACTTTTAAAAGCATTAAATATGGAATATTTTTTTCAGCAAAATTGCCTTTATTTTTCTTTCCAACCTCTCCTCCCACCTTTTTTTTTTTTTAACATAAGTTCACTTTTTAATATTTCCATTATAGGGCCTTTGCCTGGATGAGAAACAGTAGGAAATTGCTGACGGTTTTATAGTTGTCTCATTTATAAATACTCAAAACTTCACAGATCGTAAAAATCCATGCCAGGTCAATCATAAATTCCACCTGCCTCTCATGTATTTTTGGTAGCTAAGTTTTTTTTTTTTAAGTTTACAGGGCTTTCAGAGAAATTTTATCCTTTTTTTTTTAATATTTGAGACTATTGCTAATGTTTTTTCTATGATGCCATTATATCTGTCTTTTGATAATGTTGGTTGTCGCTGTTGTTAGTTTTAATTTTTTTTATTTCATCAATATTTCAAAGATCAAGTATATCTTCAAGTATCTTCCTTGCCTAAACCCATACCAATCACTCTTGTACCCTGGGTTAATTGTTGGCCCACTGGTCTCCACACATCTCATAGGCATGTATACAATAGGTTATAAAATCTTACGCTGAATCTGTACGTCCTTTTTTTTTTTTAATAACTTTTATTAAGCTTCAAGTGAACGTTTACAAATCCAATCAGTCTGTCACATATAAGTTTACATACATCTCACTCCCTACTCCCACTTGCTCTCCCCCTCTTGAGTCAGCCCTTTCAGTCTCTCCTTTCTTGACAATTTTGCCGGCTTCCCTCTCTCTCTATCCTCCCATCCCCCCTCCAGACAAGAGTTGCCAACACAATCTCGAGTGTCCACCTGATATCATTAGCTCACTCTTCATCAGCGTCTCTCTCCCACCCGCTAACCAGTCCCTTTCATTTCTGATGAGTTGTCTTCGGGGATGGTTCCTGTCCTGTGTCAACTGAAGGTCTGGGGAGCATGGCCGCCGGGATTCCTCCAGTCTCAGTCAGACCATTAAGTTTGGTCTTTTTATGAGAATTTGGGGTCTGTATCCCACAGATCTCCTGCTCCCTCAGGGGTCCTCTGCTGTGCTCCCTGTCAGGGCAGTCATCGATTGTGGCCGGGCACCAACTAGTTCTTCTGGTCTCAGAATGATGTAGGTCTCTGGTTCATGTGGCCCTTTCTGTCTCTTGGGCTCTTAGTTGTCGTGTGACCTTGGTGTTCTTCCTTTTCCTTTGCTGTAGGTGGGTTGAGACCAATTGCTGCATCTTAGATGGCCTCTTGTTAGCATTTAAGACCCCAGACGCCACATTTCAAAGTGGGATGCAGAATGATTTCATAATAGAATTATTTTGCCAATTGACTTAGAAGTCCCCGCAAACCATGTTCCCCAGACCCCCGCGCTTGCTCCGCTACCTTTGAAGCATTCATTTTATCCCGGAAACTTCTTTGCTTTTGGTCCAGTCCAATTGAGCTGACCTTCCATGTATTGAGTGTTGTCTTTCCCTTCACCTAAAGCAGTTCTTATCTACTGATTAATCAATAAAAAACCCTCTCCCACCCTCCCTCCCTCCCCCCCTCGTAACCACAAAAGTATGTGTTCTTCTCAGGTTTACTATTTCTCAAGATCTTATAATAGTGGTCTTATACAATATTTGTCCTTTTGCCTCTGACTCATTTCACTCAGCATAATGCCTTCCAGGTTCCTCCATGTTATGAAATGTTTCAGAGATTCGTCACTGTTCTTTATCGATGCGTAGTATTCCATTGTGTGAATATACCACAATTTATTTACCCATTCATCCGTAGATGGACACCTTGGTTGCTTCCAACTTTTTGCTATTGTAAACAGAGCTGCAATAAACATGGGTGTGCATATATCTGTTTGTATGAAGGCTCTTGTATCTCTAGGGTATATTCCGAGGAGTGGGATTTCTGGGTTGTATGGTAGTTCTATTTCTAACTGTTTAAGATAACGCCAGATGGATTTCCTCCCACCTTTTTAAGCTGTCTTTGAAAGGAGGAGTTCTGAGCCACCTAAGCCTTTTTGAAAAATCTGAAACAATCCTTAAAATATATGAATCTTGTATTCATCCCCCTCTTTTTATTTGAACTTGGGTGTGTCAAATACAATGAATGGAATTTCAAACCATATCAGAAAAATCACTTGTTGATTTTGCTTAAGGAGGATTGATTTCAACTATAGCTTTTTTTAAGACTCTGTGTCTGAGTATAGTGGCACCCCTTCTGGCTCTGTACGCCTCAGCAGTTAGTATGTTAGGAAAACGCCACTCTGGAATTCAAAACTGTTTCTTGGGAGCAAACAAAGTGATGCAAAATGATATATATTTATGCTGCCTAATTGGTTATACTTTTATAGTAGCACTTGAGCTTTTCCGAGGAAGGTGTTGATACTGGCCATAACCAAACTGTCCAGAGTCAGGTCAAAGTTTACGTTATTGGAAGACAACTCGGGGTGAATTGCTGGGGGGATTATTGACAGAGACACAGTGCAGGAGAGTCTGCTAAGTTTGGTACCATTCATGATATCTGACTTCCTAAGAACTGAAACCCAAATCAGTTCTAAAAGGTTGGCCTCACTTGGAATTGGGTTTGAAGAAGATGATTTACTGAGTCACTGGCTAAGGACCAGCTTGAAAAGAATTTCATTCGATAACGCTGTAGGGATTGACATTGTTGTCATGAGTGGCCCCTAGATGGGCTGAGTCTGTATCTCCTCATCAGATATCGGATCTTGACTTTCTGAAATGCTGAGTCTTTATTTATTACTGGAAAATGAAAATGCTATTTTAATTAAAAAAGAAATATATATTAGTCAATGTTTGGCTCCTAACCCTGAAATGAACAACAAATGAATGAACTCATATATGACAAGCAGATATACAAGATTTTTTTGTATTTTTTACGCTGGCTGAGGTCTGATAATTGAGAATGATTATAGGAGCCCTGGTGGTGCAGTGGTTAAGAGCTTGGCTGCTAACCAAAAGGTTGGCAGTTCAAATCCACCAGCAGGTCCTTGGAAACCCTATGGGGCAGTTACACTCTGTTCTGTAGGGTTGCTATGAGCCTGAATTGACTTGACGGCAACGGGTTCAAGTGAAAATGGTGGATTTTTTTTTTTTTTTTTTTAGTATTTAAGTGCTTTAAATACTAAATTTAAGTTTATTTTCTATGCTTATACTAATATTTTCTTTTGCCGGGGGTAAAAATTCAGGCCACTATGTCAAATAACCATACTAGAATTACAACACTGTAGAATCAGTGATAATAAAGCTTTAAAGGGAAGGAGATTCATCAGTAAGTGAATAGTTTCTCCATAAGGAGGTTCTTAAAATATTTTTAAAATGCAAGACCTCAGTTCAGCTCAGGTGTTCAAGGACAATTTTTCCTTTATGTAATGCCATACTTGTTTTATGCTCTCTAGTGGAACATTTGTTTACTTATCATGCAACTCAAGAGAATATTTATGTCTGGGGCACTGATAGACATGCCAGCACCTATATGCCTGTATCTTTCTCACAACCACATCAGTGCAGCAAACCCAGAGTATTTGTAAGGTTTGATAATATATGGCAATAATTCATAGCATTTTAGTCACTAAACCAACAACAGACATTTGGTGCATACTGATTAATAAGTGAGATGTGATAGAACTTTTTCCAACATTTACCTAACAGAGCAATGAAACCTGAATGTCAGATCACTAAATTACATTGGGATTTGTTTTCCCCTTTCTCTATACATGTTCATCTGGAGGAGAGAGACAATTTGCCACTAGCTAGCTGCTCAATGGAGCCCTGGTGGTGCAGTGGTTAAGAGATTGGCTGCTAACCAAAAGGTTGGCAGTTCAAATCCACCAGCCCGCTCCTTGGAAACCCTATGGGCAGTTCTATTCTGTGCTATAGGGTCGCTATGAATTGGAGTCAACTCGACAGCAAAGTTTTTTTTTTTTTTTTTTTGAGTTGCTTCATAGCTGTGGGAACTTGAATAACTTGCAGGATCATAGAATCTTCTGGGTAAAAGGGATATTAAAGTTGTCTTGTAGTCACTCTTGGATTTTTGAAACTTCTGGATAAAAAGGATATTAAAAGTTATCTTGTAGTCACTCTTAGATTTTTGAAACTCCTCTGCACAAAATAATTATCCATATTCTGTTGACTCCTCCCAAAGATGGAAGCTCAGTACCACCTCAGGGAAGTCAGATCATTTTTACCTAACTCTAAGTAACTGTTAGTAACAGTAAATTCTACAAACACTGAGTTCACTTGCTTTCGGTTATT